>NC_140272.1:6061623-6121623 GCF_964030765.1 Micromesistius poutassou
AGCTCGTGTCGGGAGCTACACCCTGAGTCAACACGAGGACACCTGTGGACTGGGACAATAAAAAAGGGCAAGAAGGGGAAGAATGCAGAATGAATCCAGGAGCAAAGGCAGGGCGGTCAGTCAGAGACGCTCCGTGATGGAGAGGAAGTCCTTCTTCGGAGCCCGCAACCAACATGGGGTAAGCGGTCAGAAAGATATGATGCATGTTGACTGGTAAATACAGTATGTGGTTTTATGTATTTATATGATGCATACTTGTTTTGATTTGATTGAGAGTCATCAGGCTCGTTCTATAAACACGGGAATGAGTCCACAGTAGGGCTGAAAGCCACAGAGGCAGCAGCTCTGTCACCTGGTGCCGTCCGACTGTCCTGAGGTTCTAGAGATGCTTTTCAGAATGCTTAACTGCTGCCTGTCGTCTGCTGAACATTAAGTACTTACTTCATGCTGATAAATGAACTAAATGATGAGCATTGCAGATGTTTCTTTGAAATTTTGCTATGGGATTGACCCAAAAAGGAGTTTGGAACAAGATCATTAAGAGAGGACTTTAATAATCCCAGATGGGGAAGGGGGAAAATACGACTTCTAGTTTTAACTGATATTCTATTTCTGGCTGGGACTTTATTGTCTTTTCTTCTCTGCGGAACTGTGAGTCTCTCAGACATTCCTCAGCTGAGATAAGAATCCCGGACAACGAGGACGGAGTGAGCCGGGGGAGGGGACGATGATTAACTAAATGGTGGAATTGGAATAATATCAGAAATACTTGCATTGTTTTAACGTGAGGGTCGCTGCAACTCACTGGGTAACAACGAACAGGAATGTCAATGGACTTGCTCAATTCCATTTAGCAAACTCCGAGGTGTCCAGAAACGGGTCAGGACTTATTGGTGGGAGCGGACAGGTGGTCTCCAGCGAAGGTCTCCAGCAGAACCAGGAGGACCAGTGATATCACGGGACTCAGAGGTAGGCCTACGATCCAAATACAAAATGTGAGGCCTGCGGGGAATAATATTCATTCCTGGAGTCTGATTGTGGTGGTGAGCTACCGGTCTGGTCCACGTGGGGGCGCTGCCGGGTCATTAGCCGGAGCAAAGTGCATGGTTCAGGCGGGTAGGCATGCGGAGCAGCAGGTAAACACACACAGTGGAAGGCTGACTTCTTTAATCGGCTCTTAGCCCAGATCATAGTTTACCCAACAGATCAGAATGCACTCTAGTGGCCGAGGGCGCTAGCAAAGTAGTGCTTGTTTTCATGATCAGGGCCTTTCCTAGGGGACGACAGATGTGGGACAAACGCAAGGGAGACTATTGGCTTTAGCTTTTAAAAGACGCATGCCTATCATAAACCACCTGCAGGTGAGGCGGACCAACCATCAAAGCACACATCAGTATTGTATAAAAACGTGTATAAAAAAGTGCTGCAAAAGCAAGTTTAAAAAACAACAACAACGTCCAAGAGTGGAGGGAATAAGTAGAGGCTGCAGAGCACGAGGTAAGTGAATGATTTATGAAGTTATATTTATTCATGTTAATTCTGACTTCACACATGATATGATACACATGCAAACCGAGTACTGCATTGTCGGGACACGACGGCTTTGCTCGGCTCAACATGAATGATGGGCTTACTGGGATTAAGGAAATGAGCGAAAGCATTTTGATATTTTCACAACCCTAATCTCCTGAAGTGCAGAGAGCAGGGGATATTTATTTATTTATTTATTCATGTATTATCCGTCCCTGGGTCACACACACAGCACACAGCACACAGGGAGATCCTCCACTCTCATACGGCGGTCATTTACTAAGTTAGTGAGCCTGGGTTAATTCTCCCGGGAGATCGGTCTGCCGGGACATCTGTGCCCCGGACGTCATCTGATGTCATCATTCGAGTTTCGACTCATCGAGTTTTCAGGTTACATCATCCTGCCTGGTACCTGGTTAGGCCGCTTTAAAGACATACAGAAGAAAGAGACAGACAGACAGTTAGGCAGGCATACAGACAGATCAATATATATATATATATATATATATATATATATATATATATAATAGATTTATACATAAAGGTGGATACAAAGATGGATACAACAGATAGCTGAAAAGAGAGCTGGGAATTGGAGGGGCCAGAAATAGGAGGAGGGGGGTGTGAGAACTGGGCTGGCAGCACTGTAGTCCCGCCCCTTCCCCTCCCCTCCACTTCTCCTGCCTCTACATCGACCTCTCTCTCTCTCTCTCTCTCTCTCCTCTCTCTCTCTCTCTCTCTCTCTCTCTCTCTCTCTCTCTCTCTCTCTCTCTCTCTCCCGGCTCGCTCCAGTCTTCTCGTCCACTATCGGACCGCCAGCTGCCCCACCAGTTTCTCTGAGCCTTCCGTCGCGACGTTGTTGTTTTCTGGTTCTTGTTCCTTGACTTTCCCGCCGGCCGTCCCGGGAGCCATGGGAACCCCCCCTGGACCGCTCTGGGAGAACTGGTCTGGACCGGGTTTCACTCGCTGAGCTCCAGGCTGTGGACTTTGTATCCTTCCCCCCCCCCCACCTCACCTCCCTCCCCTCCTCTGTGATCACTGCAAGAGGAGACCTCTTCTGAGCAGGGGGTCTTCAGAGTCCTGGGGTGAGGGGAGACCTCTTCTGAGCAGGGGGTCTTCAGAGTCCTGGGGTGAGGGGAGACGTCTTCTGAGTGGGGGGTCTTCAGAGTCCTGGGGTGAGGGGAGACGTCTTCTGAGTGGGGGGTCTTCAGAGTCCTGGGGTGAGGGGAGACGTCTTCTGAGTGGGGGGTCTTCAGAGTCCTGGGGTGAGGGGAGACGTCTTCTGAGCAGGGGGTCTTCAGAGTCCTGGGGTGAGGGGAGACGTCTTCTGAGTGGGGGGTCTTCAGAGTCCTGGGGTGAGAGGAGACGTCTTCTGAGTGGGGGGTCTTCAGAGTCCTGGGGTGAGGGGAGACGTCTTCTGAGTGGGGGGTCTTCAGAGTCCTGGGGTGAGAGGAGACGTCTTCTGAGTGGGGGGTCTTCAGAGTCCTGGGGTGAGGGGAGACGTCTTCTGAGCAGGGGGTCTTCAGAGTCCTGGGGTGAGGGGAGACGTCTTCTGAGTGGGGGGTCTTCAGAGTCCTGGGGTGAGGGGAGACGTCTTCTGAGCAGGGGGTCTTCAGAGTCCTGGGGTGAGAGGAGACGTCTTCTGAGTGGGGGGTCTTCAGAGTCCTGGGGTGAGAGGAGACGTCTTCTGAGTGGGGGGTCTTCAGAGTCCTGGGGTGAGGGGAGACGTCTTCTGAGCAGGGGGTCTTCAGAGTCCTGGGGTGAGGGGAGACGTCTTCTGAGTGGGGGGTCTTCAGAGTCCTGGGGTGAGGGGAGACGTCTTCTGAGTGGGGGGTCTTCAGAGTCCTGGGGTGAGGGGAGACGTCTTCTGAGTGGGGGGTCTTCAGAGTCCTGGGGTGAGGGGAGACGTCTTCTGAGTGGGGGGTCTTCAGAGCACTCGGGTGAGGGTTGGGTGTGTGTGTGTGCTGGTGGAGGAGGTGGTGGAGCAGCAAGTGTTCCAGTGTGAGGGTGCTACGCCCGGGACATGGCCTGTTGTATCTGAGACGTGATGACCGGACCACCATGAAGGGGGGTCCCAGGAACCAGGGCTGCGGGTGCCGGCACCTGTTCAGAAAAGTGCTCTCCAAGTGTGGCTGCTGCTACGCCTCCCGGGTCAGAGGTACGTACCCCACCCTCACCTGAGCACCACCCCTCACCCCGAGACTCTGTCTGGAGGAGGAGGTGCATACACCACCCCTCACCTCAGGTCTCTGTCTGGTGGAGGTGTATACACCACCCCTCACCTCAGGTCTCTGTCTGGTGGAGGTGTATACACCACCCCTCACCTCAGGTCTCTGTCTGGAGGAGGAGGAGGTGTATACACCACCCCTCACCTCAGGTCTCTGTCTGGAGGACGAGGAGATGCAGGCAGAACATCAGAGAAGACCTTTACTGTGAACATCATCTGTTTACCAAATGTCTTCCTTCCTTCAGAGGGCAGCTTGGTTACTGTTGCTATGTGCTGGGCCTGAAGAAAGAGATATGAGAAGATAACGCTGGTCTGATGAAGGAGATATGAGTAGAGGTCTGAAGGAGATATGAGTAGATGGTAACACTGATGAAGGAGATGAGTAGAGGTCTGAAGGAGATATGAGTAGATGGTAACACTGATGAAGGAGATGAGTAGATGAAGTGTAAACGCCCTACTGTCCCGTAACCCGTCCTGCCTCCATGTGGTTCTGTGGGCTCCAGAGGTCCATGGTTTAGAGTGGAGGTTCTGTTGTATCATCTCATAACGGGCTGGTGTTCACCACGCCACCATGTCGGCATCAGTGTAATGTTAACGTTAATGTTGACTGTTGACCAGGTAAATAAGACTACAGGAACCACCAACTTAATGTCAATGCAAACATTGATCAAAGAATCTACCCTTAATATATACACCCGTCAATGACCTGATCCATTCCAGACAGACCCGCCCCCACCAGCCAATGACCTGATCCGTTCCAGACAGACCCGCCCCCATCAGCCAATGACCTTACCCGGTCCAGAGAGACATGGCCCCACCGCCCAATGACCTGACCGGGTCCAGACAGACCCGCCCCCAACAGCCAATGACCTGACCCTGTCCAGACAGACCCGCCCCCACCAGCCAATAACAAGACCCGGTCCAAAAAGACACGGACCCAACAGCCAATGAGCTGTCCGGTCCAGACAGTCAAAGATAGACTCACATCTGGAGGTTTGTCTCGGAATGTGCTTCGCTTAGATCATTGAAGCATGGAAACACTCACGCTCAGGCATTCCTCTCTGAGCAGACCCCCCCCCCCCCCCCCCCCCACACACACACACACACACACACACACACACACACACACACACACACACACACACACACACACACACACACACACACACACACATATATATATATATATATATATATATATATATATATATATATATATATATATATATATATATATATATATATATATATATATATATATATATATATATAGTAGAAACAGGATCTTTGGGTCCCAGTAGCAGAAAGAGTGCCTCTCTGTGTGGATATTGATGATGATGAAACCGCATATCATCAGCACTGATGATACACACACTGTGTGTCGCCAGTGTCTGATGCACAGGCCCTCAGCCTGCAGAGAGATGGCAGGCCCTATCACAGACACTTTTGATCTGGATCACACACACACACACACACAGTGGTTCCGGGGGTCAGCTGGGGGCCGCTGCAGTGAGCTCTGCTGCGGCCAGTGACCTCGCAGGACGCAGGAAGGCGGAGAGGTTTCTCGCTGATGTTCCTACACCTCCTGTGTAAACAGGACGTCCCGCTATCCAGTCCTGTTTTAGAATCCTTCCTGAGCGACGGCTCCGTTTGGTTTCCGTCTGTGATCCGCACGTTTGCTTTCTCAAGACTTCACGTCTATTTCCAGCACTGCCACGGGGAGCAGATGAAGAGGGGGGGGGGCAGCCGAAGGGTTTGGTGTTGTGGTTCCACTCCAGCAGAACGTCTCTCTGGAATATTCCATCCATTAATTTCCTCATGCACTGCTGCTGAGTCTTATCCCTGTCTGAATACAGTGGACTGGTCCCTGAATGCAGTGCACTGGTCCCTGGCTGTCTGAATACAGTGGACTGGTGTCTGAATACAGTGCACTGGTCCGTAGCTATCTGAATACAGTGCACTGGTCCCTAGCTGTCTGAATACAGTGGACTGGTCCCTAGCTATCTGAATGCAGTGCACTGGTCACTAGCTGTCTCTGCATGCAGTGCACTGGTCACTAGCTGTCTCTGCATGCAGTGCACTGGTCACTAGCTGTCTCTGCATGCAGTGCACTGGTCCCTGGCTGGCTGAATGCTGTGCACTGGTCCGTAGCTATCTGAATGCAGTGCACTGGTCACTAGCTGTCTCTGCATGCAGTGCACTGGTCCCTAGTTGTCTGAATGCAGTGCACTGGTCCCTGGCTGTCTGAATGCTGTGCACTGGTCTGTAGCTATCTGAATGCAGTGCACTGGTCACTAGCTGTCTCTGCATGCAGTGCACTGGTCCCTAGTTGTCTGAATGCAGTGCACTGGGCCCTGGCTGTCTGAATGCACAGTGAAATGGCAGCTGGAGAAAAGCCTCCTCATCATTCCTCAAGGACTCTCCCTGTCTCATGGCTCATGAAGCTGGCGAGGACACTAACCCTTTGTGGCAGCTCGTACTAGCCCAACAAGCAGGGGCGTGTGTGTGTGCTTTTGTGTGTGTGTGTACTTGAGTGTGTGCGCTTGTGGGTGCGTTTGTGTGGGATGTCATCACAGCTAGTATGTGAGTGAAGAACTCAATCTGATGAGTGAAAAGAGATTATAGTAAACGTATCTTTGAACCACTGATGGCTTAATAGATTCAGGGATGCTCATCAAATGGCCGACATGGTCTCTGAACCAATACACTGCTACAGACACCAACGTCATAGTGGGCTCTGACCCAACACACTGCTTTAGATACCAATGTCTCAATGAGCTCTGAACCAACACTGCTGTAGACACCATCTTCCTCCTAATGGGCTCTGAACCAACACACTGCTACAGACACCATCCTCTTCCTCTCTCATACATCTCCATCAAGTCCAAACAGGAAGCCATGCCGTTCCCATGGTGATGTTCTGCAGAGTTCCCACAGCTTCTAAATATGTCCTGCTGACCATGTAAGGTGAGGGGTTGAGAGGACTGAGACCACAGAGCTCTGAGGGCCCTGTTGTTAACTTCCTCGTAACTACTAGTTCACCTCCTAACTATACCTCCTCCTAACTAGACCTAGTTAATCTCCTAACTAGACCTAGTTAACCTTCTCCTAACTATACCTAGTTAACCTCCTCCTAACTAGACCTAGTTAACCTCCTCCTAACTATACCTAGTTATGAATAGATCAGTGTGTGTGTGTGTGTGTGTGTGTGTGTGTGAGAGACAAAGCGTGTATGTGTATGAGCATGAGCGGGAGAGAGAAAATGTGTGTGTGTTAGAGACAAAGACGGAGTGTGTGTGTGAGAGAGAAAGAGTGTGTGCGTATGTGTGTTAGAGAGAGCATGTGAGAGAGTGTGTATAGTGTAGAGAGAGTTCTACCGCAGGCCCATTGGCACATGACATCACGTGAACACAACCACCATAGAGCTGCAGTATAGATCACCAGTTTCCATCTTAATTGTACTTGAAAATGAACTGCAACATTTTGGTGACCACACAATTTTGCTCCCACACACACATGCATTCCCTCAAGCACTCATGCATGCAGACACACGCACGCTCTCACGCACACGCACACACACACACACACACGCACACGCACACACAAAAGCACACACGGACACACTAGAGCACGCACACACACCCAGGGTGCTGTCCTGCGGTGATCCTGCTGAGTCGGCAGGGGGGTCCAGATGGGAGCCGTTACATAAGTCCTCTGACTGACCGAGGTGACCACGACCACGACCTGCTGGCCTCCTGTTGTGAGCTCTGCTACAGGCTACGAGGTCACCTCAGAGGGTGGGGGGGTGTGGATGTGTGTGTGGAAAATACTGCGTCATCACCTCCATTATCAGAGTAACCGTTGTGTACTTTCCTCCGCCTCACTGAGGGCTTGAGATGCCGCCGGGGGTTAAGAGCGTATTCTTCGTCCAGGGAGGAGGAGGAGGAGGAGGAGGAGGAGACGGTTGTTGTGGCAATGACGGACTGTTTGCTCACGGTTAATATAAGCTGATGCACAGGCTTTGTGTTTCTCTGGGGCTGGATGGCAGGAGGACCGCGGCGGGGGAGGTGCATGAGTGAAGGGGGAGGAAGGGGCTTTGTTTCCCCCGGTGGAGTTCAGACTCACAGTGGAACATGACGTCAGGGGTCAGAGGGCAGATGTGGAGGGGGAGCAGCCCCACTGCCAAACGCAACCTTAAAACGTGTCGCTCTGCATTGTGTGTCTGTGGTCGTCTGAAGCCCACACGATGCCCCTGCGTTGGGTCCTCAGAGCTCAGTCCCAGCATTTAGTATTCAAATGTTTGCTTTATGGGCGATTACGATTGTTTCCATCACTTAGTCACTCTATCTCAGTGGTGTTCCTCTCACCATCATCCACACCTCCACCTTGTCCCCCCCCACCCACACCTCCGCCCTCTCCACCCGGCCCTCGCTCCAGGCTGTGATCCTCTTGATGTGGTGACGGTGCCTCCGTCTCACGCTCAGCTGGCAGCAGAACACTTGAGCACTGCATGTGCATGGAGAGTGTTGGAGTGTCCGTATCCTGGGGACCGAACCGCACCTCCACGGTGTGTGGTGACGCCAGTGACAATGACCGCGTGTCATCGGGTCCCTTCTTGTTTAAAGGTCCCATGACATGCCACCAGGTGTGGTGTGATGACATCACCCCTTATGCCATCACAGGCGGGCGTGTCCACCTAGACGTGTGACGGATAGATGAGCAACATTTGCCACAGGTTGGCTGGTAGACTGATCTATCCAGCACGCATCTAGGTGGACACTCCCACTTGTGATGTCATAAGGGGCAGATTTCCAAGACGGCTTGTAACGGCTAATCACACCACACCTGGTGGCATGTCATGGGACCTTTAACAGTGTAGATATAACGTATAAGGGGTCGGCTTCACATGGTACAGAAACTCTAATCCTCTGCCCGATGTGCCTGGTGTCTCGGGCTCACTGGTGGTTCTCGTGGTTTTTATGATTACAGCTTACATGAAATGTGCTGAAAGCGAACTCTTTCTTTCCCCCCACCCCTCGAGAAGATTTACAAGATGTCCCCGTCCCGTTTCCTCGAGGCAACAGTTTCCCCCCGATCAGCAGAATAGACCTCAGGCCTAATGGAGGGGGGGGGGGGGGGCCCTGTGGTGGAGCGGGGCAGAGCCTCTCCTGGAGCTCAGCTCGTACTTTAAGAGCTCTTTCTGCCTTGAGGAGCAGGAGGAGAAAACAGGAACCACGCTGGTGTGTGAGGTTAAGATAAGAGAATACTTTATGATGTCTGTTACCCGAGGGTTACAGGAGGTTACAGAGGTTCATGATGGTTCAGGTGTTGGTCGGACCTGCCACTGGGGCCGTTCAATCACTTCATTCTTTATCCAATGTTAGACCTCAGCAGTCCGTTTCCATCAGCAGGGCTTCATTCTTCAAGGCCAAACTTCATTGTGTTGGCCAAACTATGTCAAAATAAATGCCAAATGTCAACTTTAAATGTGGTTTAATGTGGTTTGCCTTGATCTCTCTCTCTCTCTCTCTCTCTCTCTCTCTCTCTCTCTCTCTCTCTCTCTCTCTCTCTCTCTCTCTCTCTCTCTCTCTCTCTCTCTCTCTCTCTCTCTCTCTCTCTCTCTCTCTCTCTCAGAGCCGTACTCCCTGGCAGCCAATGGGGAGGGGAGCTCTAGTACCTCCGGCGGCTCCATGGCCCACCAGGGCCCCGGGTCCTCCAGCTCCCTGCCCTCCCCAGGGGCTACGCGGCGCCCGGTCAGCGCCCTCAAGAAGTGGCTCACCAGCCCCGCCCGCAAGCTCAGCTTCGACCGGGGGGGCGGATTCGGAGGAGGAGGAGGAGGAGGCCTGGGGAAGAGTGAGAAGCTGACGTCCAGGCTAGATGGGAAGCACCCTCCAGCCCTGAACCAGGGTACAGACGGGCCCCGGGTTCAGGGGCTGGATGGGCCCCAGGTTCTGGGTCCAGGCGGGCCCCTGGAGAGGCCAGGGAGCCACACGATCCTCCCCTACACAGGGGGTGACACGGTGAGAACCACCCACACACAGATTGAGAATCGTATTTCCTCAGCTCCACTTCCTGAGGTGTCGAGGAGGACTGATGGATGACATTTACATTAAGGGCATTTAGCAGACGCTTTTATCCAAAGCGACGTACAATAAGTACATTTGTCAGAAGAAAGAGAAACAACAATATATCGTGTTGGTACAGAAAGGATGTTCATAGAACCAAGTGCCAAGCACTAACAAACCCTAGGTTATCCCATTCCCCGTAAACAACAAAGATAGCTAGGATAAGACACTACACAATGCTGATTACTGTGCTACACTCGGTATTGGGTTGTGATCAGGGTTCTGAATTAACTTTTTTGATTACCAGCAATTTGGCTGGTAACTTTCTAAAGTTACCAGCCAATCAGAATTTCCACTAGCCAAATTTTTTGTTGATATTTGTTGTTGATATTCTCAATCTCATCCCCTGCCTCCTTCCTCTTCTCTCCCCCAGACGTCTGTCCAACCAACCACCGCTGCATTTAGTTTAACGCAGTGGTTCTCAAACTTTTTCGGTCATCCCCCACTTTGGACAAGGGGGAATTTTCAATTTTTCGCGCCCCACACATCACGTAGCATCACGACAGTGCTCATGGGAAATGTAGTCAGTACTGCCCAGGGAGCGAGAACAGTAGAGCGGCTCTGAGTTTGCCTCATGCATCACCGGCCAAACTGGCTAGTAAGTTTTTATGAACACCCGCCAAAATGATTTTTAACCCGCATTTGGCGGGTTGGCGGGTGTTAATTTAGAACCCTGGTTGTGACGGACTCTCTTCATTCCAACCCGTACAGGTTTGGATTGGTGGTCTGCAGAGTCCCACGGAGCTGGCCTCTCCCAGCGACCTGTGGGGTCCTGGTCCAGACGGCGACTCACACAGTCTGGTACGCCTCCTGCTGGTCTCTGTCTTACTCCTCCATCTTAGAGTTCCTCACTTCATCTGTCTCTCTCTCTTCCTGTTCACATTTACTTTTAGTTTGTTGCTAACTTTCTGTCCTTCTTTCTTTTTCCAAACGTCCAAACTATCATCTAAAAATGCACCAAATTTCCTTTTTAATAAGCAGATTAGAATAGATTTGGGATGAGAGCTGCAGACAGACAGACGGTTCAGGAGGAATGCGTTTCATTAGAGCCGGCCAACACACGCTGAATACATTCGACATGGCGTTTAAATTAAGAACAAGCTGTTTTACTTGGCTTTAGGGATTCTTTGTGGGATTTGGGGAACAGTTTCCACATACCGAGGTGAACTCCATCTCCGGTGTAATCGACTCCTGCTCTCATGTACGTCGTGAAAGATATGTCCCTGTGCTGTCGCAGCTCGTACCGTGGTGCGGTCCCACTAACACAGGAGGCTGACGGTCCACACTGACCCACATGCCCCCAAAGCCCTGTCTGCTAATCCAGACCACGGGTCTGAGCAGACCACATCTGGAAGGGAGAACACCGCCAACAGTCTGATAGGCTGGCTGAACACTGGGTCAGCACTGGACCGGGTGAACACTGGCTCATGGCCGGGTCAACACTGGATCAGAACCACTGGATCAGGAATGGCTGAACACTGGGTCAGGACCATCTTAACACTGGGTCAGGACCATCTTAACACTGGGTCAGGACTGGCTGAACACTGGATCAGGACTGGCTGAACACTGGATAAGGACTGGCTGAACACTGGATCAGGACTGGCTGAACACTGGGTCAGGACTGGCTGAACACTGGATCGGGACCGGGTGAACACTGGATCAGGACCGGGTGAACACTGGATCGGGACCATCTAAACACTGGGTCAGGACCGGCTGAACACTGGATCAGAGTACACAGAGTACACTACGATCTCACTGCTGGAGGGGGACTTGGGATCCACTAGAGGGGGGGGACTAGGGATCCACTAGAGGGGGGGGACTAGGGATCCACTAGAGGAGGACTTGGGATCCACTAGAGGAGGACTTTGGATCCACTGCTGTAGGGGGTTATGTGGAGGGCAGTCCAGGAAAGGGAGGATCAACAAAGTATTTCCTTAATGGTTGTCTCCTCAACACTAAAGCCACAACTCTTTTCCTTTCCGTTCGGCGCGGTCTGTGGTTCAGGACGGTGAGTCATTATTAACATGTGTGGCTGTCAGGCATCGCTGAGCTCTGCGGTCAGACAGAAGTTAACCCTCTGCTGTCCAATACAGGCCCTCAGAGGCCCTGTCTGAGGGCCTCTGAGGGCCTGCCTGACTGCCTGTCTGACAGCCTCCAGAGGGCCTGTCTGACTGCCTGTCTGATAGCCTCCAGAGGGCCTGTCTGACTGCCTGTCTGAGGCATCCTCTTCCATGTCGTCCAGACCGCGACAGCGTCTCTGTGGATGATGAAATACCTTTGCTTCGTTCCATAGTCGTTGTTTGTTTCCTGGTATCAGCAGGACGGCCAATCCCGCTCCAATATTCCTCCAGATGAAAGCAGCTTGATTGACGACTCCGGCAGCCAATGGTCGGCCTCGCCAGACACGGAGGAGGACCGGAGGGGTGCCCTGGAAAAAAGCATGTAGGTGTTCATCATCCTCATTTGAACTCCTCATGAACTGCCTTTTCCTTGGGTGTGTTGAACTGATGATTACACAAGGTTCCATCGTTCTCATGCAAACTGTTTCAACTGATACCTCCCTCTCCCCTCTCCCCCCCCCCCCCTCTCCCTCCCTCCTCCACATTACACATCAGTTATGTGCTGACAGAGCTTCTGGACACAGAGAGGTTGTACGTGGAAGATCTGCGGCTCATCGTAGAGGTGAGCTCCACACTCAGGGATGGACGTGCACTCTTGAATCTGTCTTAGAAAGTTAATCTAAAAAATGTGTGTGTGTGTGTGTGTGTGTGTGCAGGGCTACATCGGCACCATGGCCACCCAGGGGGTCCCTGAGGACCTGAAGGGAAAGGACAAGATAGTGTTTGGAAACATCCACCAAATCTACGACTGGCACAAGGAGTGAGTCCACACCGCCCTCCTCTTTACACCTCTCACTCTTTCTAGCCAACGTGTAAAAAAAAAAAAAACGTGCAAAGTGTATTTTACCTACTGTGTGTGTGTGTCCGTGTGTGTCCCACAGCTACCTTCTGGGAGAGTTGGAGAAATGCTCAGATGACCCGGAGCGGCTGGCCAACCTGTTCATCAAACATGTGAGCCCCCCTCCCTGGGGGGGAGACACTCTCCCTGGGGGGAGACACTGTCATGCTTGTTTCTGAGAGAGAGAGGGAGAGGGAGAGAGAGAGAGATTTTGATTGATTGATTATTTCACATCATTCAACCTGTCTGTCCCACATAGACACACCTGACAAGTACACCTGGACAACACCTGACTTCTCTCTTGCTCTATCCCTCTCTCTCCCCTCCCTCCCTCTAGGAGAGACGGCTCCACATGTACGTGGTGTACTGCCAGAACAAGCCCAAGTCGGAGCACATCGTGTCGGAGTACATCGAGACCTACTTTGAGGTGAGCAGGAAGCACCTCCACAACTTCCACCGTCGTTCCCCCTGACCCTCCCCTGGGTGTGACCCTCCCCTGGGTGTGACCCTCCCCTGGGTGGGAGCCTCTGGGTGTGTGACCCTCCTCTGGGTGTGACCCTCTGGGTGTGTGACCCTCCTCTGGGTGTGTGACCCTCCCCTGGGTGTGTGACCCTCCTCTGGGTGTGTGACCCTCCTCTGGGTGTGTGACCCTCCTCTGGGTGTGTGACCCTCCCCTGGGTGTGTGACCCTCTGGGTGTGTGACCCTCCTCTGGGTGTGTGACCCTCCTCTGGGTGTGTGACCCTCCTCTGGGTGTGTGACCCTCCTCTGGGTGTGTGACCCTCCTCTGGGTGTGTGACCCTCCCCTGGGTGTGTGACCCTCTGGGTGTGTGACCCTCCTCTGGGTGTGTGACCCTCCTCTGGGTGTGACCCTCCTTTGGGTGTGACCCTCTGGGTGTGTGACCCTCCCCTGGGTGTGTGACCCTCCCCTGGGTGTGTGACCCTCCCCTGGGTGTGTGACCCTCCTCTGGGTGTGTGACCCTCCTCTGGGTGTGTGACCCTCCTCTGGGTGTGTGACCCTCCTCTGGGTGTGTGACCCTCCCCTGGGTGTGTGATCCTCCTCTGGGTGTGTGACCCTCTGGGTGTGTGACCCTCCTCTGGGTGTGTGACCCTCCCCTGGGTGTGTGACCCTCTGGGTGTGTGACCCTCCCCTGGGTGTGTGACCCTCCCCTGGGTGTGTGACCCTCCCCTGGGTGTGTGACCCTCCTCTGGGTGTGTGACCCTCCTCTGGGTGTGTGACCCTCCTCTGGGTGTGTGACCCTCCTCTGGGTGTGTGACCCTCCCCTGGGTGTGTGATCCTCCTCTGGGTGTGTGACCCTCTGGGTGTGTGATCCTCCTCTGGGTGTGTGACCGTCCCGGCTCCCTGTTGCAGGAGCTGCGTCTGCTGCTGGGCCACAGACTGCAGCTCAACGACCTGCTCATCAAACCGGTGCAGCGGATCATGAAGTACCAGCTGCTGCTCAAAGTATGTGAAGCTCAGTGTGTCACATTTCACCACATCAATACCGCTGTTCAGTACTTGTGTGTGTACGGGTGGGTACCACACCGAACATGGGTGTGTGTGTGTGTGTGTGTGTGTGTGTGTGTGTGTGTGTGTGTGTGTGTGTGTGTGTGTGTGTGTGTGTGTGTGTGTGTGTGTGTGTGTGTGTGTGTGTGTGTGTGTGGATGTGTTTGTGCGTGCATGTGTGTGTGTGTGTGTGGGTGGGACTGTGAATGTCGGTATCCATGGTAACCTGGGCATGCTACCCAGCAGTAGCTATGTGCCCCGTGCTGAGCTGAGTGCGTCTCGTCCTCCAGGACCTCCTGAAGTACTGCAACAAGGCAGGAAGGGACGTGGTGGAGCTGGAGGTGAGGCTGCCTCCGTCTGCATCCTGTCATGGTGGAGCTCTGCACCCCGTCTGGTCCTCATACTTTTAGACACCTTCACATCCACCTTCATCTTTATAGACACCTCCACATCCACCTTTATAGACACGTTTCTGTCTAGTTTCTATCTAGTTCATATCCAGGTCTATACCAGGTCTATATCCAGGTCTATATCCAGGTCTGTATCAGGTCTATATCAGGTCTATATCCAGGTCTGTATCAGGTCTATATCCAGGTCTGTATCAGGTCTATATCCCGGTCTGTATCAGGTCTGTATCAGGTCTATCTCCATGTCTAACCCGTGTCTCTGGTTCCAGAAAGCGGTGGAGGTGATGTGCTTCGTTCCAAAGCGCTGTAACGACATGATGAACGTGGGCCGTCTGCAGGGCTTCCAGGTGAACTCCTCCCTCCTGCTCCAGTCCTCAGGACCTCCTCCGGTGATCTGAGACTGAACCACAGCTCCTCTGTTCCAGGGCAAGATCACCGCCCAGGGGAAGCTGCTGCAGCAGGACACCTTCTCCGTCAGCGAGCAGGAGAACAACATCCTGTCCAGGGGCAGGGAGAGGCGGGTCTTCCTGTTTGAGCAGCTGGTCATCTTCAGCGAGCCAATCGACAAGAAGAAGGGCTTCTCTCTGCCCGGGTACACGTTTAAGAGCAGCATCAAGGTGCCTTTCCTTTGTGACCAGTCGCTTCATGTTGGCCTTCAAAGCATGTGATGCATATTGTGATGCATGGGTTCTGTAGGGTTGAATGTGTTTAACGCCACGTTTGTGGGGTATTATAGTAGTATAGTAGTAGTAGTCGTAGTAGAGAGAGGATTAGCCATCAGTGGGAGTTCGATTTTACGTTTACAGTTTACATTCAGGGCATTAAGCAGACGCTTTTATCCAAAGCGACTTACAATAAGAACATTTGTCAGAAGAAAGAGAAACAACAATATATGGCTGTCGGTACAGTCAGGATGTCTATAGAACCAAGTGCCAAGCACTAACAATCGCTAGGTTAACCCATTCCCCGTATATACAACAAAGATAGCTAGGATAAGCTGCTACACAATGCTAAGTACTATTTTTAAGTGTCAGGACGTACAACATACAATAATACCGTAAAAGGGGTGTGGAGGGAAGGGGGGAGGCCATGCAGAGTCCAGGTGAACTCGGAACAAGTGAGTCTTGAGTGTTTTGTGGAAGCGGGAGTTGCCGTTCCACTGATGTGTTTTGTTTTTAAATAAAGTTGGTCAGCGGTGTGTGGGAGTGGAGAAGGGTTTTTTAAATAAAGTTTTAATGCCGTGCCGCAGGTCAGCTGCCTGGGCGTGGAGCGGTCTGGGGCCGTGGAGGAGGACCCCCGGGTGCTGGTCCTGACGGCGCGGCGTCCCGACGGCAGCCTGGTCCGCTACGTCATGCAGGCGGCGTCCAGAGAGAAGCAGCAGGCCTGGCTCAGCGACGTGGGCCAGATCCTGGAGTCCCAGAGGAACTTCCTCAACGGTGAGTCCAGGTCTGGAGGGACAGGACCAGAAGGTCTCCTGGAGACCTTGTGGTCCAGGAACAGGACTGGAGGAACAGGACCTGGAGGAACAGGTCTGGAGGAACAGGACCAGGAGGTCTTCTAGATACTCGCTAGCGATACTTTCCAGAGACACTAAAGACATAAAACACAAGAGTAAAACACATCAAACATCTCCAGCGTGTAAAGTGTTCCGATGAAGGGGCAGAGGAGGACTGAGGGGGGGGGGGGGGCATACAGCAGACGAGGCATTTTGAGAAGTCACCTCCCCTCTCTCCCCCCCCTCACAGCGCTGCAGTCCCCCATCGAGTACCAGCGGAGGGAGAGCAAGTCCAGCAGCCTGGGCCGGGCCATGCGGGCGCCGGACACCAGCGCGGCCCCCGGCCTGCGGCCCCACTCCTCCGCCTCCATGGACCGCCACCGCCTGCCCTCCCTCAGCTTCTACAACACCTCCATGCCCTCGCTGCTCCCGGGCCCCGAGGGCCCCAAGAAGGTCAGCCTCCGACCGCCCGCCGCACCCTCTCCATGCTGTCTGCTGGCCCCCACGTTAGGGCTGTCAAAATTGCTCAAAAATGACGTTTGAATATTCCCTCAAAAAAAAACCACATATACTCGAACTATTCGAATATCTATATTTGCGCATTATGTCAATGACGCGCATTACATCAATAACAGGACAAACTAATACAACGAGACATAACTACTTGTATAGGTAGTTTATTTAAGTTTAAACATATTTGACAACATATTACCTAGACAAAAATAAGTAAATGAACTAATGCCCAAGACCGCCGACCTCGCTCTCGATCGCTCACTTGCTCTCTTTTTCTCTCTCTCTCTCTCTCTCGCGCCCCCTCACTCTCTCTGCGCATACTGGTTTAAATAAACAACAACAATAAACAAATGCTGAGTGCTGATCAAGAGTTTTGTGCAAGCAATTTAAGGTCCCGACTCTTGTCGCTTGACTTGTCGCTTGTCTTGTAGTGTTCTGGTCGCCCACTTGCAAAGCAGCGTGGGTGGGTGTTTTTCCACAGTTGAATATTAATTTTCACCTTCGAATGTCTGTTTTTAAAAACTATTTGAATATATATTCAAATTTAGAATATTCGTTGACAGCCCTACCCCACATATACCTGTCTCACTATCTCTGTCTGTCTCTCCCTCTGTATGTCTGTCCGTGCCTCTGTCTGTCCGTCCCTCTGTCTGTCCGTCCCTCTGTCTGCCTGTCTGCGTGTCTGTCTGCCCTGTCTGTCTGTGTGTCCGTCTCTCTGCCTGACTGTCTGTCTGCCTGCGTGTCTGTCTGCCCTGTCTGTCTGCGTGTCCCTCTGTCTGCCTGTGTGTCCGTCTCTCTACCTGTCTGCCTGTCTGTCTCTCCTCATCTCCGTCCTCAGGTTTCGTCAGAGCGTCCATCCAGACATCCGCTCTCCGTCCCTCAGAGGGCCGCTCTCTGCCCAGAGAGGAGCTCCGGCCCCGGGGTCTGTAACGGCGGGCCGCCCCTGATCCAGCGCAGCATGCAGGTACTGGGCCTGGGAGGAGCTCCAGGGGTTCATGGGGGGACTGCTGAAGCCCGGGGGGGGGTTGCGCTCTGATCATACGATGGCAGAAGACGCGGCTTGATGACATCACGGTGTGTTTCTGTGTGTCCAGGCCCTGCGCTGCAGCTCAGAGGCCCCAGAGTCTGAAAACCTTCCTGCAGAGCGTCACCAGGCCAGCCTCGGTCAGCTGACCGAGAGCGACCTATAGCGTGGCCCGGTGGCCTGTGAATCCATCGTGCTGATGGAGACGTGCGGCCGGCAGCGGAGCGGCGCCTCGTACTGCTCCACGGAACCATCTGTCTGTCGTGGGTCTCCTGTCCCCCTCTCTGTCGCCGCCTCCTTCATACGGACTGTTCCACTATGGGCGTGTTACCCCTCTACCCACAATCATGTGTCCTACACACAAACATGCACACACACACGCACACGCACACACACACACACACACACGCACAACCCCTCAGCCCCTCCAGTCTTCTTTCCAAGTGTCGACCGATGTCTTCCTGTACTTCATATTCTGTAACGAGGGACCATGCAACATTTATACCGCCATGTTTTATTCAGCGAGTGCAGTGACACGGTGTGTATCGGCTCGTCTCCTCCTCTGCTCCTCCGTCCGCGTCCCCCCCCCCCCACCCTAACGCCCCCACCCTGACGCCCGCGTGCCAACCTCCAGAAGAGGTCCGGTGCCGTCAGCCCAGCCGGTGTGTTCCGTCCCACGCCCCACTGTCTCTGAACGGAGCCGCGTTCCTCCTGGGAGGAACCAGTAGAGCCAGTAGTTCCAGTGTGTTTCGACCAGAGACCAGTGGGCCCTCACGACGAGCTGGGGCCCAGTGGGGGGGGGAGGGGGAGCGTCTTCACCGTCCTCTGATGTAAATAGTGTTCCGTGGGATCCTAGCAACAAGCGTGTTTCATGACTTGTGTTCTTCTTCTTCTTCTTCTTCTTCTAAACAAAACAAGGAAATTAAAAAAAGTCATTTGAGTTTGGACTAAACCTCTTTATTCTCCATCAGAGAGTCTGCAACATAACGGAGATATCGTTTTGGCGGAAGAAGAAACAAAGATCTATCATAGATTGCAATTCTGGCCGAGAGAAACGACAATCCTCCTGGATGTTGACTCTGTGTACCTGGGGAGGAATTGAGTGTTTGAGGATCTGGGGACTGGTGTGTTGTGAGGAGCCTGTCGTCATGTGATGGACGATAGCACAAAGAGGAATAGTAGCCATGTAAACGAGACGTTAGCAGTCGCGTCTTCATTCGCGTGTCTGTAGCGACCTCTAGTGTCGACATTTGTCATGTTATATTATGCGTGAAAACAACTGCTAGCACACTAGCTCAAAATGTACACCTACCTAGGTCTACAAAATGGAAGATTTGTATTATAAATAATATGAATATGATTATTACTAGATAAATATATTCATAATGTAATATGTTTGTGACATGATGTATTCAAGGGCTAAATCCTTTCACCTTATTAATGACCTCCGCTCTGCGGTTACAATCAATACTAAATCAATTGTTTGCACCAAACAATAGGACTCAATGCAAGAGATTTTAATATGACAAACACTTCAATAAAGAGCATCAACAATGTGAGGACGGATCTCAGGCAACACTTTGTATTATTTATTCGAGGGGGAAGCAGGCAAAATACAAAAAAAAAAATCTTAACGTTTGTACATTAGAACATAAAACTTTACAAAGGCATAACTTGATGGTGTTTTTGAAACGTCCCTCTAGAGTTAGGACTGGCCCTCCCCTAAAGATGAATGGAGTGTGTGGTTGATGACTGGGCTGGGTGAGGCTGCACACCTATTGTGCATTAAGCAATCAATGCACAACCAGTGTGCAGCAGGTTGAACCAGCCATCACCACACACACACAGGGGTCCCTGACAAGGCAGCATGGATCACCTGCTCACTCTACCATCATCCTTCAAAGCCTGCAAGAAACCGGTTTATTGGCACACACACTCCACAATGACTCTTCTGGAAACCTCACTCACTCATAACACTGTCATTTAAAACCCTCTAACACACTCATTCATAACACTGTCGTTCAAAACCCTTTAACACACTTATTCATAACACTGTCGTTCAAAAACCCTTTAACACACTCATTCATAACACTGTCGTTCAAAAACCCTTTAACACACTCATTCATAACACTGTCATTGAATTCCATACGGCTATCCTGTGTATATTGAAATACATTTTCTTTCTTGTTTTTTTTAATCAAGTATTCTGAACATGCACTTTGGCAGAGCCACATTTCTCCTACAGACTGATCCCAGACCAGTGGCTGCTTCAGTGCAGACAAACTGATCCTAGATCAGTAGCTGCTTCAGTGCAGACAGACTGATCCCAGACCAGTAGCTGCTTCAGTGCAGACTGACTGATCCCAGACCAGTAGCTGCTTCAGTGCAGACTGACTGATCCCAGACCAGTGGCTGCTTCAGCGCAGACAAGGAGCTGATCTCAGACCAGTGGCTGCTTCAGCAGACAGGCTGATCCCAGACCAGTGGCTGCTTCAGCTCAGACAAGGAGCTGATCTCAGACCAGTGGCTGCTTCAGCGCAGACAGGCTGATCCCAGACCAGTGGCTGCTTCAGCTCAGACAAGGAGCTGATCTCAGACCAGTGGCGGCTTCAGTGCAGACAAGCTGATCCCAGACCAGTGTTTGCTTCAGCTTAGAGAGGCTTATCCTGGACGAGTGGCTGCTTCAGCTCAGACTGATCCCAGAACCCGTAGAGAGACGACGGACGAGACACCGGGACAGGGCTTCAGAACCAGGAACGAAGACCTGGTCCACCAGACGCTGTCCTCAGTGCTTTGTGTGTGTGGCTTTGGGATGGAGGAGGAGGAGGAGGAGGAAGAGGTGTGGCAGCAGACAGTGACGGCAGAAGCTTCTGACTCATAGGCAGCAAAACCATAACACTGAATAGAATAATAATCAGAATCATAATGACAGCAATACTCGGGCCGTTGGTCTAGGTTTGGCAGGTCCGGTCTGGGGCCAGGGGACCAGGGACCGGAGCAGACTACTGGACCAGGGGCCGGCGGCTCCTGAACGTGGTTCAGGGTTCCTCAGTGGGCGTTGGGGGGGGGGGGGGGAGAAAGGGCATCGGTTGCCGTGGGAACGGGATGCTCACTTCATTGGAGGCCTCTGGTCCTTCATGGAGAGGGAAGTCTCCGTTCCTGACGTCACTTCACCTGCTTCAGCCACGTCGCTCCTTCTTGGTGCAACTCGAAGGAAAGAGAGAACATGATTCACCCTCTTTCTCTTCCGTGTTTTAAAAAGGCGGTTCAGCGTCCCGGTCACTCGCCCTCAGCTCCTCTTGGTTCCGTTTTATTCTCTTCATGATTACTGACGGACCGTTTAGACACGTGAGACTTGAGGCACAAAATGCTCGTACCAACATTAAATAAACATGAATAATTAATAGTGCATTTTAAATTGTTTGGACGCAATGAAAGATATTTGTGAACTAAAGGATATGGTCGGTGTGTCATCCCCGTGTTTGCTCAGGGGATCTGCGTTTCTGACACAGATCTGGAGATGAACTGAAGTCTGTGATGCTGTTTGTGAAGCAGTGACCTCGCGACTAAGGGCTCCACCAATCAGGCGCTCTGATGGCATGAGGCCCGCCACTCCCCCTGAGGGAGGGGGGGGGGGGTCTATCGGCAAGGGGATCAGTGACTTCTGACCCGACAGGGTGGAGGAGGGCGTGGCCGAGGTGGCGGAGGGTGAGGTGGAGGTCGAGGAGGGCGTGGTCAAGGTGGAGGAGGGCGTGGTCAAGGTGGAGGAGGTGGAGAGGGTGGGGCGTGGTCGGCATGGTGGAGGGCGAGGTGGTGATGGACATGGTCGGGGTGGAGGAGGGTGTGGTCGAGGTGGTGATTGGCGTGGTCGGGGTGGAGGAGGGGCTAGTTGTGCGTCAGGCACTGCAGCCGGTTCTTGAAGAACAGCAGGCCGTTCTTGGTGTGTTGGGCGTCCGAGGAGGCCGGGGGGTAGCGGAACTTGGCGTACGTCTTGTCGCTCTCCGATTGGCCGACCCAGGGGAGCTTGATCTTGGTGGCGTGGTTGACGATGACGTCGTCACAGGAGCCCACGTGGAGCGAGCCGAGGCCGTCGATGAAGAACTCTGCAGAGAAGAGAAACACTCAAACTAAACTAATGCGCAAGGTGGCATGAGTACCGTGGGACCGTCTCACGGCAGACACGACTTCTGTTCAGAAATACAGGAATGAGGAGTCTAAAGAACAGAGACCAGCGCCCAGAGCTGACCCCAGATACGTTGAATCATCTAGACACGCGGCGGGATATGGACAGCCTGTCCTGAAGATCTGGGATAGCTTACAGGTCGTCGTAGGAGCATTAAAGGTCCCATGACATGCCACCAGGTGTGGTGTGATTAGCCATTACAAGCCGTTTTGGAAATCTGCCCCTTCTGACATCACAAGTGAGCGTGTCCACCTACAGTAGATGTATGACGGATAGATGAGCAACGTTTGCTACAGTCCACTGGGTAGGCCGGTAGCCTACATACATCAAGGTGGACACGCCCACTTGTGATATCACTAGAGGCCGATTTTCAAAACGGCTTGGAACGGCTAATCACACTCACACCTGGTGGTATAATATGTCACCTTTAAGGGTCGTCTAAGGAGCATTAAGGCTTGTCTAAGGGTCATTAGCCGGACTCACCCAGGTGGGCCACGCGGGCCAGGCGGGGGTCGAAGCCCACCTGCTGGACCTTCTCGGTGCGGGCCAGGAAGAAGTTGATGACGCCGTCGGTGACCACGCAGCGGGGGAAGCCTGCGATGGCGTGGTGGAAGCCCCGCCTCATGTGCAGGCAGTCGCCCTCCTCCTGCCCTGGCTCGATGGAGATGGTCTGTCTGTAGGTGGAGGTGTAGCCCGTGGCCTCACGCACCGCCCCGCCCACCTGGAATCCGTCAACAGCCCACTGTTACACCATCACCAGCACACTGTCACACCATCACTGTTACACCATCACCATCACCATCACACTGTCACACCATCACTGTCACACCATCACCATCGCACTGTCACACCATCACTGTTACACCATCACTGTCACACTGTCACACCATCACTGTTACACCATCACTGTCACACCATCACTGTCACACCATCACCAGCACACTGTCACACCATCACTGTTACACCATCACCATCGCACTGTCACACCATCACTGTTACACCATCACCATCACCATCACACTGTCACACCATCACTGTTACACCATCACCATCACCATCACACTGTCACACCATCACTGTTACACCATCACCATCACACTGTCACACCATCACTGTTACACCATCACCATCACACTGTCACACCATCACTGTTACACCATCACCATCACTGTCACACCATCACTGTTACACCATCACCATCACCAGCACACTGTTACACCGTCACCATCCCACCAATACACCGTCAACATCACACAGTCACACCATCACCAGCACACTGTTACACTGTCACAATCACACCATTACACCATCACCAGGTTCTCCTCACCCTCCGTGGTTCTCCTAACTCTTCCTGGTTCTCCTCCCCCTCCGTGGTTCTCCTAACCCTCCCTGGTTCTCCTAACCCTCCCTGGTTCTCCTAACCCTTCCTGGTTCTCCTAACTCTTCCTGGTTCCTTTGAGACGGTTCCTCTAGTGAAGATCTCTATGGATAAAACAACTTGACTTCAGTCCCCGTTTTATACTCTGTGTATACTCTCGCTGTGAGGTTCCTGCAGGTCAGGGTTCAGTCTTGTGTGAGCAGTGAGGTTCCTGTAGCTCAGGGTTTAGTCTGGTGTGAACAGAGAGGTTCCTCACCAGGTCCAGAGTGGTCCGCTCCAACACATCCACCAGCTTCTCCAGCTTGGTGCTGGACGTGAAGATGAAGTCGTCATCCACCCACAGAACATACTTGGTGGTCACCTGAGAGACGGCCAGGTTCCGCCCCGCGAACCAGCCCTTCAAACACAAAAGGCTAACGTCATGCTCATGATACATAGCACATAACACATAACACATGAGACCTACGCATGTATCGCCCTCTGGGAGGGTCTGAGCAGCCACCTACCTTCCCAAAAGGCATGATGTAATGTTCGATGTAGGGGCCGGACACTGTTTGGGGGGTTTCACTGTCGTCCGCGATCACTATGGTTACGGTAGGGTAGTATCTTCTCACACTGTCGATGAGGTCTTGGAGCTTATCGTAGCGCAGGAAGGTTTTGGTGGCTATGGTGACGAGGGCACTGATGTTGTATTCTATCAGGATGGAAAGAGGACCACAAGGTTAACACCACAAAACATGGAACTCACAAACAGTTCTGTATCTATACACTAGACATGTTTGCGTGTGGTTGCGCAACATTCTGCGAGCCTGCTGACATGCTAATGCCAGCGAGGCCAATGAGCAGGGACTCAAAGTAGTTTAGACTCAAAGTAGACACGAATTGCACTTATTTATACTTTTTTGTAGTGGTTTGGTAATAATTAGGGGTGCACGATGTTATCGATGTTATCTGTTATCGGGCCGATAACAGAAATGATTATGTCATTCCGATAAGTCTGATATCATGATGAATAGCAGTGCTCCACTAACCCTAAATGAAAGGTCTTATCATAACCCTAAAAGTACACATCATACAATCAATTACAATACATGAGTTCACAACTGCACGCGTATATAGAAAATGTTTATTTTTATTATTATGTTACACCTTTCCTGCTGTCGGCTCCCAGACCATAGTCCAGAGCACAGGGGAGACGTCGATGTTCTCTCGGGGGTAACACCCTTCCCTTTGACCGGCAGTGGGTCTGCTTATAGGTCAGAATATGGTCGGAATGAAGCGGCCGCCGATTATTGAAAGGCTGTGTACTTTAGTCTTAGTATCACTAACTTTACAGTACATGTTGGCACAGACACAACTGGACTCGTTCATTACTTCACTAAACTGACACAAGCAGCTACTGCTTGCTCTCCTCGCTCGTCCACTCACTCACACACACACACACACTGCCATTCTCGCGCACACACATACGCTACTCTCGTAATACTAATTATTGACAACAGTTAGCTGAACATTATAGGGTCCTGGCCTTCCACTCCCTGTTTTCTCAGTTAAACACAGAAATCAACTACATTTGTCATTATTACATTGTCACATTATTTGATAATAATGATATGATAATGTCTGATTATTATTACACGATAATAATAATCAGACAAATGATAAAAAATTGTGTGGCGATCTTTGCAACCACACACACTCATTACCTCCTTTAGGGCCTGTGTTGTAGAGTTTGGGTGTCGCTCCATGACCGATCTTGATAATGAAGACAGCTTGATGTCCCTCTGTTTCAAGTTGAACTGAAACAACACAAATTAAAAGAACACATTTTAAAATCCTAATATCAATTGAAGAACGACCGAATATGAAAACATCTAGATGATGAGGAGCATCAGGCTCACCGGTGTCGGCGGTGCTGGGGTGGAACAGGGTGTTGGTGTAGCTCACAAACTGCAGCTGGCGATTCAGGCTGGGGAGAAGACTACTGGATAAGGTCATGTGCATCTCTCCATCCCCTTTGACCTTTACTCCCTCGACCTCAGCCGCCACATTCAGGGTTCCCAAGGTGGCAGTGATGTTCAGCTGCATGAGATGAGTGGTGCCATTAGAAAGAGTTTCAGTATCGCCAAGAACTATATTAAACTTAACATAATAACCAAAACTTACGGAGTAGTTTTCTTTATGGATGTCATGTAAGGCCAAACCTGAAAAGCAGAAAACAAAGTGTTGACCACCGTGGCTCATCGCGGTTCCCTGCTGAGTGTGAGACAGCCACTCTAACCCCTGAGAAGACACAACGTCCTGCTCCCCCCCCCCCCCCCCCGTGGAGGGGGAGAGGCCTACCTGGGATGAGGATGGTCCTCAGGGGTCTCACGGCCACGCCCTGGGTGGGGTACTGCAGGGGGCTGTTGGGCTCCGCTATCAGCAGAGTGTCCGCTGGGCTCTGGGACCTGGGGACGGGGGGACAGGGAGAGGAGCTATGTTTGGCACGTCTTTCAGGTTAGAGTACAGTCCTGAGCTCCTCATACAAGAGAGGAGAGACAGGATGGATGTCTTTAGTGTCGGCTCAATGGAGGTTCAAACCACTAACGTTATAGAGTATATAAACTTATCTTATGTTTGTTTAGTGCACTGTTTGAATGAACACTCTGTTCTGGCAGGTGATTCAGTGGCCTGTTATCGATGTTTGGCAGATGGCCAAACATCAGAGCGTTGCTATGGTTGCCGTATCCAACAGTAGATTCTAACAGTAGATTATTTTGTTGAAGCGGAAGCCATAAAAAAAAACCCTGAATGAATCAATTGAATTAATAACCCTTGTTGTTATATTTGTATATTTGTGTTGAATGCTCTTTCTCTCTGGTCGGATCCCGTTTAGTGAGCGGGTTTCCGTCCGGTGAGCCGGTCATGATGACCCTGAGGGGCGGGGCCGGGACGGACCTCATCTGGAAGCTGTGGTACTCCTTGGCCCGCCTCTCCTTCAGCTCCTCCAGCTCGGAGGCCTGGAAGGCGGTGTGCAGCGCGGAGGCCGAGACCCGCGGGAATAGCAGCTGGGAGAAGGGCAGGTTGACGGCGGCGCTCTTGCCCTCGCAGACACAGCCGTTACGCGCCAACAGGCTGCAACACCCAGAGACACAGAGAGGAGCAGAGACCAGAGGACATTAGATACACAGACCAGAGAACATCAGAGACCAGAAGACATCAGAGATCAGAGGACATCAGAGACACAGACCAGAGGACATCAGAGACACAGACCAAAGGACATCAGAGACACAGACCAAAGGACATCAGAGACACAGACCAGAGGACATCAGAGACCAGAGGACATTAGATACACAGACCAGAGGACATCAGAGACTACGGGGTCAATAAGGGGGCATGTCTTGGAGCCAGAACACGCCCCCACATTGACCCTGCAGTAAACCAGTGACTACAGGGTCATCGTGGGGGGCGTGTCCTGGCTCCAGGACACGCCCCCACTGTAAGCCAGCGACTACAGTATCAACCTGGGGGGCGTGTCCTGTCCTGGCTCCGGAGCAGAAGGATGCTCACCTGGCGACGCCCTCCCTCACGCGGTAGGGGATGTCCCCTGACCTGGGGTCGGCGTCAGGGAGGCGGTCCTCCAGGTGCTTGTCGGAGCCCGGGCGCTGGGACACGTCCACGGTGGTGTAGGAGCGCGTGGGCCAGGAGTGCAGCAGCGCCAGCACCAGCACCACCGACACCAGGACGGCCAGCAGCACGGCCCTCTTCAGAGACCGCATCCTGAGTCCTGCAGCGTGGTACAACAGGCCGTTACCCCCTGGAGGTCAGGGAGCGACGGGAGGCTGCTGGGTGATGGGGGTGGAGGAGGAGGAGCAGAGGTTCTACCTGACCGCCTCTATCCGCTGAGAGAAAAGGCTTCCTCTTCAGGAACCTTCTTCATCTTCACAAACATGTGGGGGATGGACAGCTCAGTCCTTCTCCATCTGGAAGAGACATGCCAATGAAGAAGGTCACAGTTCATCCTTGTGACACGCACACACGCATGCACGCACACACACACACACACACACACACACACACACACACACACACACACACACACACACCTCTTACGAGGCAATCACAAAGCATTTCAAGGTTTGGAGGCCAACATATTGGAGTCCCTACATTATACCCTCCACTGGACTGTATAACACTACTGGTATAAACACTTTTAGGTGCTCCCAGGATGATCCCAGCCATAAAGAAAAAAGTGTGTTCAGGCGTGGGCAGATCTCATCACTCAAAGCCTTACAGTGAATCACCACCTCTCAGATGCTGTATCTCCGTGCACCAAAGCAGAAGACATGGTTCCTCTGAGCTCGGATCCAAAGCGCATTCAGTTTCATTCGTTAACCCCTTTGAGCATGACCCACCGCAAGTTTTTTTATTTTCTTTATGATAGTAAACACTTTGTTGCCACTATTGTCTTCAAGAATAGTTGGGAATTCGACTTGAGACCAGAACATGGGTTGTTCTGTCCAGGATGACCAACCCTACTCACGACCTATCCATCCCATCACGATTAAAGGTCTGATTCACAACCTATCTGTAGGCTGCTGAAAGATTCAAATGTCAGGTAGGCATATGCGTGAATCTAGAAACTTAGCCCTCAGCTCTACATATAGGCCCCTATGTTGAACATTATAATCATAGAATATTATAAAGGCGTAAGTCAGGGAGGTCTGTGATCTTGCCTGCTATGCGTCTAGCGCTACGCCTACAACAATGGAACGGGTTGGGTTGTCTTTTTGGGATGGAATACACTCATATCCCTCAAATCATTGCGCAATACTATTCCCCATACAGCACCAAAACGCACCTCACCTCATGCTCCATGTAGATGTGGCTTTACGGGGATGAACCCCAAGAGATGGAGGGGTGAAGATGTCTAGAGGACATGTACCCCTTGACCCCTGACATCCACTCAGAGCTTATTCCATCTCCCTGTTCGCCGGTTGTCCCTACATACCGCGATGTTAACGTTCAACCATAGAGGATTCACTTAGTTTAGTTGCTGCACTTAGTGGTGAGTTGAGCTGGTACTGTCGGTGGAAAAGGGGCAATAGGTTGTATTGTTTACTGGAGGTTTGGGTCTCGCCTCCGTGTAGATGTTTTGGGTAAGGTGAGGGTATGGTAGGGTAGGGTAGGGTAGGGTAAGGGTAGGGTAGGGTTAGAATAGGGTAAGGGTAGGGAGGATAGGGTAAGGGTAGGGATAATAGGGTAAGGGTAGGGGAGGATAGGGTAAGGGTAGGGTAGGTTAGAATAGGGTAAGGGTAGGGTAGGGTTAGAATAGGATAGCGGCGGTGCAGAGCGAGGCTGCATTAGATTAATAACCTAAACATGTTATACACGCTAACGTATTAAAACCATACGCTCGCTTACATCACAATAAAGGAAATAGCTTCGAATATAAAAAGGTGTTTGATATTTCTGGATCCCATCGAATAGATTGTCCAGACGACTTCAAGCAGCGAGACATGGCTGGTCTCACTGCACGTTTGAATCTATCTTGGGTCGGACAGGCCTGCTGTGAGACAACCGCTGGGAAGAGGAGGCGGACGCTTACCTCGAATAGAAGATGCTCCGTGTTTCGTTCTCCTACAGTCTTCTCATGATCCGAAAGGGCTTGATGTCTTGATCTGCGCTTTGATGAAAAGGTCCGACCAGGAGACGCTCCCACTGGATGAAGGCTGTGCTCTCTGCAGCCCGCAGACCAGCGCACCTTGTTCAGACCCTGAGGAGGGGACAGGGGGGCTGGGATGGCCGTTTGTGCGTCCGGCGATCAATACGCCTTCCTCTCCAAGAGGAAATTATAGTATGTTATTATAGCCGTTCAAATAGACGGATCACCATGTCCCAAATTCGGCTCTTTCTTTAGGTGGAGGTCCCCGGTTGATAACGGTGTCGTGACGCGCTGTGATGACCACTGCGACACGCTTTATATCATCCAGTCCCACGCGTCTTATATCATCACGGCATCTCATCGATAAAGGGTTACGGTTAGGGTTAGGGTTAGGGCAGGCAGCGATAGTAGTCCTAATATCTTCATTATATCAACTCCAAGTCTGCACTATTTCAACTGTTCGACACATTCAAGTTTTTGTAGGAAATAACATAATACATAATATAATGATATAATTATATAATATAATATAATAGCCTAGATGTATGTTTATTGTCAATATGTATGTATCTTTGTTTTTAATAATGTTGGAAATTGCGGTGTCAAGCGGAGAGATTGGTTGATGACACGCCTGATGAATGAAGCCAATGGGCGGCTGGTTCGTGTCTGGTGAAGGACGGGCGGTGCTTAGGTTCTGGGTTAAGAGCCGCCCTCCTACGCTGTGTTGTTACGAAATAGACTACACCCCGGAACAACAAAGTGATTGACGCAGTAACCAACCAATGAGGTGCGCCCGCTGCTGGCCTCGTCCAATCTGCGGTGAGCGTGTCAGTTGCTGCGTTCCTGTTATCTCCGGACCGATGGAGCTGTGAGGGAATCATGGCTGCTGCTTTGGGTCGTTGGTCGAGGGTCTTTTACGTGTTTCTACGTCTATATCCCTGTTGTATCTTTGGCTTTTTGAACATAGAGGAGTTAAATGAAATGAAATACGGCATCCAGATCCTCCCCGACCCGGTGGTCCTGGGACAGGTGAGGCTGGAGCTCCTGGTCCGAGGCTCTCAGGAGCCTCACGTCAGTGTGTTGTTGTGTTCTTTAATACATCATGATATGACCTGGACCGCGGAGGGAGAAGGAGATACGGCTCCCAGTGGAGATAACCTTATATAACCTTATATAACTTGATATAAGCTTCCTCATCCGATGATGTCCAAGCTCTTCTGTGAAACCAGCAGTAAACATGACGGTTGTCGTCATCACAGTCAGCCTCACAGCTGCTCAGGACCCTGCTGGGTTCACGTCAGTCCTTTTTGGAGTTCAGAACGATGTGTTTTGTGTGTTGACTGACACTTACGTCGAAGTTATCAGTCTGTGGTTCTCTAAATGTGGTGTTTTGTTGTGTGCAGACCCAGCCCGATGAGGTGATGATGGTCTCCAACAAGTTCAAACAGCTGTATGAGTGTCGCCTCCCGGCCCAGGCGCTTCGCTTCCACCAGGATCCGGCGTCCGAGTCAGAGCCGCAGCCGCAGAGCTACTCCGGCCCCGGGGTCCCTGAGCTGCTGGAGCCCATGCACCAGGCCCCCTGCCTGGTCAAGGTGGGTCTGGTTAGAAAATTATTTGGTTTTGCTCCTCTGACAGTGGAGGCCGAGCCCAGCCTGATGCAAATGTCAGTGGCTGCCAGGAGTTGGTTCTGTGTTGTGGTTCCTGCAGTACATTAACATTAACATATTATGTAAACACGCATGCAAATAATGTGTAAGAAAGGATAGTGTTCTTTCTGGTGAACAATGAAGGTATTATTTGACCTGACATCTCCACCTATAATCTTTCACCTGTGTCAGATGTTAACTGTTGGGAAAAACATCTGTCTAGTTACTTGACCAGATAAAATGAGACAGAGAGGTAATAAAGTCTGTCAGCACGAGGGCCTCGGATTTATTGAGTAAAGTGGCAAAGGTAATACTGATTCATAAAGCCTGAGAGATCGAATATTCTACGTCCCCTAACAGCGCTGAGGTCGTCTGGAGCTTCGCCTCCGTGGAAGTTCTGCTTCAGAAGAGCACCCGTGATTCGGTGCATGTGAAACTTATAGTTCTTTCCTAGCCAGGTGTGTGTGCTAGACTTTGTGTGGGTTATCGAGGGTTCTCTTGTCCTTGCCTCCGGGTTGTGTTGTCTTTCTGTGTGATATGTGTGTCCTCGCCATCTAGCTGTGGCAGAGTGTTCTCCGCAGACTGATAGGGGGGCTCGAGGGTCATCTTGACCGTCTTGAATGTGTGGTGTGTTGTGTTCGTTAGGTTTGGACCCAGAGTTGACTATATTCGTAATGTAATGTGTCCGTTAGGTTATTTTTGCCCATCATAACCCCTTAACGCAGTGCTGGTCACCATTCTGTGGGAACATTCAAGCTGTATTAACATTTACATTTAGGGCATTTAGCAGACGCTTTTATCCAAAGCGACTACAAGTACATTTGTCATAAGAAGTGAAACAATATATCGCTGTCGGTACAGTAAAGATGTTCATAGAACCAAGTGCAAGTACTAACAATCGCTAGGCTAACCCATTCCCCATATACAGCAGTCAGTGTTTCCCACAGACCAGGTAGCAATGTGTGGTGACCCCCTGCAGGGTTGGCAACTTTTGATCTTCAACTCTTTTGGAATGATGATTAAGTCCTTAATGATGATTAAGTAGTCTTTTGTGAGGGTATAGAACAATTACTCTCTTAATTATAGAAGAAATCAAAAACAATCAGAGCCGAATAAGTTGTGTATAATAGGCCTCAATGATTTAGTTGTTTGCTCTTTCCATGGCAAATCCTTGTGATGTCATGATATATGTTTATTCATAGGATGATGGATCTATATCCGTTTTGGGGAAAGTTGGTCTTTCACTGGTGTTGTAGCTATTAATGGATGTGTTCCTGCCAGTAGTCTTTCACTTGGGACATACAGTACAGACAGCTCAACCCCTAAAAGCTTGGAACTTAACCCGATGGTTGTCAGTTGACAACCATTGTATTTGGTTTAATTCCATAAAGATTTATAATTTAGGTTTAGTTATTTAGTCTGTAAAACTATTTATTGTTCATACCTTATACGTAAGATAGTGTTGATTAAATGAGAGTCCTCTCTAGAGCCGTTTGTTCGTTCTAAGCCAGTGGTTCTCAAACTTTTTATACCGCCTACCACCTCAGAAAATATTTGTCTCCCCAAGTACCATCATTAGGAACAATATTATAAAATATAACAAACTACAGTAGCATAGGCCTGCGGCCCTATTCTGCTACGCACAGTTCACGCCGGAGGCACATTTAGTCTTAAAATATATATTATTTATTGTCAACTGTGGTCAGCTGTACAAAGTGGTAGCACTAGAACAGACACAGAGACACACACGCACACAAGTGAGAACATTAAGAATAACAACTGTGTACCAACACATATTGATATTGAAACAAAAATATTACAGGAAAGGCAAAACTTATTTAAAACATTTTTAATGATCTCTTGGTTAACGTATTTCCATTCGTCCTAGTATTTTGATGTTTGTATGTATGTATGTATGTATGTATGTATGTATATATGTATGCAGTGTTTCCCACAGACCAGGTAGCAATGTGTGGTGCCCCCCTGCAGGGTTGGCAACTTTTGGTTTTTGGCCAAAGTGAGACTCCGGCCAAAAATGAAAGGCAGTTGGATTGCGGGTGGACGGAATTATCGTGTTGGATGGCGGGCGGACGGGATTGTTGTGTTTGATTGAGGGCGGACGGGATTGCTGACGGGGGGAAGGGTTGGTACGGGTTGGCGGAGTTGTTTGGGGGGGGGGGGGACAGCCACAGCAATTTAGCGCTCGTCCAAAGCAACGAGAGATCTAACGGGTATTTTTCTTTTTTTGGCGTGACATTTGTTGTGAGAGCGTGAGATATTTATACTTAAAAATCGCGTAAAAAAAAAAAAAAAGCGGAATCAATCAATTTGTGGCGCTCGTTGTTGAATCTGTGGCGCTGCGCCACACATTGGTCTATGTATGGGAAACACTGGCAGTGATAGCTAGCTACTGCTACTATTAAGATAGCATTGCGCCTGTTAATCTGAGCACTTCCTCATATATAAGCTGTGCTCTGCACATATTGGACATTTCATTTGTAAACGTTCAGTAGAAACTAGATTGTATTCCCTTTGTCACAGATTGAGTCCGTTATATGAAGTTATCTCTCCCTTCCACAGACAAAGGACTGGTGGACCTACGAGTTCTGTCATGGAAAGTTCATCAGACAGTACCATCTTGAAGGTAAGGCCTTTCTATTTTCAATCTCTGTTTATTAAGTCCTATTTTGCTCCTTTAGTGATCTATTGTTGTGTTCATACTCCCTCAACAGACACAGAGATCAAAGGGGACATCCTGTTCCTGGGGACCTACGAGTCTGAGTTTGATTGGAGCAATGAGACTGCAAAGGTAAAACACAAGGACTTTGTTTTTGCCTGGTTGGATGGACTGCTCTCGGTTCCTGTTTCTAGAACCTTCATGTTCCACGACGTTCAGCTCTGGCAGAACACTGGGGAACTACTTCTTCTCCTCTCACTCTGTACTCTGGGTCTCTACGTCTCTTACTGTAGCCTCTGAAACGTTAACAACTTCCATCGATTTAATTTCGACATTATTGTCAAAGAATAATGGGAAGAGTGTTGGGGTTAGGTGGCTTTTCAACCGAGGAACCATCTGTTACAATGATGACTGGTATTTTCCCACTAAACTATACTGGTCTGGCTCGGTTTGGCCTGGCCGCCCAGTGCGGCTGGGATTTTCATTTCCATTCCAACCAGGTTCTCGCGTTACGGCATTAGGTCTTCACCTGATGACGCGCTAGCCATGAGGCGCTGACACAACAACACTCACTTTTATCACCTGTTTAGTTTAATATCATTGCAGCCTATCGTAAGATCGGATTGATGTTGGAAACATAAATCAGCGCATGCAGCACAGCCCAAAGTGCTACTGGAATCCTCTGCATTTTCAATTAGCGTCTACCTTTGTTGTATTAGTACTTTGTATTCTTTATTTTAAAAAAATTATAAAAATTTATTTATTTTTATCCTGTGTTTCCTGTGTGTGCTGCTGGGCTATTGCAACAAATGAATTTCTCCTACGGGGGATTAATAAAGTTCTATCGTATCGTATGAGGAGAGGACCCTGGTCTGAAGTCCACATGTATACAAACAAGCCGCTCTGCTCCCCAGGCCTCCAAGCAGCACCGTCTGCGACGCTACCACAGCCAGACCTACGTCAACGGCTCCCGCTGCGACCTGAACGGAGCCCCACGGGAGACGGAAGTCAGGGTGAGCCTCGGATCCATGAGACTAGAGCGTGTTTTGCTCTGCATGGAGGCCTCTGCCTGACCCCATCCACACGCTCTATCCCCATCCACCACACTCTGTGACCCCATCCATACACCAACCCCTTCCATTCTCTGTGAACCCATCCACACCCTATCCCCATGCCCACTCTCTCTATCCCCATCCACACTCTCTATCCCCATCCACACTCTCTATCCCCATCCACACTCTCTATCCCCATCCACACTCTCTATTCCCATCCACCACACTCTGTCTCCATCAATACACTAACCCCTTCCATACTCTGTGACCCCATTCACACCCTATCCCCATGCCCACACTCTATCCCCATCCACACTCTCTATCCCCATTCATACTCTGATCCATCTCCATCGTGGTCAGTGTGGGAGCTGTGTTGGTCAGCAGGATCCATGAGACTAGACCGTGTGTCGCTCTGCATGGAGGCCTCGGCCCGACCCCTGACTGTGTCCCTGTTCCCAGTTCGTGTGCGAGGAGGGCGCCGGGGACTACATCGCCCGCGTGGACGAGCCCCAGTCCTGCCGCTACGTGCTGACGGTCCACACCAGCCGCACCTGCCAGCACCCCTTCCTGCGGCCACCCACCAGTGCCCGGCCGCAGGCCATCGTGTGCCAGCCCGCCCTGAGCGCCCAGCAGTACATGAGCTACGTCAAGGCCCAAGTCTGTGAGTGGGGGGGGGGGGTGGCTCACTGGGTAGAGTGCGTACCGTATAGGCTCAGTCCTGAACGCGGCGACCCGGGTTTGAATCTAGCCCGGTGTCATTTGCCGCATGTCCTCCCCTCTATCTCCCATACCTTCCTCTCTATCTCACTCTATAATAAAGCATAAAAATGCAAAAATAAATCTTGAAAAAAAAAAAAGGGTTAGTGGGCGAGGGCGGGCGGAGGCTCCGTGTGAGGTGGTCACACGCCGGTCCGGTCGCTGACGGTTTCCCTCTCCTCTCTCTCCCGCCTCCGCCTCGCTCGGCAGCGGACACGAAGAGGAAGGTGGAGCAGATCTCGGAGGAGCTGCGCAGCCTGGACGAGATGTTGGCGGGCAGTGTGGGACGGGACGGCCCGGCCGAGACGCTGGCCCCCCAGGAGGCCCTCGCCCCCCCTGAGGAGCAGGACCCCACGGAGGCGCCCGCACAAGGTCTCCACTCTGTCTTTTTGAATGTACTGCCTTTCATTAGACCGCGTTCACATTGTACATGTCCGTCGACGGATGACGGAGGGCGTCTCTGACGTATGGGGGACGCAATCTGATTGGCCGACGGATCCGTCGCTGCCTGAAAAGTTGAACATTTCTCAACTCTTTTGACGCAGGCAACAGAGCCGACAGAACGGATAGACCCGCAATGCATTTCGAGAGCGCCCCATCCAAAGTAAAATGAGATCCGTTGACGGACGTGTACAGTGTGAACGCTGTGTTAGACTGCTTTTAAGGAGACGTAGTAAATCACTTTGTGACGGATGCTGCTCCAGGTCTGTCTGAGGACGGGGGGTCAGAAGGACAAGAGGATCCTGAGTCCTCGGAGAGCGGGACCAGACCAGGAGGTTCCAAACAAGCCGCCTCGCATCCGACCTTAAAGGTAACGAACTGAACCAGTGAGGAGGAAGATCCTCACATCATAATTAACAATTATTCACCGAAGGCGAAGTGAATAGTGGGGAATAGCCCCCACTATTCAAGGAACCTGAGGTGAATAATTGTTTTAGTATATACTGAACACTCACTCACTTTTTGCCGGGATTTATTTGTTTTTATTAGCGTGACGAGACGACCGTCACACGCGACATTTTGTGATGAAAACAGTTTCCTATGTTTGAGATCGCAATCATGGGATATTGCCCAATATCCCGAGATAGCAAACCAATGAAATTGCGCCATCTTAGGAGGTTCACGTGGGAGCATATACTAATGTGTATTATTACTGTATTATACTTGTTATTATTATTATTATTATTATTATTATTATTATTATCATTATTATTATACTTGTATTACTTATTATATCAGGACATCATAGCTCAGATAATTCTGGTCATTCAAGAAAAAAAAGCAACGTTTGTTTTTCCTCCACAGGCAGCGGCTGAAGACGATGAAGATTCCCTGTCAAACAATGAGGTTTTGGAGGAAGACGAAGATTGTAATGCTTTAATTACTGATTATGTTGAAAGCCTTACAGTCCGTTTCATCATTATATATTATATTTTACTCCCGGGCAATAATCCAAATGTCATTAAATGTTTTAATTTCTTGTTTTAGATGAAAAATTCAACTTCAAAATAATCACGGATCCTGCAGACCTCATGCAATTTGTACAGCACCTCAAAGAAAGCAACAGAAAGGTGAGTCAATCCACTTAAAACAAGTTATTCACCTTTTAGATTAGTTAATCCACCTTTAGATTAGTTAATCTACTTAAAATGAGTTAATCACCTTTAGATTAGTTAATCTACTTAAAACGAGTTAATCACCTTTAGATTAGTTAATCTACTTAAAACGAGTTAATCACCTTTAGATTAGTTAATCTGAGTTTATCGATTTTAGGTGAGTTAATCCACTTTAGATTAGTTAATCCACCTCAGGGGAGTTAATCCACCTCAGGGGAGTTAATCTACTTTAGGTGAGTTAATCCACTTTAGGTGAGTTAATCCACTTTAAGTGAGTTAACCACCTCAGGTGAGCTGACTCAGGAGCAGTTCAGTGCGGTTCTTAATCCAGACTCCATTGTCATTATAAGTGTAATTCTGTCTTTTAGAAAGCGAGGAACCAGGCCCAAAGTGAGGCGGAGCAGCGACTGGCTGACGGGGCGAAGGATCTCCATAACGACCAGGAGAAGGAGGAGGAGGAGGAGGATGAGGAAGAGGAAGAGGAGAGCCTCCTGAAGGAGTTTGAGGAGGAGACGGCCGGCCTCCTGGTGCCCTCGGAGCAGATCCAGGAGATCAAGGAGGAGATGCAGAAGGAGTTCCACAACATCATCGACGAGGTACCGACTGCAGACCGTCCAGACCCGCAGCTTCCTCTGGGCTTCAGAACCTGATTGGTCCTTAGAGCTTTCATCGTCTCATTCAGCCAATCACAGGCATCAATTTTCAGTGATGTTACCTCCTCCTATTCTACAGTCCTTAAGCTCCAGAATCATTCTTACTTCAAGACGACCCTGAAATCTAATTTTTTATTTTACTTTTAATTTGCGATTAATAGTCACCTTCATCCAGCAAAGCAAATAATATTACTAATCATATCAACATAAATCCTTCAACAGCCAATGAATCCTTAAGCAGTCCGTACATGCAGACCATTTTCAGCCAATCATACGACATGTTTGTTGATGCTCGGCTGTTTCATAATGCCCTGCTCACTGGCAGAAGTTCCGATCCCCAGTTGACCTCCCTCCTCTGTGTGTCAGGCTCAGCAGGAGCTGGAGACGGAGGGGCTGAAGGGAGAGTTTGACCGCTCCCAGGCCACGCAGACCCTGGAGACCACCCTGGACAAGCTCCTGGACCGGCTGGACGACAAGGACGCCCCCGGGCCGGAGCAGCCGCTGGCCGGGGGTCAGAGGGCCAGCGACCCGGCCAGGGGCAGCCCCAGCCTCGCCCCTCAGCAGCCAGGTACCCGGCCCCCCCGGGGCTGTCCCCATCAACACTCTCTATCCCCATCCACACTCTCTATCCCCATCAACACTCTCTATCCCCATCAACACTCTCTATCCCCATCAACACTCTCTATCCCCATCCACTCTCTATCCCCATCCACGCTCTATCCTCATCTACTCTCTATCCCCATTCATACTCTGATCCGTCTCCATCGTGGTCATTGTGGGGCTGTGTTGGTCATTGCTGTTGATAACTCTGTGATGTATTGTTAGAGAATATATATCGGCTGCAAATGTGAAATTGTTTTGGGGTTGGATTTTAAAAATCGCTAACTGTTCTGCCGCGAAAAACACTATCTTATCAAAGAGAAGGGTGGCTCGGCGTGATACAGTGTTTGTGCCTCTGGTCTCGTCCCCCCTAGACCAAGCGGCCGATGACCACGTAAAGATCAAGATCACCAAGTACAAGACGGGCAGCAGCCCGGGTGGGCAGGTCAAAGTTCAGGAGATGGGAGAAGGGGACCCCCAGTGGCAGCACATCAAGGATGTGGTGAAGGAGCAGCTGGAGAAGGCAGGTCTGAAGGCTGAAGGTACGAGCGCCCCACGGCGCGTCTCTGTCCTTCTCTCCTCGTGTCACCTGCTCCTCCATGCCTCCTCCTCCTCCTCCATGTTTACCTGTCGTAGCGCCTGCCAGCTCCTCCAGAGCCGCCTTCTGTTTACTGAGGTCTCCTAAGCAAACATCCTTGGGCGCCAGGCACGTTCTGCCAGAGTTGTTATATGCAAACTTAAATCCATGAGTGTTTTTTTAAGTCTACCGGATATACAAGCTATAAAAGTAGGTGACAAACCACAAGGGGATAATACCTGAATCTTAGAAAATACATTTGCATAAATTAGAACTTTTGCAGACTACCCAAAGAGTGTAAAAACAGAAAGCCGACCTCAACCACATGAGGTCTTCACAGTGTTGCTAACAACGTAAAGGTATGTTTCTCATCCACATGAGGTCTTTACAGTGTTTCTAACAACGTAAAGATCAGTTTTTCATCCACATGAGGTCTTTGCAGTGTTTCTAACAACGTACTGATCTGTTTCTCATCCACATGAGGTCTTTACAGTGTTTCTAACAGTGGTCACCACAGATGCTTGTTGCTCTCCAAGTTGCTCCATCCTTCTTCAGCATGAGACCCTTAGACTTATTCTCTTCTTCTCTTCTGTCATGTTGTAGGAAAAATTGAGGTGAAGATCTTGACGCGAAAGAATGCCGAGGAGGCTGGTGACCAGTGGCTGACAGAGGAGGACACAAAGTCCTTCAGAGAGCTTCTTATCAACCTGCTGGTAACTCAGACTGCAGCCGTTGTGACTCAAAACCTCTGAGCCTCTGGGTCCACGGTCTTATCTTGGACAGTAGACACACTATTCAATAAGCTGGTGGCACCACCACATTGTACTCTGTAATTCTTTGCATATATGGTCTATTGAGTAGAGTTACCTCCATGATAACTCGTGTTTATCAGATGGATTTGTTCTCCTCCTCCTGCAGACCGGGGGCACAGAGGAGGTGTACAAGGAGCAGAAGAGGCAGCAGGACTTGGAGGACAACTACAGGTTTGCGTGGGGCCAGTCCCAGGAGGAGGCCCAGACCTCAAGCTCCTCGGATCCAGACGACGTGGACCTCTGAGCGCTGACATTATTCACCTCTTGTGACGGTGAACCAAAGCTCCTGTGGAGACTGCAAGCAGATGGTCTCGGAAAGAACTTAAAATGGACAACTCTCTGCTGTTTAACTGTTGCTATTAAACCTGCCAGGTATAGCAATGCACAACATGTTGAACCATGTCTTGTCTTCATGGGCTCGAGATGCACATTGCACAACGGATGCCTCTCACAGAGTGGGGCGAGTTTATTGTAACCGGTTGCTAATTGGTGGGCAAAATATGTGTGTATGAAACGTAGCTTTTAGACATGCTTCAATTCAATGTTTTAATTAAACTTTAAAGGGGCAGTGTGTAGGATTTAGTGGCATCTAGCTGTGAGGTTGCAGATTGCAACCGACTGAATCCCCCTCGCCCCTCCCTCTCCGAGGACGTAGGAGAAGCTACGTTGGCCTGTGAGGTGCCTGTAGGTCCTCGTCCAGAGCTGTAAGTCCGTTCTGGACTGCATGGTGGTGCAACATGGCAGCTCCATGGAAGAGGACCCTCTCCCTATGTAGATAGAAGGGCTCCTTCTAAGGTACGGAAAGGCAACGATAGTTATTTTCATGGGATTATATACAAATTAAAACATAATTATGAATATTCCATTTCGGCCAAGTCTGTTTCTCTGGATGCCACTAGAGTCTACACACTGCTCCTTTAATGTGAGTGTAGTGCGCATGAAGGTTAGGGGCCCCCATGTGTCTGAGGGGCCACTTGGAGTGGAAGGAGATGTTTAGTGGCTCAGTGACCCCTTTATAATGACCTTCCTTCCCCCCACACCCTCATTGTCTCCGGGGGCTGGAAGCAGGAAAGGCAAACAAGATACGATTCTTGTTGATCCTTTTTTTTTTTAACTTTTGGATACTTTCTTATTTGCTAGTTGTACAAATATATAAATCACAATACAATTTTGATGTTGATTGTAAAATATAATGCTGTGGCACTTTTAAATTGACATTTTCTCCAAACCGGTTCTGTTTTCCGTGATTGGTCGTGGGCTAACGAACACAATGTGACAGTAATAATGTGCTGTTTGGTGTACCATGAAGCGGTGAGAGGACCAATCAGCAGCAGGTCCATAAGAGCTGTTCAGGGATCCATCCAATGGGCTTGCTCGATATTGTCTGACTATGAATAGCGCTGTAGATCTTTGAATTGGCTTTTTGCATTGTATATTAGCACACCATGCTAATACTTTTAAATAAATATGAATAAAGCTGCGATTTAAGTATGTGGGACCTTATCATAAGAACACAAACACATCCAAGGCCATCCCATGTGAATGTTGACTTGGCTGAGCCGATGTTTGGTACGAACGCCTTTTTGAGGATGATGAGGCGGTCCAGTGGTGGAGGTCACCAGGTCACCATGGTGATGTGACGGTCCAGTGATGGAGGCACCAGGTCACCATGGTGATGTGATGGTCCAGTGATGGAGGCGCTCACCATGGTGATGTGATGGTCAAGTGGAGGATGTGGTCACCATGGTGATGCGATGGAGGCGATCACCACGGTCTTGAGGCTCCAGCTGAATGTGTTATCATGGCTCTGCTTCATCTAGTGACATGTTTTGTATCAGATTGAAGAGTCTTATATAAATGTATGTAATATCTATACTTTGAGGATAAGGTCTGGATAATTTTGTTTCAAAATCACATTTTATATAAAACACAAGATGTTATTATAGCCTACTGCAGTCTGAGCTCAATAGGCCTACAATCTGATTTATTAAATTTGCTGAGCTTATTTGAAATACCGTATATCAGCAGGCCTGTTCATTTTAATAATACAACAAACTTCCAGTTTGGAAGTCCAGAGACCCTGTGGAAAAATAGAGCCTTTGTTTTTATTAATTTACATTAAAAGAAAACCCAGCTGTGTTTTATCATGGCGGTTTAATATGTTACACTAAAGAAGCATATGAATAATATTAAACACCTATCAAATATATCCTACCAGGTATTTTGTACAATTAAATGTAGTGTTTTGATTAAGTCTACACTTTATGTAGATCTTCAACTGATGCACACCCTCAACACTAAGATTTCTGACACCTTTAGAGGATAAAAAGTTTGCTGCAAGAAAGTACAGTTGAATCATGGCTTTATTCAACAATTCATAATGAACATTGTCAAAGGCTTCTGCTATGGGTTTACTTGTAGGCCTGCTGCCCCAAACTCGGTGACCTGCTTCCATGGACCATCCATCAGCCCCTGGAGAAAGATTAAGTGTATATTTATTTATTTTTAATTTAGTTACTATCAAGCCAAGCAAACTTGAACATGAAAAATGTATATATGTATATATCTCTCTATATATATATATAGTATATAAAACAAATACATATATATTGATAGATGTATAGATATTTAAAGATAGAGATCGACGTCCGGTCGACCATCTACTTCTGTCCCGCCTTCCAACAAGAGATATTATAAAGAGAGAGCGGCGCGCTGCGTCGTCCCTGGGCTGCGTGTGTATGTTTATAAAACATAATGTGAGGTTTTTACTCCATGTGGATCCTAAACCATTGAATAAAAACGACTTATTGAAATCGGTTGAGAAATGTAAACGTTATAGTCCTCTATCGGGGGAAGACCACCTCTCCAGTTCACGTCTTGGCCTCCCCAACATGGCGGCGACGTTGACGTACGATTCGCAGCCATTTTGAAAATGTCCAATGGGGAGTGGGCTTTAGAAGAAACACGCTCTCTCTCTCTTTATGCTATGAGTGTGGCTCAGCCTTGACGGAAGACAACTTCTCTGAATGCGTTTCGATTTTTCCGCACTTATAAGAGTCCTAGTGACATGTCGAGTATATTATAGCGGAGGACTAAGTGAGCTGTTGCTCCAGAGACGGGTTCGCATCCCTCCGCTGAGATGGATGGCGGCGACGACACATTCGGGTTCGCCCACTGAACGCCGACTCGGAGCTCGAGTGACCGTCGTAGCGTTAGCCGTAGCACCAGCCTCAGCTGAACTATTGTTCACTATTATCACTATTCACCGATGAACCCCTTTCGTGGCAGTGCCAAGGACGTGTCATTTCGTTCCGTGGCCCACAAGCTGGCGTGTTCCCGGAAGACATGGATGGAGAACTAGGCGGCTGCCCCGACCAGGACAGGTCGGTGGAACCGGGGTTAGCAAGCCCCGCCCACGTCAGTTCCGTAAACCACGCCCACACCAGGTCAGTTAACCACGTCAGGCCAGTAGCCCCCGCCGGGGCGTGAGACGTCAGTAGACGCCGCTGTTGTTTGAACTCTCTTCCTCATTCGGTCCAAACTTTGAGAACACACACACACACACACACCGGTCTGCCCCGCGAACCATGCTCCCGTCGGCCCGCTCCTCTGCCGCTCAGTGAAGAACGGCTCGGAGGGGAGATCAGGATCCACCATGAAGGCCTTCGGAGCGCGCTTCTCCTTCTACGTGGGTTTCCTGTGTGGGACCGTCACGCTGTACGTGTTCCTGCAACATGTCTGGCTCAAGAACAGCCTGTCGATGGGCTCCTCCGGAGGCTCCGAGCGGCCTGATGAACACCAGCTGGAGCAGAAGGAAGAGCTGAAGAACTGGAAGAAGGAGAGGTCTGCGCTGTTCAACCTGAACCACCCCCACCACAAAGGTACAGTCAGAGATGTGTCCGCTGGAGGGTCCCGAACTCACAATCTTCCACCTGCCTTCAATCATTGATAGTTTATTTACACCTTACTTACCGTAAGGAAGAGAATTAATTATTCTCTCCAGATTGACCCGATTTACTGTAATTCTGATTTTGCGTTATGGTGTAAACTATTTACAACACCAACACTGTGCATACTAGAATGACATATGTCATACCATACATAATATATGCATGGTATGGGGAAGCGCAGGATAACCGGATCGATTTTTTACGGATTTTTTACGGTTCACTTGATTTCTCGAAGACCCAGTCGGCCCATGTGTTGTGTAGCCGCACAACTTATTCAAATAAAACGTTGGTATTCTTCAACCTGGACCCAATTTTCAGATTATTTTGAGTCTAAGGAACCAATGTGGGCAACGACTTCTGAAATTGGTCCAGTATTGAGTGTGCGCACCGATGTAATCTGCATAAATGGGCTCACATGTTACTTAATAAGTGTCAATCAACTAACTCTAAAAGGGCTTGTTTCTGCCACTGACGGGCTCAGATTATTAGAGTCGAGTTGTTTACAGGAAAAGGAGGAAGTGTGCATGAGCGTTGCAGGGAGCAGCTTGTTCTTAATTTAGAGGTTGTCATAACGATGGGAACGATACGATTCAACTTTATTAATCCCCCGTAGGAGAAATTCGTTGTCCAAATTCGAAATGTCCAGCTGACAGGATCGAGGTCAAAGCGAGGTTGTTTTTCTCTGTGGCGATCCTTTCCCGCATGCCAATAAGAGCGCTTGTAGAGGGCAGATGAACTGGGCTTGTTGCCCCCAAGGCGTCCTGCAGCCTGACCTCCTTGAAAACGCTAGAATATGGACCAATTAAAAAGATAGCTGTCCTCATTAATCCCTCACACCCAAAATGAAATGAGAACAGGGCCCAGATGAACGTCCAGAAGTTGTCCCTTTGTATTGATAAGTAAGCACTTGGTCAAAAGCACGCCGCTCTGTGCTAAGAGTCTCTCTCCTCTCTGGTCCAGGGGAGGACAGTAGCGTGGCGGACGAGCTCTTCAAGAAGGTGCGCATCCTCTGCTGGGTGATGACAGGCCCCAAGAACCTGCAGACCAAGGCGCGGCACGTCAAGGCCACCTGGAGCCGCCACTGCAACATGGTGGTGTTCATGAGCTCGGTGGACGACCCAGACTTCCCCACCGTGGGGCTGGACACCAAAGAGGGCCGCGACCAGCTGTACTGGAAGACCATCCGGGCGTACCACTACGCCTACGAGCACCACCGCGACGACGCCGACTGGTTCCTCAAGGCGGACGACGACACCTACGCTGTGGTGGACAACCTGCGCTGGGTGCTGGCCAACCACACGCCCGAGGAGCCAGTGTACTTCGGCCACCGCTTCAAGCCCTACACCGCGCAGGGCTACATGAGCGGCGGCGCGGGCTACGTGCTCAGCCGGGAGGCGCTGCGGCGCTTCGTGGAGGGGTTCAAGAGCAAGGTGTGCACGCACACGTCGTCCATCGAGGACCTGGCCATGGGCCAGTGCCTGGAGAAGGTGGGGGTGAAGGCGGGAGACTCCAGGGACACGCAGCAGAGGGAGACCTTCCACCCCTTTGTGCCCGAGCAGCACCTCACCTCCAAGTTCCCCAAGAGCTTCTGGTACTGGATCTACTGCTACTACCCCATCAAAGAGGCAAGTCTGGTTCACGTGGCCCGCAGACTAGGACACACACACACACGCCACACCACCGTCTTGGTTTCTAGGAAGTCTTGTAAAGTGTTTGCGGAGTAGGAGGACGCCTTAAGCAAACGCTCCTAAAAATGGCTGTGTTCGATAGATAGACGGATGGACCCAGCAGTGACCTGGATGTCCATGAAGGCCTCATTCATGTTCTTAAGCTGTTTACTTCAGCGGTCTTACACCCATGAACAAATACAGTGGCACCCGGAGGCCACCTTTTGGAATGGTCTCTATTTATTTAGCTAATTTGACTAAACGATGGCTCATGTGTTGTTTGTGCTTCCCTCAGGGCCCGAATTGCTGCTCTGACTTGTCGGTGTCGTTCCACTACGTGGACGCCACAACCATGTACGTGTTAGAGTACTACACCTATCACCTGCGGGCCTTCGGCTACAACCACCGCTACGCCCCCCCGGCCCCGCTGGGGCTCCACACCGCCAAGGCTCCAGACACAGAGGACAAGGCGGTAGGGGCCCCGGCCAAGGAGCTAGGGAAGGAGGAGAAAGAAGCAGCACAGTCGGGCGTGAATCAGGGAGAAGCGGCCTTGGCTCCCAAGGCCTGAGGCCCCCTGACCCCCTGGGGCCCCCGGACTCGCTGACTGGTACAGCACCTTGAAGGTGTTTGTTTCCGTGCGCCATTCCTTTTGTTCAGCCATGTTTATGATCTGCAACTTTTTTCTTTCTTTTTTTCTAAGGAGGTGTACTAATAAAGTCGTGCATTATGAAACTCTTTTTATGGAAGCACTGAGTTAAAGTGCAAGGTGTAGAGACCTGAACCGTTAAACATAAGATGTGAAGATGCATCTCCTCTGGTTTAGTTCGTCTCCCCGGCTGGAGGCTCGCTCTGCGAATTGCAACACATTTTGGGTTTCAGATAGCAAGATTGGATTACACCCAGTTCTGTTACCATGGCGACCGGGGGGCTATGAGCCTCACCTGGTACACGGCCACGCCCTGGCCTCCACCGCAATAGAGGTCGACTCGTCCCAACCTCTACAGCTAACAATCTGATGGAAACTACATCCTTCCTTACTGTGTAGGAGGGCTTTGGTGGAGAGTGGAGTGCTTCCTACACACTGACGCTTCTGTCTGTGGGGTTTTGAACACTCCAGTCGTTAGTATTTTTGGTGCAGCCGAAAACCACTGGAGATTAAACCAAAAAGTTTTTTGACGTTGCGTTGCCAATTTATGCATGTTCAGAGTATGTCACTATGGTCCGCTGACTTGTAACTAGAGCTTCACCTCTCCTCGCGGATGAATTGATTAATGTAGGAAATGATATGTTTTAGTAACTTCTTCAAGTAAAAGAAAAGGTTTAGATAGTAGTGGATGGATCTCTTGGGATCACGATAGAATGATTAGGTGGCCTTTACTCTACGATGGCGTTGCCATAATCTGGACCAGTATTTGCAGCTGCTTTAGTTAGTGTTGCTATTCAACGGGTTAAACCAAACCAATGGAAGGGGTGGCCCTGTTTGGTACGCTCCGTTAGGTCTACCTGGCTCTGCTGTCATCGATTCCAGTATTTTGTATCCTTCATAAGCTTCATTCATTCTTCATGTGTTCACTGCTTTCTGACGATCTTGTCTTTCCTAACTGACTTGTGCCTTGCAAATTGAGAGTGTGAACTGTCAGCTGCACTTATGACTTTACACTGTGACATTCAATGCTTCTGCTGTTGGTTCTGGGAACGCCACTAGCCAAGGTATTGTTTTTTTTTTTGTTATTCAAATGAAGGATGCCATTTCTGGCAATTTTTGCTCCCATTTTTGCTCCCATTAGTGGTTAACAAATGATTGATGGATTGAATCTGGTCCAGATTTATCTGCATACTTTTGTCAATGCAAATACTTCATGGTGAAGTCCAAGATGCTTCACCAGGATTCGATACCAAGCAACAATTCTGATTCTTTGGGAGGTAATTGCCCAAAATAGAAAAAATAATTGAGTTGAATTACAAAAATATTATTTACTTATTTTTTTTCAGATTCATTGCATTATACATAACATGTGTGGGCCCATTGTGTTTTAGTAACTACTTGATTATTTGTTAATTCAAACCAATGCAATAATACTGTCATTTCTTGACATTAATTGTACAGTGTATCAGAAGACTAGTTAGGATGCCTTACGTCAGTGTTTACATTTCTATTCTGTCCACTGAGCATGCAGTCTTATCCAGTTCAAACCAAATCAGCATGTTTGGAATATTTATTTGGAGTTTGGGTGATGTGTGCCACTTAAAGTGATTTTTACCTAACTATTACATAGTTGTATGTATATCACGGGCTGTCTTATGTGCTGCCTTCTTGAGGCGGTGTTGAGGTTGCATATTTTACATAAAGCTCATTGAGTCAATCAATTGACAATCTTAAATTCCAAAAACTATGCTCTATCGGGGGAAGATGTACAGAAGTCTCAGAATGATGGGTATGCGTTGGGAATACATTTACAAATGTACTTAGGTTTAAGGGGGTTGGTTTAAAAGTCGTGTTTGTGAATGTGAGTGCACATGATTATAGAGTATATCTATGAATAAATGCATATTTTACTAATTTATCCCTTGCTGCTGTTGTCTAATTCCATTTGCATATTATAGCCTTAAGTTAAACATGTAACACCTTGCCCTCAAGTCCTCCACCGGAGTAGAGGACGTTTGGTCGTACAGCAGACGCTCTGCTGGACGATGAGCTGCTGTTGGATGATGTTCAGCTCCTGCCAACGTACACAGAGGAGAAGGACCTCAACCCATCAGTGGCTCAGTGTCCCACTGACGGGCTGCTGGATGCTGGAAGTCTGCTTGCTTTAGGGTTTCCCACAGCAGTTTACATGTTGAATATTAGACTAAAGTATAAAACAGTCTAAACTTCAGTCACTCCATGTAAAGATCAGGCTACAGGGCAACAGTCTGACAGCTTGCATGAAAATAAGCATGAAAAATACCAAAATACCTCCTGTATAAAAGGGTTGCCCCCCAACTAACTAATTGTCTGCGGGAAACCCTGATGCTGATGTGTGATTGCCACTTTTACATGATTTTGACTAATGGGCTGGTCTTGTGTGGGCAATGCTAAGGTTAATAATACCCATAATAAAGAATGACATGACAAAGAAATAGATATAGATAGATGTATAATACTAGTTACCTCAGCCATCTGTGTTGGATGAGGCCCCTTCTCCCTGGCGCTGCCTGGTCCTGCCCTGTCCAGAGACAAAGAGCCATCATTTGAAATACTGCAGGTGCTTCTCTGATATCTCTATCGTTCTAATGGCTACAGAGCAACAGTTACAAACAAGGTGCATATTATTGATCTAACAAGACCATCCTCAGTTACAACAAGGAGAATCACAAATTTCTAATCTATCGAATGATTAACACTATGCACACTGAACACAGTACAACCCAGTCGTTTCAGAAGTTAATATTATATAGTATTATGATATTAGTATTATTGGTGACACTCACTTGATTGTGAACTCCTTCGTCCCATGAGGCCGCTGAACACGTCCTCACCTGCGGAGGAGAAGCTATTGAGTTCACAGCTCTATTGCATCATTGATTCATTTATCAATCACGTTGAGTTCTTACGTTTCCTTGATGGAGTGCTTCTGTGGTCTGTTAAAAAAAAAAAAACTGTTCAGTTAGGAGTCCGGTCCAGTGTTGGGTGATGGAGGGAATCCATCCCTTCACTCAGTTATTAATCAACTAATTCATCCAATTGCCATGTTTATTCGTTCATCTATAAATCAGCATGTCCATGCATTCATTCATTTTGCATGATCTATTCATTACTTCATTCCTACCTGCACTCCTCCCCATTAGACCCACGAAGCGCTCAGCACAGTCCATGTCCCGGTCCATGAACCTCCACAAGACCTCGCAGTCTCCATGGAGAGCATTCTGCAGCAGAATCAGAAGCACCCACACTAAGGTTATGTGGAGGAGGTAAACGTGCATGTATCTTCTCTTAACGGACGGATCGACCCTCTACCTGCATGAGGGCTTTGGGATCTGTGTCGTCCTCACACAAACATCTCGTTGGGTAGAGCAGGACTAGGAGCAGGGCGATTGCAGTCGCAATAGTCCAACTACTTTCAATTCGCTCCATTTTCCTAGAGTAATAAAACAATACAATATGAGGTTAGACTGTCACAGGAATAGAAAACAGCGTGCCTTCTAATTTGCATGTGTAGCCTACAAGCAATGACACTAAAGGTGCTAATAATACAATTTAAAGTGTATAACTTGCCCATCTGACAAATAGACCATTTTAGGAGAATTACATTCGACACAATAAAACAAATAGGACTTACCTGATCAAATATTTTTCCCTTAGCCGTCAAGTGCAGCCTATGCCTCGGTTATTATAGTTCATCGGGGGCACTTGTCATCCAATCAGAACTGCATCTTCTCCGACCACCCCATCTGATTCCCCTGCTGCCTCATCACTTCTTATACCATGTCACACAGAGTCAAAATCCCTCTTGATTTCAAGACAGAAACGTTGATGTAAAAGGCCAGAATGCTTGATAGGACTGTTTCATTATCGTGGTTGCAACTATGCCAACATATTGACTCATAAACATCTCCTATCCTCTTTTGTGATAACCTGAACTCATCAGTCTCTACACCCTGTGTTCAGTAGTAAATATGATTCCATAATTAACTATTCTCCACTAAAAACAAAGAGTCTTAATTCTCTCCATCAATATGCAGAAGGGTAATTGGTTGTGTGAAAATGTGCTTGTCAAGGCCATTCAAACAGGAAGAACATCACTTTAACGCATACAGAAGTGTGAAACAATGGAAAAGTATTTGTAGAGGATGTGTCGTGTGGATGTGTTGAGATGAGCAGCATGGGGAATGCATGGAGCCGATGTGTTTTCTAGCTGCCCAGGGTCCTTATGTCAGGGCGTGGAACATGACTCCACACACAGGCTGCCTGTCCTTCCACCATCAAATCACATTTCCCTTTGCATGGCCTCCACCCTTCATGTGATTTGATTACCTAATTGTCCCAATTTCCTCCAAACATTGTCGTTTGTATCCGGTCCAAACGATGCATGAGCCAATTTGGTACAGTTTTTGAAATAGCTGAAGAACTAATTACTTCTTAGAAGAACTCTATAATAATTCTCCATCCACGCACGCACGCACAGAGCTCAGCAGTTATGCCAGACCACAGAACCAGTTGCCTGGGGTGGATTTGAAGAATGCACCTATGCCAGTTTCCTTCAGACCAAGGAAATAGCCCAATCCTGTTTGTTATTAGTGTGGTAGTAGAGCAAGCCACACTTTGGTAATCATGGGTCTGATAATCTTTTTTCTTTCTCCCTATTTTGTGTAATTAACTAAGTAAACAATGCATTGGAATTGGGCCCAAGTACATACATTTGGAGTACTTAATAGTATTGTGGAGTGTGTGGTTGATGGCTGGTTTAGGCAGCCTCACCTGGGCAATCAGCTGAAACCAAACTGGTTTCAGCAGCACCCCCATTGGTCCTTAAAGCCACCTAGGTGTTGCTTTGTATGTATGAGTAGAGGTTATGAGTAGAGGGAAAGGCTTTGTTTGCCTCTAAAAAGAGGTGTGTTACTACCTTGGGGAACCAGTCACACAGGCTGTCCCCTCCCTACTCTCACTTCCACAGATAAAGCCTCCAAACAGGTGTGGAAGGCAGAAAGTAAGTAGTAAGTAAGTAAATATAAGTCATTTATTTTACATTTAACGGAACAAAGCTGAACTTAGGATGAGACTCGCATGAACAAACAACGCCTGAGCTGAGCAGGAAGAGACCACAAAGTGTGGTTCACTTTTGATTTGTTTAACCTAGAAAGCCAATCAATCAGTTGTGATTATACCCACACATTAAACACACAGCAACTCATCATCCAGTCAACTCAAACTAATGTTTACTCAATATTAATATCAACAGGCTGCCATGCAAGGAGCCATGAACACAGGGAGGGACATGAACACATAAACTCTCTACGCCTTGACTCCCACCAGGAACACCGAGCCTCACAGGGACAGTGGACCAGGGCCCACAGGTACGGGTCCAATGGACCAGGGTCTGGGACCAGTGGTCAGTGGACCAGGGCCTCACAGGGTCTGGGTCCAGTGGTCAGTGGACCAGGGCCTCACAGGGTCTGGGTCCAGTGGTCAGTGGACCAGGGCCTCACAGGGACAGTGGACCAGGGCCCACAGGTACGGGTCCAATGGACCAGGGTCTGGGACCAGTGGTCAGTGGACCAGGGCCTCACAGGGTCTGGGTCCAGTGGTCAGTGGACCAGGGCCTCACAGGGACAGTGGACCAGGGCCCCACATGGACGGGTCATAAGAACTGTAGACCTTCCGTTTATGTTAGGCCATGTGGACTAGATGTGGACTAGTACCAAGTGGACTAGAACCGAGTGGACTAGATCCAAGCACCCGTCTGGCTTGGCTCACAACTTCACCGCTTCAGTGACAGACCGCAGTCCGGATATCTTCACACACTCTGCTCCTTTCCAGATTTGGTTAGGACACCCATTGGCGTAAATACATATCTACAATCTGTAGAAAGCACTAGATCATGAATACAGATTATGTTTACCCCGTGATGGTTTTTTAAAGGCAATGGGAGACTTCCTGACATGCTAATTGCACTGGGCCGTTCCTGTGATCACATTCATCACAATGGTGCGAACTGTAAACAAACCCCAATGCCCTGGACACACAACTGTTAGACATACGGCCGCTGTATTGGCTTGTTCTGATTGGCCCCGTGGGAAACCTTCATATCGCTGTAGTAATGCTCGTATGAGTCATCGGCCCTAAGCTAGCGATACTGACAGACGTGGACGGTTTTAAGTCATGCAGAGAGAACCCCATGGAAAACAACAGCACTTGATTCAGTGCAGTCTTGGAAGAGCAATCTCAACTCTCCATCTGTTTTCTTTAAGAGTGATGTGCAGAAAGGGTCAGTATGAGGCATCATTGACATGAAGGTTAGAAAACCCCCACGGAGCACGGACCATGCTACACCCACCGCTGTGACTTTAACTGGGCTCCTACAGACAAGGACAGACGCAGGGCGTTGGGGTTGGGAAACCCGTTTATTGTAGCAGTTGATTGATGATGATACAGGAGCTAGCGCCATGCATTGATTGGCTCCCGTTTTTGCTCCCGCAAAAACGTATCAAAACTAGAAAGAAATGTATTGCTCTTCTCCAGACCGTTCTGCAGGGCAAACTCAAGTCGCCGGCAGAATGGGCGGGGCTACCCACTCTGCCCTCAGAGTACAATAAGGCTGCCAGCACAGCAGTCATCCACACCAACACATATCCAAATAGATCCGTTCATCTCTGGAGTTATAGACACTCGCCTACACTAGCTTTCAAATTCCTTTATATTATATCTTTATATTGCCAATCTGCATTCATGGCTGGCCTCCGTCCATTGTGGACAGTGATGTTTACTCCTGGGAACCGGGGTTCATTTGAAGAGCATGGACCCCGGTGGACACAGAGCCCCCCAGACTTAAGAGAGAGAGAGAGAGACCCGCCCCCCCCAGAGTAAAGGAGAGCCCCCCCCAGACTTAAGGAGAGCCCCCCCCCAGAGTAAAGGAGAGCCCCCCCCCCCCCCCCGTCCAGAGTAAAGGAGAGCCCCCCCTGTCCAGAGTAAAGGAGAGCCCCCCCAGAGTAAAGGAGAGCCCCCCCCAGAGTAAAGGAGAGCCCCCCCAGAGTAAAGGAGAGCTCCCCCCAGACTTAAGGAGAGCCCCCCCCCCAGAGTAAAGGAGAGCCCCCCCCCGCCCCAGAGTAAAGGAGAGCTCCCCCCAGACTTAAGGAGAGCCCCCCCCGCCCCAGAGTAAAGGAGAGCCCCACCAGAATGAAGCCCTTCCAATCGTAAGAGAGCTGCTTGTGTTCCTTCTATCAGAGAGAGAGAGAGAGAGAGAGAGAGAGAGAGAGAGAGAGAGAGAGAGAGAGAGAGAGAGAGAGAGAGAGAGAAGAGAGGAGTCTGTAGCTGGGGGTATAATGACATAGTCAACAACAGTCAGTGTTGCCCGAGTTGACTTGTTTCTACCATCAGTCCGCTACATCGTTAGCCTCAGAGGGGAACTCAACAGCCAAGTGCATTACAGTGTTGTACGGAAATATATCTCTGAGGGAAATCCACCCTCTCCTGGCAGCCTCCGTCCCCACAGAAAGGGCTTTTATTCTCTGTTTCTATAGTGTCAGAGACAGGGGCGCTCACAGCCACACTCCCCTCCCTGCAGAACATGACACTTTGTGCCTTCATGAAGACAGCGCGTCTCCTGTAGCTCATAACAGAGCAGAGAGAGAGAGAGAGAGAGAGAGAGAGAGAGTGAGAGCGAGAGAGCGAGAGAGCGAGAGAGGGACAGAGAGAGAGAGAGAGGGAGCGAGAGAGAGAGAGAAAGAGAGAGAGAGCTAGTATGTGATTAGAGAGAGAGAGAACTTGTCTGTCTGTCGAGTGAGAGAGAGAGAGAGAGAGATCAAGGCTACCGTTTAAAAGTTTCTGTAAATCCCAACAGTAAATTTTGTATTTTGACATTTGGCAAACAAGGAGAGAGAGAGAGAATGAGAGAGAGAGGGAGAGAGAGAGAGAGAGAGAGAGAGAGAGAGAGAGAGAGAGAGAGAGAGAGAGGGGCATAGCGCTGGGGGAGAGGAGGATGAGGGGATGCCAGTGCAAACAAACAAAAACTCTTTAGAAAACATGGACCTTGCCCACGTGAATCAATATTCTAGCCCCGCTCCTCCTATTGAGCAACGGGGCCGACAGGGGGATGAGGAGGACGAGCATGGAGCAGACAGGGAGAGACGGGGGGCTGTGTCGGGGGGCTGTCCTCTGCAGAAGGGGACAGTCTCATTCGGAGCTCATACCAGGAAGATCCTAAAGTGGGGATTCAGGGAAAGGAAATAAATGACAGAAATACTCTGCAGGCTGCAAGAAAGTTGGAATTCCCGAAGACTGTCGAAGTTCCACAGAAGTGCGGTTTTAAGGTGAGTGCAGAAGGAGAAGTGACAGGAGAGGTCTGCATGGCGTGTGGTACGGTGGACTCTGTTCAGCGCGGCCTGTTGGCTGGATAACAACAGGCTGGTGTCTAGAGAACGAGATACAGCCGGCTGCTGTGACCTTAAGCGTGCGCTGGCCCGCTTACCCACTGTGTGTATATAAGAGGACACGAAAGTGGTAATGGTTTTAGTTTCAGTAAACAGTGTGAAGTTAAACATCTATTTATGGCTGTACTGAGGAAGTGGTGTGTCGAACAAACAAAATGTCACCTATAATCACAAAACATGCATGTCCTTCTACAGAGATTAAAGTAGGCCAATTTTAATCCTACTAAAATAGAGTTTGTTGTGCATCCCCTTGTGTGTGTGACTGCCTTAATGTACAATGCTCTCTGATCCGTGAAATCTAAATGTGTGACAATCCAATTATTTTTATAATTGTATCAATTATAATTGGAGTGGTGTGTTAAACCCTAAAACCGGAGAGCAGGTGTTCACAAAACACAGGTCACTGGTGCAGTCAAACCGCTCAGATGAGTGGCTGCTCTGTGATGATATGCGTCTCAATGACTCTGTTGTTTCCTAGCGCCCTGCCGCGTGTTGTTGGACCAGGAGTCTCCCAGCCAGCATGATGTGCTCCCAGATGAGGTGGCTGCTGGTGATCCAGCTGCTGCTGACCGAGCAGGCCCTGTGTAGGTCCACCTCTCCTCTGGCCCACAGGAGCGCTCCACTCCCCGGCTCCAACCTCCAGGACAGCGATGGGTCAACGAGACCGGCCGGACAGAGCGTGCTGAGGTCCAGACCCCAGGGCGGCTTCAAGCACTACCCCGTTCACGAGGGGCAAAGGATCCACTCGGCCAAGCGCATGATCTCGCTTCTCAGGGAAAAGCTTGTGGGACAGATACACAACCACATCCAGAGTCAGGAGAACGTGAGCTGCGAGGAGCTGCTGTCGGCCAGCACCATGGAGGACCCCCGGTCCCCGCTGTTCCCCCAGGAGCTCCTAGGCCTGTCCCTGGTGCCCGTGCTGGCGGTGGCGGACTGCCACCAGGAGGCCGTGGCCCTGATGCTGCAGCTCTACGACCTGCTGGGGGTGGCAGACACGGAGGAGCTGCTGGTGGAGGTGGAGGCCCTGATAGAGAGGCGGATCAGCCAGGCCGTAGCCTCCACGCCGGCGGCCGCCACCTCCCCACCCGCAGAGACCCAGCGGGTGGACGACATGCACATGGAGGCCGTGATGTTCAACATCCAGCAGCTGGCCAGGGAGAGTAAGACCCTGCAGGGTACCGCTGGGAGGGAGAAGCACTGGGAGGTGTGTGAGGGCTGGGCTCAGGTCAATGGGACCTTGCTGCTGGGGAAGGCGGTGGAGGGAGCGTCGGAGGGGCTGGAGGAGGCGCTGAGGGCCTGCGAGAGCCTGGGACTCCAGTGTGCGGGGATAGCTCACGGTGGCGGCCTCCTCAAGCCGGGCCGGAGCAAGTACAGTGCGGTGCTGAAGAAGGGGAGCCGCGTGGTGCCGGCCGACTCCTCCGACTGCTGGCTCCGCGTGTGCCAAGCGGAGAAGGAGCCGTGGCCCTGGGCGGGCGGCCGGCGCTGGAGGCGTGGCGCGGATGTCCGCTGCAGCGACAGGAAGGAGCAGAACATCTACAGTGTGGTGGAGTGGATCCCCGCTGTCAGCACGCTGTACAGCCTGGGCACCGCCGTGTACTACGCCTCGCTCAACTGCACAGAGGCGGCGCGTGAGAGGGCCCTGCTGAGCGCCGTGGACCTGGGCACGGACGCTCTGATGGCGGTCACGGGGGGCACGGCGGGCGTGGCCGGTTACGCACTGGGGGCGGGCGTGAAGACGGGCGTGAAGGCCAGCCTCAAGTACCTCCTGGGCTCCATGAAGGACGAGGACCTGCTGGTGAACCAGTACAGCTGGGAGGAGGAGGTCCTCCGCATGCAGGAGGAGTGAGAGCCTCAATAGAGCCTCTCTCTCTCTCTCTATCTCTCTCTCTCTCTCTCGCCTCTCTAGAGCCTCTTTAGGGTCTCTCTAGAGCCTCTTTGGAGCCTTGTTAGAGCCTCTCCGGAGCCTCTCTAGAGCCTCTCCGGAGCCTCTCTAGAGCCTCTCCAGAGCCTCTCTAGAGCTTCTTTAGAGCCTCTTTAAACCCTCTCTAGAGCCTATTTAGAGCCTCTTTAAAGCCACTCTAGAGCCTCTTTAAAGTCTCTCTAGAGAATCTCAATAACCTTTTTAGAGCCTCTTTAAAGCCTCTCTAGAACCTCTCTTGAACCTCTTTAGAGCCTCTTTAAACCCTCTCTAGAGCCTCTCTAGAGCCTCTTGACCCCGTCTCACGCACAAGATGCTTCTGTTAGTCGTAGTCAGGTGACCTCATAAAGTAAAACATTTTGAAGAGTCAGAAAGAAAATGGAATTTAATGTGGGATCTTAAAAACAGATTTTATTTTATTACATCCAATAAAATGTGTGTTATTACCATCGTATATTACCTGTCTGCTTTAGTTTACTTTTAACTAATCGAGTTGAAGTCAAGGTTTTTTCAGTTGAGCATTATTTTGTATGAGGTGTGTAAGATAATGATTAACTAAATAACTAGTAACATTGCAGAAAAACATAAAATTGTAAACATAAAAAGTCCCATAAAGTTTGCAAGCAGCGTTCAGGAGGTCGCCTCTAGACCTCGACGTCCCACCTGGTTTTCCTTCTGCCGTTATTATCAGGTCAAAGTCATTTGTCCCGCTGGTTTATGTTCAGGGTATTTTGTGGCACAATTTGTAATTTTTGTATGTCAATAAAAAGAATACATGAGTTTAATTGAATTCATTATGCTTATGTATTCATTATGTCAATTTATAAAAAATAGCTGATTAGTCTAAAGATGAACTGATATCCTTAATGGATGATACAGAAAAGAAGAATAATTCTAAATATTTGTATTCGTGTTTTCCCCTGACCTACTTTTTTTTTTTTTTTTTTACCGTACTCTAATGCCGCTTTTCCACCGCCAGTACCTACTCGACTCGACTCGACTCGACTCGACTCGCCACGCCTTATTTGCGTTTCCATTGGCAAAAAAAGTACCTGGTACCTAGTACCGGGTACTTTTTTTTAGTACTACCTCCGTCGAGGTTCCATGCCAGCGGAGTAGGTACTTTTGTGTGACGTAAACAGGCTGCTGGTAACTGATTGGCCAGCGGCTGTAAATGGGAATATTCACTCAAGTTAAGTTGTGTCCGGCGTGGTTGGAGTCCACGAACCCGCTCCCGAGGGGGACACTGATCAGCGTTTCGCCGTGTGTGTCGCTCCTTTCCCGGGGCTAGAGTTAGGCTGCGCGTCGTTATGTGTGTCGGGCGTGGTTGTGTGTGTCCGGCGTGGCTGGAGTCCACGGACCGGCGTTTCGCTGTTTCGTTTCAGTGTCGTTCCTTTCCTAGGGCTCGAGTTTCGCCTCTATCAACGTTACCGTATGACAAAAATAGACGCGCAGTCATTGCGCTTTTTATTTTATTTTATTTCCCATCATAACCTTTCCCGGGAATCAGGAAATAGTCTTGATCAGATTCAGATTTCCCGGGAATCGCGTCTCCCGTGATTAAAACCTAATGACGACCCGCCCATGGTGGAGAGGTTCTTTTCTACGACCCGCCCACATTGAAGAGGTACTTTTTTAGATGGAAACGCAACCAAACCGAGTTGAGTCGAGGCGAGTCGAGTCGAGTCGAGTCGGTACTGGCGGTGGAAAAGCGGCATAACATACTCTATGGCCAGGGTGGTCATTTGATCAGTTACCTTGTAAACAAAACCTGTTTTAATACTTACTTTATACTCATTCGTGTCAACACACACGCCTTACTATATAAATGTTAGATACATAGTTGTAATATGGTTATACTGATAACAGTGTGGTGTACCGCCTCGTGTGTCATCACTTTCTGACGTCATTTCTTGGTAATTCTTGACTGCGCCTTTATTCGCCTAGGTATCGTTTCTGGGGAATACGGCCACACTGTGATTGACAACTGGAACACCCACTTGTACTCTTTAGTTTGCCACCACCCACCAATCACATTATCCAAAATGGTCTCGAAGAATCTTGCGTCGCTGCCCAGCCATTTCGGCTCCACCCGCCGTATAAACCTGTTAGCGAAGCTCCAAAATGGCTGCCTGCGCACCCTGGAGGAAACAGGGCGGGATAAAGACTGCACTAAGTCAATGGAAATAAAAAATCATAACACCAGGAAGTCTTACATTTGTTATCCTTATATTCTGTTTCATATGAACGTGACATTAAGCGTTTTATAAACGATTTAATGAACACTTCTAATCCATGTCAGCTGTAACTGTTAATAATAACTCACATCGTCAAAGAGTGAACTTGACACTGAGGTCCACGGAGCAGGTGAGTAAGTTATTAACATGTAAACAACAGCTGTGTTGTAAGGCTTAGAAAAATATGCCATATATCGTTATGCCTACTTTGAAGATGCAATGCAATTTACTCATTTTAGTTCATTGTAAGAAAATGGGGAGGATGAAAAAGTGTGACCCAAGATTATATGCGCAACCATAATGCAACTTTTATTTATATATTTTTGTGTCTTGATGCACTTATTTGAGGCTGCAATTTAGATTATACTACAGTACAGTACAGTGTAGTATGATTTAGATTATACTACAGTACAGTGAAGTATGGTAAATGACACTACAGTACAGTACAGTGTAGTATGATTTAGATTACGGTACAAACTAGAGTCACGTTTAGACTGAACCAGGCTTCACTCTGTGAATCATGTGTGTAGCTGACATGTGGTGGTTGTCGTCGTGGTTGTGGTTGTGTGTTCACTATTCAGCATGGCGCAGTGGGAGAGCCTGCAGCAGCTGCACTCGTCGTATTCTCAGCAGCTGCATGAGCTCTACGACCGTGAAGGCCTCCCCATGGACGTGAGGCACTACCTGGCCACCTGGATCGAGAAGCAGGAGTGGTAAGACCACCGCTAGCCCCCCAAGCTCATGTGCTTCTCAAACGGATCCATGGACCACCACCACATAGGGACTCAGCCTGATCTGACCTGCTCTGTGTTGTGTATCTCAGGGGGCGGGCCGCCCAGGACCTGAACTTCGCCATGATTCTGTACCAGGTGCTGCTGGGGAACCTGGACGACCAGTACAGCCGCTTTGTGCAGGAGGAGAACTTCCTGATGCAGCACAACATCCGGCGCTACAAGCAGAACTTCCAGGTCTGTGGTCGCACGCCACCGAGGGTGGAAACTGTTTGCTCCCCGGTCTGCCCACACACCCCCTCAGTTAGAATCTGCATATTGAGTCAATAACACTTCAATATATGAATATATTTCCATTGACCTGAGATTGTACAGAATTGTATATCAGAGTTCAGAAACACAAAAGTGGATTGACGCAGCTATTGGCTGGCTGCAGAAAACCACTGGATCGGTTTGATCTGAGATAAGAAAGTGAGTGTTGGTGTGGTCTCCAAGCTGAGAGGCGGGGTTATTTGATGAGTGGACACATACACAGCCTCTCTTTAAATACGTCATACTCCTTCGGGTTGATGCCAGCCCAGTTGACCGTGGGTGTGTCCATCTCCCGCTTGCGTCACTGTCCGTCATCATTCGTTGTAAATTCGGGAGTGGCCGCTCAAAGCCTGTAGAGCTTTGTTCTCTCAAGGCGTCGCTTCTCCAAACCTAGTCAAGGGGAACCACTGGAACGAGATGCTCAGAACCTTCAATAAGCACAGATCAAGGCGTTTGAAACAACAGCAACTCGATATTGGTTTTTTATTTTTTTATTTTTGGTTTATTTTTTTAGACTTGGTTTTCTTGGTTAAATATTAATGGTATTCTTTTGATCCTGAGATGCATATGAAATATGATCCTTGTCGATCTTGCCCCACAGAGGTACCAGGAGAGCCCGTGCTCATTGGCAAGCATGATCCTCTGGTTCCTGGAGAAGGAAAAGGAGATTCTTCAGAC
>NC_140272.1:6126623-6142128 GCF_964030765.1 Micromesistius poutassou
TGATCGCACACAAACTGTTCGGTAGGACCTCCCCCTCCCCCTCCCCCCCCCATCGCCACCTCTGGCCCGCCCTCCTACCCCCCACCCCCCACCCCAGCAAAAGGGGATTTATACTACTCCGTAAAGTGCTGTACGTAGCTACGGAGAGCCTGTCGGAGACCCTCTCCGTAGCTCTACGTGCGCATTCAATATTTGAACTATCCGTTGAGGCAACAGAGACGGACGGAGACGCCAAGGGCTGTGATTGGTCCGGAATCACTTTTCCCGGTTTGACTTTGCACATTATTTACTTTGTGCATTGTTTACTTTGCACATAATGGAATAATAAAACACCAAATAAGATTTGAAAAGCTTTGGAAGTTTATTTTCAACACTATTTCCATGGTTAGTAGTCAGCATATAAGATCGATCGGGCGTAGTAACGGAGTCGGATTACGGATTACGGATACCGAGTATCTGTAATCCGGGTTTCATTCTTCTCTTTTCGTGCCTACAGACAAGCAAGACAACTACGACACGTGTCAGATCTCCTGGCCCAGATTCAGCAAGGTAAACACAGGTCAACACGGTTGGTTGGTGTGTGACGTAGGAGGTCTGTGTGTGTCTGTGTGTGTCTGTGTGTCTCTGTGTGTGTCTGTGCGGGTCACTGGGTGACGCTGAACCTAAACTTGTCTTTGTAGGAGAACTCTGCCCAAGTCAGCTTCACCTTCTGGGTGTGGTTCGATGGAATTCTGACAATGGTCAAAGCGTGCCTGGAAGAGATGTGGAAAGACGGGTGAGTGGTTGAACCGCTGCGCCCGCCAGCGCTCCTCTGGGACAGCGGAGAACACGGGGCAGCGTGGAGGCCAGGCCGCCGCGTGAACCGCTGTTGGTTCAGCATTGACCTCGGCTCTCTTTTGGTGTAAAGGCTGATACTTGAAGCATTTGGTCTGCAGCTCTCAGTACCTCAGTATCTCTCTCTCACTCTGTCTCTTTCTCTCTCTGTGTCTCCCTGTCTGTCTGTCTGACTGTCTGTCTCTCTGTCTTTGTCGTTGTCTCTGTCTGTCTGTCTGTCTGTCTGTCTGTCTGTCTCTGTCTGTCTCTCTCTCTCTCTCTCTCTCTCTGCCTCTGCCTCTGCCTCTGCCTCTCTCTCTCTCTCTCTCTCTCCCTCCAGCTTCATCCTAGGCTTCGTGAGTAAGGAGCGGGTGAAACGCCTCCTGAGGAAGAAGCTCAGAGGGACGTTCCTGCTGCGCTTCAGCGAGAGCATCAAAGACGGAGGGGTGACCTTCTCCTGGGTGGACTACACCCCCGACAGTGAGTCCCGCTCACCGCTGCCCGCTGGTCGTCACCCTGTTCTCCACTGCGTTACATTCAGGGCGTTTAGCAGACGCTTTATCCAAAGTGACATGCAATAAGTACATTTGTCAGAAGAGAGAAACAACAAGAATATATCGCTGTGGGTACAGTATGTTCATAGAACTAAGTGCCAAGCACTAACAATCACTAGGTTAACCCATTCACCGTATACAACAAAGATAGCTAGGATAAGATGCTACACAATGTTAAGTACTATTTTTAAGTGCCAGGACGTACAACATACAATAAGTGCGTACATTAAGTGCCAGGACGTACAACATACAATAAGTGTGTACATTAAGTGCCAGGACGTGCAACATACAATAAGTGCGCAATGAGGGTGTGGGGGTGTGAACACTGAACAGGTGAGTCTTGAGTCTTTTGCGGAAGCTGGTGAGCGACTCTAAGGTCTTGAGAGCGGCAGGGAGCTCATTCCAACACTGCGGTGCCCTTCTTCACCCTGCTGCTCTCCCTCAGACGAGCCGGACGTGAAGTCGGTCCAGCCCTTCACCAGGACGGACCTGGCCCAGATCCCCTTCCACGAGATCCTCAGGAACTTCCAACTGATGGAGACGGACAACGTCCCGGAGAACCCGCTGCTCTACCTGTACCCCAACATCCCCAAGGACCAGGCCTTCGGGAGGTACTACACCGACAAGTGTGGAGGTGAGGCTCCTGCTCAGGGACCTGCTCGGCCGCTTGGGCTTGTCAGCAGCCGCCTGCAGCGCCATCTGGAGGAGGGGGGCGGAACTGGGCCCAGAATAATAGTTTAAATAATAGTTAGTTAATAATAATAGTAGTAATAGTTTGTTTTAAATTTTGCCACCGGCTCACAGCTTAATGACAGAAAGGACAAAACTATCTTCCAAAAGAAGCATACTGCTATTAACCCGACTGTATGCACTCATGTCTCCATTGTCAAAGTACATCTAGTAGGTTGTGAGCTCATGTGTGTCTCGTGCTCCTCTCAGAACAAAGTCCGTACATCAAGTACATCCGGACCAAGCTGGTCTTCGTCTCCAAGGAGTGAGTACCTTCAGCTCTCTGCCCTCTACCTACCACCACTCAGTCTTAGTGTCTAGTGAGGTCATCATCTCTCTACCCTCTACCTACCACCACTCAGTCTTAGTGTCTAGTGAGTAAATCCATCTCTCTACCACCACTCAGTCTTAGTGTCTAGTGAGTAAATCCATCTCTCTACCACCACTCAGTCTTAGTGTCTAGTGAGTAAGTCTTAGGCCCTGTCCCATTTCTCCCCCCTTAAAACGTCCACTTGGTTTGGAGTGCCCTCAACAGTAAATCTTCCACTTCGTTTTAAGCCTGCATCGGACCTCACTACGTTTTGAGGGTGGATTTATATAAGGGCAAAATAGCTCTCCCCCTTGCTCCCTACAGTAATGGGACACCCTACCCCTACATGAGAACGCGCAAAATCTAGGGTTAGGGCAAAAATCTAGGGTTAGGGGAGGTATTGGGACGGGGCCTACGTCTCTAGTGAGATCATCATCTCCTCTACCTTCTCCCTACCACCACTCAGTCTTAGGCCCAGTCCCATTTCTCTCCCCTTAACAACAACACTTGCTTTGAGTGCCCTTAGCTGCAAGTCAGCTACCGAGCTGGCTAGCTTTCAAGGTTTGGTTTTAAGGGGAAAACAGCACTCCCCCATCGCACTTAAGTATTGGGACACCCTACCCCTTAGCGGGAACGCGCAAAATCTAGGGTTAGGGCTCAAATCTAAGGGAAGGAGGAGAATTGGGACAGGGCCTTAGTCTCTAGTGAGTACATCAGCTCCTCTACCTTCTCCCTACCACCACTCAGTCTTAGTCTCAAGTGAGTACATATTTTCCTTCCCAGTCGTTCCAAACAGCTTTTGTTGTTGTTGTTGTAGTGTTGTTTGTTTGTGGTTTGTTGCTGAAAACAACAACAACTCAGAAGCTGTGGCCTCATGAAATCGGTAACAACAGCCGATGAGCCGCCGGTTAACGGCTGCTTGTGATTGGTCCCTGCAGGGGCCGGCTGGAAGCCAAGTCCCCTCAGTACTCAGACATGGTGGAGGGCGCGGAGGCTCCGCCCTCACAGGGTGAGCTGTGTGGACAGACCGCCGGTGAGTCCTGGCTCTGTCCAGCCAACGGCAGTCGTCCCTCCCCTCTGCTCCCACCAATCAACGCTCAGGGAGCATGTGGGGTGTTTGGGGGTGCATGCGGGGGTGTATGTGGGGGCGTATGTGAGGGTGGGTGAATGAACACACAGGTTGCATGGGAGCTTTTCGAAACCTTTGATTCGGTTTCTGGCGGGACTGGTTATCATCACCTAACATCTCCGCCTGCTGCAGCTTCGACTATTCAACGCAGTATACCTCCTCAAGTTAACATGAAGTCTACCTGTAGTCGGTAGGCCTACAAGAGGTCTACTGTAGTCGGTAGGCCTATGTGAGGTCTACCTGTAGTTGGTAGACCTACGTAAAGTCTACCTGTAGGCCTATGTGAGGTCTACCTGTAGGCCTATGTGAGGTCTACCTGTAGGCCTACATCAAGTCTATTTGTTTTCTTGATGGAACTTGAAGATGTATATTTGAGAGAGGCTGTAACTGTTTCCCCAGGTAAGATAGGAGCAGAGTACATGCCTAAACATGGGATTCAAATCTAATAAAAAATGCATGCAAATTAACAATACAATACTGAGGCACCATGATGCACGTTGAAAGGGACAAAATACAAACTATAAACTAATCAGTAAAGGGCCTTCCTTTAAAGTCTAAACAATGGTGGACTCTCCTCCTCCTCCCCCTTGTCCTCCTGCTCCTCCTCCTGCTACTCCTCCTCCTGCTCCTTCTCCTCCTCCTCCTCCCCCTGCTCCTCCTCCTCCCCCTTGTCCTCCTGCTCCACCTCCTGCTACTCCTCCTCCCCCTGGTCCTCCTGCTACTCCTCCTCCTGCTCCTTCTCCTCATCCTCCTCCCCCTGCTCCTCCTCCTTCTCCTCTTCCCGTTCCTCCTCCTCCCCCTCCTCCTCCTCCTCCTCCTCCTCTTCCTCCTGCTCCTCCTCCTGCTCCAGACGGAGATGCGATCCTGAAAGCAGCGGAGGAGGCGATGGACGACCCCCTGCTGTCCTCCACGGGGGGGGCATCTGATAGCGACCTGCTGGCCCTCCTCGACATCGGGGTTGGCTTCAACTGCGGGGACCTGCTGACTCTGGACGGGTCCACCCACGAAGACCTGGTCTTCGTGGGGGGGCCCACCCATGAAGACCTGGCCTTTGTGGACGGGCCCCCCCACGAAGACCTGGCCTTCGTGGACGGGCCCCCCCACGAAGACCTGGGCTTCCCGTTCGAATGCCGCACGCTGCTCACCGGGCTTCAGTTGTAAACCAACCAGATGTTAGATATCTCTGCTACGTAACTTCCATTATGAAGGTTCAGCTCGTAATCAGCTCTCAACGTTTCTGCCAACGCTTTCAAAAGTCCTCTAATATCTAAGTCCAACCAGGAAGGGAAGGGCGCTCTCTACAGGGAAACGCTGGTTACTGCAATAACTTTTCTGCTTTATGCTGACGACCTGTTTTATCTTGTGAAGAAAATGTCGAGGGGGGGGCGGGGTTAATTCAATGTAGAACCGCTACTGACGAGATGTGGGGGAACAAACTAGAAACATCTCGGTGGACCGAGGTTGGAGCTGAGCTCTGGACGTGGGACGAATGTTTTGGTCTTCCAGGACCTCAGGATGAAGGTCCTGTTAGTTTACATAATTGTGTTAATATAAAGATATTTGTATTATGTCCATGCAGAACATTGTTTTTAATGTAGGCCTATATTACGTTTTAATAATTCAGCCTCCAGTCCCAATTGAAACCGCCACTGAGGGATTAGACTGCAGTAGGCCTATTCATTTACTTTTAACATTTTAATTTAATCTGGGATTGCTTTTCATTTCCTCCTTTTGTTAAACCACTGACATTCGTAAATGCATCTATCTTGCGTGTATGAACAATAAAGTGCCACGTTTTGAATGAGTCATGCTGGTTAGAAGTGTTCCTTTCGTCATGATTCATCTTGGAATCTTTTTTTTATTTTAGATTTATTTTTGAAACGGTACTGAAACATGTTTAATAAAAGGTGTGATTGCTGGGCTCGGTTCCCGTTTGGTTGTGGATTCAGAAGATGAGCTGAGAGAGGAGGAATCAGGATGAGAGCACTTTGATATTAATATAGTGGGTGACCACATCTTCAAAGCGGCTTTATTTATATCACGCGGAGCAATTTGCAAATATATAGTATATACTTGTAATGTAATTGAGTAAGTACAAACCTGGATAATAAATAATGGTTAACAAAATAATAATTCGTTTTGAAATAATTAACTATTGTGTAATTTGACGGAGGACCGCCCTCACCCCCTCATCTGATCAGCAGACCTCCCTCACCCCTTCATCTGATCAGCAGACCGCCCTAACCCCTTCATCTGATCAGCAGACAAGGATGGACTCCCAACACAACTGGGGACCGGGCCCAGGACCAGGACGACCAGACCAACGTCCACTGTCAAGGTGGGACCTGGAGACAGCGCCAAGCTGCTCCCAGTTCAGTGGATAATGGCAGTAGCTAAGGTAAGCAGTTTGTCTTGTTGTCAACTGTCTCAGACTGGACTGGGTCTGTTCCCCGAACAGACAGAGCTGTGAGTTACAATGCTGTGAACATTTTGTCTGTCGAGCTTCAAGTACAGGACGCATTACTGATATGTCTGAACATTTTAAGAACCAGCAAAGTGTTGCGTTGAAAGGTGCGTCGGGGTTCAGTCTCCTCCTGGCGGTGGCTGAAAGGTACTGCAGTAATACGTGAGGGACTTGGGATTAAAGCTGAGGCATGATGGGACCACTACAGGGGAGGATGTGCACAAATATATGCTGATCATTTTGAGGTGAGGGGTTTATATCAGTCGTCCCCCGATGGTAGGAAGCAGAGGGGATTCGTTAATAAAGGAGACCTAGTTGGCATTGTCTCTCTACAGACGAGCAGCAACAGTATGTAATAAATAAATAAATAAATAAATGCACATTATGAACATATATAACATATATAAACATTTTCTGGCACTGGGGTTAGTGATTATTATTGTTTTAAACATTGGAAAGTGGGACTGGACCACCAATAGCTGACCCTATTTACTCAGAAGTTGTGAGTCAGTTTGTGAAGAACATTGAGAAAGTTGGCCTTTTCACACTTCCTCTATTGCCCAAAAATACACATGTTGTGTTAAATGGGAATATCCCTCATTAGGGCTAGTCTACAACATTTCCATGTTTGTTGTGCAAGGCACTATTTTGCAAAGACTTTTATAAACTTCCATCATTATCCAAGAAAACTTGAAACCTGAAACCTTTCCAATATTGTTGCCGTTCTGACCAGCTGTCCAGCTGGCTCTTCTACTGCACCTCTTCTATAAAGACACATTCCATAATTACATTGACCGGCTCCTGGGGTCTGGCCCTTTGAGAACGCCTGTGGGTGTGTTCCAAAACGTTAGCTCTTTCACTGTAGGCTACTTCGGGGGGGTCAAGTAGTAGCAGTTAGTGGTCAAGCAGCAGTTAACGAGAAGTGTGGAGATGATACAGCAGAGCTGCACCACTGAAGACAAGGTCGTCTGTCTCTGTCTGTCTTCAGCGCTGTATGGACGCGTGTTCAGAGAGAGTCTACATACCTGACGACCAGCAGGAGGCCGTCCTGTTCCTCAGGGCCGGCTCCCACGTCTCCAGAGACGGGCCAGGGGCGAGATGGCCCTGGTGAGCAGCAGACGATAGGACCGGCGGAACTGTGGGTTCAACACGGCGTAGAGCAGGGGGTTGATGCAGCTGTTGAGCCAGGTGAGGTTGGCGCAGATCATGTGGAGGATTCGCGGAGCGCGGCCCCCCTGGTCAACCAGGTTCAGCAGCAGGAACGGGACAAAGCAGAACACGAAACACAGGAAGACGGAAAAACACATCCGGGTCACTCGCTTGAACTCGCCGTCGCCCCCGGAGCTCTGAGACGCATGGGGGGGGGTCGTAGAGGGAGGGGTGGTAGAGGGAGGGGAGGTCGATGGAGGGGTCGGAGATGGAGAGGTCGATGGAGGGGTGGTAGATAGAGAGGTCGTAGATGGAGAGGTCGATGGAGGGGTCGTAGATGGAGAGGTCGATGGAGGGGTGGTAGATAGAGAGGTCGTAGATGGAGAGGTCGATGGAGGGGTGGTAGATGGAGAGGTCGTAGATGGAGAGGTCGATGGAGGGGTCAAAGCCGGAGGGGTCGTGGCCGACGGGGTGGTGGCTGGCTCCTCGGGGGAGGCCCCGGCCCCGTGTGAGTCCAAGGCGGAGTGAGTGAGCTGTGGTTCCCCCGGCTCCCGGTCCCACGTGGCTCCGGCCTTGTGTGCGGGCGGTTCCCCCTGGCCGCCGACCTCATTGGAGCACGTGGGGGCCCCCCCGCTGCCCACGCCGCTGTCGTCCTCCGTCCGGGCCTCCGGGGGGGCCTTCCTCCTGGAGGAGCGGCGGCTGGGCCGGTAGCGCAGCAGGGCCCGGGCCGCCAGCTGGACCCGCCGGTAGATCAGCAGGTAGAAGACGCCCACGCAGAACAGCCCCGCGAAGAAGTAGAGGAAGAGCAGGACGGTGGTGTAGGGCCGGCCGCGCGTCCGGTGGAAGCTGCAGGTGCAGACCTGAGGCACAAAGACGTACACGGGCCAGAGCGGGCCGAATCTGGCCAGGCCCAGGGCCCAGGTGGAGGGCAGCAGGAGCAGCAGCCCGCGGGCGGAGAAGAGCCGCTCGAAGATGGCCCTCCGCTCCACCAGGAGGTAGCGGCTCGCGGCGATCAGGCAGAGCGTGAGGATGGACACGGCGTTGGAGACGAAGAGGAGCAGGCCGAAGGCCCGGCACCCCAGCACTCCTCCTCGCCAGCGCAGGTGCAGGTAGGAGTCGGTGGACACGGGCTGCAGCAGCGCGCAGTACAGGAGGTCGGCCAGCGCCAGGTTGACGATCAGCACGTTGAAGCGGGTCCGGATGCACGGGTCGGAGGCGAAGGCCAGGACGGTCATCAGGTTCCCCACGGTGCCCGTGATCGTGACCAGGCACCCCCACAGCACGGCCAGGTAGCGGTACTCCACCACCAGGGGGTGGTAGCAGGAGAAGGTCTGGTTTTCTGAGTCCGAGTCATTGGTCAGCATACTGAGTACATTCAATTAACAAACCAAAAGATAGATTAGTTTAAATGTTATTGGACATCTCTGGCACATGTGAACATTTAAATGATGACATTAAATACACGGGGGCCATGAACTGGCATAAAGATATTGCAGCTCTACTGATTTACAGAGAGCACACTGCCTCTGATACAGATAATGCAGCTTTACTGATTTAATGAATCAATTCCCTGTGAAAATGCTACTGTGTTGGTAGGACTGAGCCATCAGCCTTCTGTAGTTCTGTTTTCTAAAATGCAGAACTGCAATGCAATTCGAGAGTGGTGCTGTTAACTTTGTAAAACTAAGGTTTAACTTCTCTGTTGGAGAGCCAGGCTTAGGATCCTTGCACTACATTATCATTTAACAAAATAATTATATTTTAATAGATAGATAGATTATAATAGATATATATATATATAATAGAATAATTTATGTATGTAATTTATCTATTTCACACATAAATTATATATATATATATATATATACTTATAAATAACATACATACATAATAATGTATGCATAAATAAAACAAATGAATGGTAGCCAAGCCCTTTATCTGCCTCTATACCACACACATTATTTGAATCTTGTTTTTAGATAATTCTGTTCATCTAGCGTGAGTGAGGAGTCAACACAGAAGCAGTCCATAGTAATCAGCCTCACCTTGCTGAGGCGTCCCTCCAGCCCCAAGGCTCCATGCTGGGTGAACACTGAAGAACATCCACGTCTAGCCTGTAGATGAACGCTAAATACTGTAAATGATGTGTATTTCCTCCTCTCTACTTCCTCCTGTATTTTTTGTGTATTTCCCTAATTGCATATGCAATGGAAGAGGAGGGAATTCAGACATTTGTCATGAAATGGAATTTCCCAATTCTATCAGCCTGCTCTGTTAAACAGGGGTTGAAGTGAACCAGGTAGTAAACATTCAGCCTGCTCTGTTAAACAGGGGTTGAAGTGAACCAGGTAGTAAACATTCAGCCTGCTCTGTTAAACAGGGGTTGAAGTGAAACAGGTAGTAAACATTCAGCCTGAACGGTTAAAGTGGGTGTGTATGTTTGAAGGAAGTAGACATTGGGCCTTAACATTTAAAGGTGTGTGTATCAAGGAAGTATATATCGACAACAACTGCCATTGTTCACATTATTTAATAATTTATTTAGCTAATTCAATATCAACAATGATGTTTCTCTCTGTTCTTTTACATTTCTATAATAATCTACATGTGTACAATTACAAGTCATAACACGCCCCCTAAGTAACATTTAAATACATTGAGACGATTTCTGTTATTGCATCAAACAATATACCTTTTTTCAGGAGTAGGGTATTTTTAAGTATTGCTAATATTTCCCTGTCACAAATCTTTGTCTGAACCCCAACATGTGACCTGCACCCCAACATGTGACCTGCACCCCAACATGTGACCTGCACCCCAACATGTGACCTGTACCCCAACATGTGACCTGCACCCCAACATGTGACCTGCACCCCAACATGTGACCTGCACCCCAACATGTGACCTGCACCCCAACATGTGACCTGTACCCCTACATCTGACCTGTACCCCAACATGTGACCTGTACCCCAACATGTGACCTGTACCCCAACATGTGACCTGCATCAGTCTGAAAGGAGATCCTCATGTTCACAGTGATGTGAGCTCAGGGCATGCTAAATGTATCCGTGGATGCCATGACAACACCATTGTTTATCATGGCTTTATCATATCATAGCTTCAGTGCTCAAAAGGCGTCTCTTGCCTCATGAGAGTTTCCCTCATTGACTACACGATGGTATGATGCACGCCTACATGTGAAGTACGTTGGACATCGAGCCAGTGGAGTGGGTGGAGATCCGTTGTGGGGGTGTCTTGGTGCTCTGTGTTTTCTGGGTTCCTTGATCCGTTTCCCAGGTCAGCTGGGAGTGATCATGACCTTGGGGTTTGAGGTCAGGTGTAGACTCTACTGCCTTCGACTTATGCCCATAAGGAGAGAGCTAGAGGGCGCGGCCTATGGGGAATAGAACAAGCACGGTGACCGGCCGCAGCTGATTGGCCGCCGGGTCCTCAGTATGTGGAGGGTATCGTTTGCGACAGAGCGGAAGATGAGGACGATGAGGACGTACCTTACTACACAACATGCTGCAGTTATACGTAGCGATCACTCGAGACTCGAATGAGTGCTCTATCTAACAACTAAGAGCTCTGCAGAGAGACCCACATGAACTTGTTTTAAAACACGGACTCAAGTGAAACAGGGAACCGGTGTTGTGCACATGGTGCACCCCCCCCCCCCCCCCACACCCACCCCTACCTCAACCACCCTGCTGGTGTAGCTGCCTCTCGTGGTGGGCGGAGCTCCACCACAAGCAACAGTGTGCATTTAGAATTCAGTTTTGTTATGGAAAGAAAACAATATAGTGTAGAGTATAGTGCCCGTCCTCGGGTTGTGTTCACAGTGTTCAGATGATTCCTTTAAGACACTTCTGTTTGAAACATGAGGTACAGAAACAGCTGGTACCATGAGATCTGCATAAGGGAGGGCTGGGTCCCTTCACAGCACAGACACACGCACTGCTCGTGATCGGCCATCAAGGACAGAGGGGAGGAATGCTGGTTGAACCTAAACGGCTACAGCTAGCCACTAATAGCCACTCACTTAGCCCCTCCCCGAGCCACTCACTAAGCAAGGCGCTAAGCAAGCCACTAGGCAAGCCACTAGGCAAGCCACTAAGCAAGCTGCTTACCAAGCCACTCACCAAGCCACTCCCCCGTAGCTGCATTGACCCATCCCTCAGGTCTCAGGTCTCACCACAGCCCTGTGGGCCTCCAGTCACCCGTCTCTGCCTTAAGACACAAATCGTCCCTCCTTCACTTGAGTTTCCTCTCCCAGAGAAGAAAATATAGACTAGTATCAATCACTTCTAAAACAGATACTAATACCTTTAAGAGGAAAAGCACGCACAAGTAGCTCACAAAATACAGATCTAAAAAGTGCATATTGTCCGGTCCATGTTGTGTGTGGAAGTTAGAATGATGCCGGTGGACACAGGAGGACTCTCCTACACTGGGGGAGAGAAGGTATTGGACAGGGCGGGGCGGGGCGGAGGAGCGGGGTGCAGGGGGATTGAAGAGGTAGGGCTTTGCATCAGTCATGTTAAATGAAAACAACTCTTTAAAGAAAAGGATCCCATTGTCATCTGCACAGTCTCGTCTTTGTCCCTCGCAGCTCCTGAACACTTAGGAAGATGATCGATATGTGAGGACCTCCATGTTTTTTCATGCATTTCTCCGGACGTCCCTTAGGCAGACCGTCCCTTAGGGCAGACCCCGTCCCTCAGGGCAGACCGTCCCCCTTAGGCAGACCCCCTGATGTGACGCCAGGCGGCTGGAGGATGAAGGGGACATGAGAAAGAAGGGTGGATGGATGAATGTCTGCCTCAGTGAAACGTGTCATCAGTCCGTGGGCTTCACAGTGTGCTTCTCCCCGCCGGCCCCGGTCCGGTCAGTAGGGGGCGAAGAGGATGGGGCCGTGCGTGGTGCGCATGGGCCCCGGGGCGGGCCGGAGCAGGCTGAGGGGGGTTCCCTGCAGCAGGTGGGGGTGATGGGGGTGGTGAGGGTGGTGAGGGTGGGGGTGGGTGCCGGGGCACGCCGCCCGTATCTGCGCTAGCTGATTGGAGGATGCTGCAGCCGCCATCGCCGCGGCGACGGCCAGGGGGTTGGGCAGGAGTCCGGCCCCCATGTTCTTAGGAAGGTCCTTGGAGAAGCTCAGGGTGGGCTGCATGGACCACGAACACCAGGAGAAGATCAGAAGAAGAATCATCGACATGTACAGCACTGTGGAGCGTACCATTTGAACATGTACAGCACTGTGGAGAGTACCATTTGAACATATAAAGCACTGTGGAGAGTACCATTTGAACATGTACAGCACTGTGGAGCGTACCATTTGAACATGTACAGCACTGTGGAGAGTACCATTTGAACATATAAAGCACTGTGGATCATACCACACTGGAAAAATGGCTGTGAAATCCACAGTAAATTACGTGTAATTTACTGTATAGTACTGTGTAATATGTCTAATAACACAGTAATGTAGTAATTGATTCTGTCAATCACAGTAAACATTATACTACTGTAGTCATTCCCAGTGACATTATACTACTGTAGTCATTCACAGTAACATTATAATACTACTGTAGACATTCTCTCTCTGTTAATTGCTTTGGAGGACCATCTAGATACGCAACGTTTTTGTCTTTATAATTATCTAAATATTATTTTGAATGTATGTACACTCTACTGTCGTGAATATCAACACATTCTGTTAACAGATAAATGAACGTCGTGTCCTGCGACTCATGTTTTCGTTGCTCTTTGCGTAATAAATGATTGGATCCCCTGGCAACAGACTGCGCAACATGGTGGTTCATGGACTACTACACGACTCTAGGGGGCAGCATAGCCGCTTCAACAACAGGACTCTAGGGGGCAGCATAGCCGCTTCAACAACACGACTCTAGTCGTGCTCATTTAAGTGGACACAGCAAATAAAGTCAGTAACTCTTGTGTCAGCTCTGCTTTGCAGATAAAGTACAAATTGAAAGATGTAATGCGGCCCCTTTTCAATTCAGCACAGGAAATCAATGAAGCGGGTTTGCAGACAAGACTATTGTAATTTCGTTTTTGTTTTATATTTGATTATTGCAGGAGACACGGTGTGGTCTGCGAACAAGTGGATGCTGTCGATAGAGGGCCGTGTTGTGCTCAGTGGAATCCGGAACATACCATGAATTCCCTGAGCTTCTTGTGCCGACTCAGGAGAGGGTTGGGTTTTCCCGCCACTCCGTCGCGATGCCGCCGGCTCGATATGTGCTGTAAGGAAGAAGTCGAGGTGAGACACATGGAGACGGTCATGTGATCACGGACTCAAGGTGAGAAACATGGAGACGGTCATGTGATCACGGACTCAAGGTGAGAAACATGGAGACCGTCATGTGATCATGGATTCAAGTCTGGCCGCGTTATTACCTGCTTGAGCTGCAGCTCTGAGTTCACCCTGACGTTGCAGATCTCACAGTGGAAGGTCCGTTCCTCCGAGTTGGCCTCTGAGTTGGGGGAGGCTCCCGGCTCGCCCGGCACCCGGGGCCCCAGGCGGGGGTAGGCCTTGATGGGCCCCAGCCCGCTGCGGGCCTCCTGGATGGTTTTGTGTTTGGTGCCTTGAGAAAGGAAGGGAAGCAAGAGAACAACAAGGCATAAAACCACATGTTGATAGTGTTTCAGACACCATAACTTTCAACGTTAGTATCCCCATGCAGCTGTGAACATTTGGCCTCATATCTCCGCCTCGTCTTCCCCTCTGCTAAGAGAGAGACCCTCGTTCTCCACTCTCCCATGCAGAACAAATGCATCAATTCAATTCTCTTCAACAAAAAGCATCCCACATTTCCTCTGATTTATGACATGTTGGCCAGGCTTCACGAGGCAAGCTTTCCCTCTCTGTAAAGGTTTTCTAGCCTGGAGGACTAGACCCTATCCACCTCCTCCTGCCCCTCCTCCCCCCTCCTCCTCCTCCCCCTCCTCCTCCCCCTTCCTCCTCCTCCATCTCCTGCTCCTGCTCCTCCTCCTCCTCCTTCTCCTCCTCCTCCTCCCTCTACCTCTCCTCTTCCTACTCCTCCTCCTCCTCCTCCCTCCCATCCTCCTCATCCTCCTCCTCCTGCTCCTCCTCCTCCTCCCCCCCTCCATCTCCTGTCCCCTCCTCCTCCTCCTCCCCCTCCCCCTCCTCCTCCTCCTCCCCCTCCTCCTCCTCCTCCTCCTCCTTCTCCACCTCCTCCTCCCCCTCCTCCTCCTCCTCCTCCTCCTCCCCCTCCTACCTTTGTTGTGTGCCTCAGTTGTGAGAGGGAGTTGACGGCCACCTTGCAGAGGGAGCAGTAGAGCAGCTTCTTGGCTTTGTCCTCCTCAGAGTCCCCGAGGCCGGGCTGGGGGCCAGGCTGGGGGCCGGGGACGGGTCGTCCGGGGGCCCCGGGACCGTCGGCTCCCCGTGCGCCGCCACCGTACCAGGGCCCGGGGAGCCGGTCGGCGCCGGGGGCGGAGTCTGCCCGGAAGAAAGGAGGAGGGGCCACTCGCTGCCGGGGAGGGCGGGGGTCGCTGGGGGCTGGGGGGCGGAGGAGAGTCCTCGGTGCACATGGGCTGGGGCTCGTCTGCAACAGAACCAGGAGGAGCAGGGTGTTATCAGAGAGTGGAAACCAGTCGGCTCCTGCTTACCCCCCCTCTGGTCTCTCTGGTGGGGGGGGGGGGGGGGGGGAGAGCCACTTCACATCCCTGTAGAGCCATGAGGCATGTGTGACTGTGTTCTCACCCTCCCTGCTGGGCTCGGGTCCCGGGCTGCAGGGGGAGGGTCCCGGCGTGGGGGTGCAGACCAGCAGTGGGGGCTGGGTCTTGTCTGCGTCCGGGCTGCGGCCGGTCTTGACGTCTCTATCCCCTTGACGCGGCGCGCGTGGCGGTTCCCCTTGTAGTGGGCCTCGGCCTGGCTCTGGAGGGACGGACAGACGGGCGGACAGGTCAGCAGACGCCACAGTGGGGGAGAGGGGGAGAGAGGGAGGGACCTGAGCAGATGATACGCTGATGACATCGTTCTCCTGGGCCGCGTGTCCCTCGGCGAGACGGACCCTGTGGCGCCCTGAGCCCCTGTCCCGCTCCCGTGTGGGTGCTGACCCCCAGGGGCCTCCTCATCTGAGAAGGTCAGTGATTGGCTGCTGTGGTCTGCTTGCCCGGAGATGACAGTGTTTGCTTACCTAAAGCCGGCTGAGTCTACTAACTAGAACCTGACCTATGCATGCTATATTTCAAATGTGATGATTTGTGGGTGTGTGTGTTTGTGTGTGTGTGTGTGTGTGTGTGTGTGTGTGTGTGTGTGTGTGTGTGTGTGTGTGTGTGTGTGTGTGTGTGTGTGTGTGTGTGTGTGTGTGTGT
>NC_140272.1:6142328-6167328 GCF_964030765.1 Micromesistius poutassou
GAAGGACCATCTCATGATGGAGAGAGGTCTGCAGGAGGAGCAAATTTCAGAACCGCAGAGAAAAGGACACAGACAGAAGAGCAAGAGAGGGTGATGATGGTGGAGGCCATTGTCGGAGAGAGTGGACATTGGTCTGAGAGGAAGAGAGAGAGAGGTGGGGGGGGAGTGGACAGCGGGAAGTGAGGGAGGAGGAGGGGACAGGGGGAGAGTGGGATGAGGGGGAGGAGGAGAGTGGGGGGAGGGGGAGGAGAGAGGGGGAGAGTGGGGGGAGGGGGAGGAGAGAGGGGGAGGGACAGGGGGAGGGGACAGGAGGAGAGTGGGGGGAGGGGGAGGAGAGAGGGGGAGGGACAGGGGGAGGGGACAGGAGGAGAGTGGGGGGAGGGGGAGGAGAGAGGGGGAGGGACAGGGGGAGGATGGGGAGCGGGGCAGGCTGCATGTTTAGAGGTCAGTTCAAGGTGAGCGGTAACCTGCCGTGTGCTGGCTGATGGCCACACTGCCCAGAAGGAGCAGCCCCTGTCCCCACGTCAACACCTGCTGCGTCCACACGTCCACACGTCAATGTCTGCAAAGGTCTTCATAACGAGTATTGCACACGTGTCTGTGTCCTGGTGCTCTGAGACTCCACCATAACACGGTAAACACTGCAATCAATCACCGTGGTGTGTGTGTGTGTGTGTGTGTGTGTGTGTGTGTGTGTGTGTGTGTGTGTGTGTGTGTGTGTGTGTGTGTGTGTGTGTGTGTGTGTGTGTGTGTGTGTGTGTGCGTGCGTGCATGTGGGTTTGTGTGTGTGTGTGTCAGGGAAGGACATTCATTTTTGTGCTCTTTTATCCCCCTTGTTATACATTGGGGCATGTTGGATCATTCCCTGAGCATTTGTGTCAGTTGTTATTTCCTGTTCCTCTGTGTTGACAGACCGATAGTCAATGAAAGTCTGGAGCACTCTGCAGACACACAGTCCAATACGATGTGAACTCTTTGTCTTACGCGGCATTTTAAAGCCACGTTCATTCGGAGGCAATCCAATTTTTTAAGGGGATAAATGTGCATGTGTCTGCGTGTGTGTGTGTGTGTGTGTGTGTGTGTCTGCGTCCGTACGTGTATGTGTGTTTGTCTGTTTCTGCATGCGCATAATCGTGTGCATGTTTCTGTGTCTTTGCATGCGTGTGTGTGTGTGTGTTTGTCTGTGTGTATGTTTGTCTGCGTGCGTGCGTGCGTGTGTGTGTGTCTGCGTGTGTGTGTGTGTGTGCAGCGATTCACCCGTCAGACACTGAAAGCGCGGTCAGGCTGAGGGACAATAGATTCTAATTGACTGGACCCATTGTCCTGCGGAGCTCCACTTCTAGCAACGCCCTCAGTAGTACAGAGCACCACCTTCAGCACACGGAGCTGAAGGTGAAGCTGAATGTGGTGTTGAAGCACAGCTCCACCTTCAGCTCACCTTGGTGGAGCCGGAGATGGTGCTGAAGGTGGTGCTGAAGGAGGTGCTGAAGGCTGAGGCCATCGGGCCGCCCTCCTCCCTCTGAGCGCCGGACCCCCTGACCCGGGACCATGCCTCCAACTGGGTTAGGCTGTTTGAGAAGGATGCACTGCGTTCACACACACACCCTGAGCCAGAGAAAACAGGCAGCAAGGCGAACAGAGGGACAGTCAGTCAACAGTCAACAGCTCTCAAACCTCACCCGATTATTGTATTTGCTTAGTCATCTGCCAGGCAGCTGGGAGCCAGTGCGACATGGTACATATTGACACAGAAACCTGATCAATCGGAGACGCACGCAGACGCACAGACACACACAGGATACACACGCCTCGACGAGCACACACACACACACACACACCCAAACACACACACACACACACACACAGGATACACATGCCTCGACGAGCACACACACACACACACACACACACACCCAAACACACACTAACACACACACCCAAACACGCACGCACACACACACCCAAACACGCACGCCGCAGCGCTAAGCTGCAGGACGGGAGGTGAACAGGGCATGCAGCGATGGGGTGGACGCACATCGTTGGAGCTCTCATGGAGAACGAGCCTCCAAAAGACTTTCCATTATCTTCTGACAGGCAGTGCGTCACCTGGCCGCCGACCGGAGGGGATGCTGCGCTCACGACTCTCAAGGACGGGGAAAGGAGAGCGGGGGCCCGCCGGGAGCCGGCGGCACCGGGGTAATTAAGAGGAGCGCTTTATTTCTCCCCTCGCCGGGACGCTCTGCTCTCCAGGTGCACGCAGGATGCCAGGCAGACGCTCTGAATGATGGCCACCGTGATGGGGATGGGGGGGGAGAGAGGGGAGGGGAGGGGAGGGGAGGAAGAGGAGGAGGAAGATGAGGGGGATGAGGAGGAGGAAGATGAGGAGGATGAGGACGTTGGGGGATGATTAGGAGGAGGAAGATGAGGAGGAGGAAGATGAGAGGGGGATGAGGAGGAGGAAGATGAGGGGGTGATGAGGAGGGGGATGAGGAGGAAGATGAGGAGGATGAGGACGTTGGGGGATGATTAGGAGGAGGAAGATGAGGAGGAGGAAGATGAGAGGGGGATGAGGAGGAGGAAGATGAGGGGGTGATGAGGAGGGGGGGGTGAGGAGGGGGGGATGAGGAGGAGGAAGATGAGGAGGAGGAAGATGAGGGGGGTTGAGGAGGGGGGGTGAGGAGGGGGGGATGAGGGGGGATGAGGAGGGGGGGTGAGGAGGGGGGGATGAGGAGGAGGAAGATGAGGAGGGAGCGATGGGGGTTATGTAAATGAGAAGGAGAGGCGATGACGATGATCATTATAATTATGATTATCATAATTATGAGTATGATTATTAGTATTGTGCTGATTGGGACGATTAGGATTACCGGTGAAAAAAGGTGTGAGTGTGCCTTTGACAGAGTTAGTTCTGGTGCTTGTTGGAGTACTAAATCATCAGTGTTCGCCCGCTGACCAAACATGAGCGAAGCGAGCGCGTGTCTAAATGTCAGTACTGCTCGCCGTCCGCCTCAACACCGTCTAAAGGTTACGGTTTGATCTGAGACACACGCACCTGGAATCCATTCAGACACACACACACATATACACACACACACACACACACACAGACACGCTCACTGCAATGCCGTCACACCTTTTTAGGGGACAGATTGACCAACAGACGCGGTGCATCCCACCACTGGCAGCCGACTGCCCATTTCTAAATAAGTAAAGACGTCAAAACCTTCGCGGTCTGAAATATTCATGAAAATCACGCAGGGCTGACTAAGCCACATTCCACCAGCGGTCTGGAGGGATGAGCTCACTTCAGCCCCGCCTCCCCTGCTGACTACGCACACACGGTGAATTCCTGAAATACTTCCGCTCAGTGAAGGACGGCAGAAGATGGGGAACACATGGGGAGGTGATGGAAGGAGGCGGCAGCGGAGGACGCAGACTTTAGATGATAAACGGTTCCTCTGCATCCCTGACGGTGATCGATTGCTCATGTCTAGTAGGAGGCTGTCAGTGCCAGAACGGGCTCTTGTGGATTGTCGTCCTTTGACAAGTGCGTTGGCCCTGTGTCGTCGCCCGTTTGAGGCTGGCCGGCGGCCGCGAGCGCCCAATGCCGGGCCGCAGAACCCTGCTGGACCTGACCCGGGTTTATTACTGCAATGTTGTGTACAAGCATGTTAACAAATACCACAGCCAGCGTTTTAAGTACAGAGCTGTCTTCAACTCACACACCCTCTGTCTCTCTGACACACACACACACACACACACACACACACACACACACACACACACCCTGTCTCTCTCACACACACACACACACACCCTCTCTCTCAAACACACACACACCCTCTCTTTCAAACACAGACACACACACTCTCTCTCTCACACACACACACACACACACACACACACACGCACGCACACACACACACACACACACGCACGCATGCACGCACGCACACACACAAACCCTCTCTCTCAAACACACACACACACACACACATACACACATCCTCTCTCTTCAAACACACACACACACACACACACACACACACACACACACACACACACACACATATACACACACGTCGTGTGTACATGAACCTTGATGTGGCCCACCTCGTCTCTTCTGCTATGTCAACACAAACACTTCCTTCACCCTGGCGTGGGGGCTATTTTGGTCCGGAGACCCCCTGGGGAGCTGGCCATCCCAGCACCCGTCTCTGCTGTCATTGAGATCAGCTCTCATCTCTCAGCGTTTATTAAGCTGACTGATGTTAATTCATATCTTCTGCAGCAAGCCAGATTAGTGGAGCTTCAAGCTTATTAGAAGACCTCTGAGCATGAAGAGAAGCTAACAAACTATAGGCACACGCACACACTCACGCACACACACACACACACACACACACACACACACACACACACAGCACACACACACTCAACGCACACGCAGAGCACATGCACACGCACGCACGCGCACGCACGCACACACGCACGCACGTAAGCGCACACACAACACACACACACACACATACATACACACATACAAACACACATACACACGCACGCACGCACATAAGCACACACGCGCACGCATGTAAGCACACAGACGACGCACACGCACGCACGTAAGCACACACAAGCACACACACGCAGACACACGCACATGCACACGCACACGCACACAAACATCAAGGTTATTGTGGTCAACTAAAGCTGTGCCTAAAAATAGACTGTGAAAATATAGAAGCCAAGAAACTGTCCGTTGTTAATGTTTTGAAATTTAATCTCCTAATTGGATGATTTATGAGAATAAATCTCTGTGACTGACCACTGTGTGTGTGTGTGTGTGTGTGCGTGTGCACACGTGTGTTTGTTTGCGTGTGTGTGTGTGTGTGTGTGTGTGTGTGCTCGGGTGTTTGTGTGTGTGTTTGTGTGCATCTGTGTGTATGTGTGTGTGCATGTGTGTGGTGCGCGGCTGTGTGTGTGCATGCGCGGGTGTGTGTGTGTGTTTGTGTGTGCACGTGTGTGTGTGCATGTGCGCGGTGTGCGGCTGTGTGTGTGTGCGTGCACGGGTGTGTGGGTGTCACAGGGTTAGAGCAGGCATGCGTTAAGAACATGGCTCCATGGAGCGGAGATCTTGTTAGCTGTGGGTTCCTGTTTTCTACTCAGCTGCTCACGACCACGCAAGAAAAGATCCTTATCATTACAATTATTAATGTGGACCTCAGACCAACACACACACACACACACACACACACACACACACAAGGGGCTCCTTTCATTCTAAAAGAATCCTAAATACACAGCGTGGAAGAACCTCTTCCGCCACGTCAGTGACGCACGACTCTTAAAAGTTTGCGCTCGCGACAGAATCAGACGCATTCAGCGGAGGGGTTCTTTTCTTTCTACGAAGGGCCGTTCATCACGTCAGCATTTCAAACAAACATTTGAGAGGAAAGCCCTACCTAAGATCATCATGAAGGCTGAAGACGCCTCAATGGTTCTGTCTTCAGTTCTCGGTCTCTGTGGACGTATCTCTCCTTCTCCCCGGCTTTCAGAACTCGGCGCAGAAGAATTGTCACCACATCGCCGTCCTGTGTCCTCTGTCCTCTGCCCTGCGTCCTGTGTCCTGTGTCCTGTGTCCTCTGGCCTGTGTCCTGTGTCCTCTGTCCTGTCCTCTGGTCCGCGCAGGAAGACAAGGATCGGCTGGTCTCTCCTCGCAGCGCTGCAGGTGTTGGTGCGAGCGGGACCGCTGCAGTCCTCCAGGTAGATTCGTCGCCTCACTCTCTGCTGCAGCCTCAATCTGTATTCAAGGTTACAGTGCGTTCAGTCCGGCAGCGAGCAGAGTGGGAGAATGCAGTGTGGAGACGGAGAAGCTGCCCACACCTCTGCAAGAGCTCACAGATTACACAGTACCTGCTAACTACTGGTCTCTCTCTCACCAGCTCTCTCTCTCTTTCTCTAGCTCTCTCTGTCAGGCTCTCCTCTCTCGATCCCACACACTCTCTCTCTTTCCCTCTCTCTCTCTCTCTCCCCCTCTCTCCTCTCTAGCTCTCTGTCAGTCTCTCCTCTCTCGATCCCACACACTCTCTCTCTTTCCCTCTCTCTCTCTCTCCCCCTCTCTCCTCTCTAGCTCTCTGTCAGTCTCTCCTCTCTCGATCCCACTCACTCTCACTCTCTCTCTCTCTCTCTCTCTCTCTCTCTCCTAGTTTTTTGGGGTTGGCTATATCCTAAAGGCACCTTACATTCCTGTGCCCTGATTGGTTGGAGTCTCGGCCAATAGGAGCCCGGCTGGGCTGAGCATTTTCCCAGAGTGGAATCGAGAGGCAGACTGCTCATATTTATATGCGTTTCTCCATCTCATTCCACCTCCTGCCTGCCGTATGTTTCTCATTGTTCTCCCTTCCTCTCTCTCTCTCGCTCTCTCTCTCTGTATTTCCTGCCATACAGAAAAGTAAACAGAAACAGCTGATTTCATGATTATACGCTGTGTGGATCTATGTTGTGTGGATCTGCTCTGTGGATCTGTGTGGATCTGCTCGGTGGATCTGCTCTGAGTGGATCTACTCTGTGTGGATCTGTGTGGATCTACTCTGTGTGGATCTACTCTGTGTGGGCTGTGTCCTTCACAAGGGCAGACGCAGTGTAGCAGGGCTGCTCTGCTCCATACCCTCTGTGTGTGTGTGTGTGTGTGTGTGTGTGTGTGTGTGTGTGTGTGTGTGTGTGTGTGTGTGTGTGTGTGTGTGTGTGTGTGTGTGTGTGTGCGCGCATGTGTGTGCGTGTGCGTGTGCGTGCGTGTGTGCGTGCGTGTGTGTGTGTGTGTGTTGGGGGAAGGGTCTTGTGTAGAGGCTCACATACAGTCGGATATATTAGGAAAGTGCTGATCGTGGGAGTAGCTGTCAGTGGCGGAACTGTACTCAACACAGCTGCGCCGGGCGCAGAGACAGAGCTACGATGTGCAGAGTGGCAGTGTGTCGCAGAGACACAGAAGACGCTCCTCAAACCAATGACGTTTGCGTTTAGGAACGTCTTCTGTTCCTCTCAAAACACGCTGTCACATCGCAGCGACGCTGCCACTTGTCACATCGCAGTAGAAGAGAAGATGGTTCCGGCGTGTTTTAGACAAAACTGAAGACGGTTCCCCAAACGCGAACGTCATGGTTTACATTTTGGGGACCGTCGTGCGTTTTTGGAACCATCTTCTGCCACATCGTCGCCCCGCCACGCTCCCTGGAAGCAGGATTATGACCGGTCATGACACCCGTCTGACAGTCTTTCAGTTAAACACAAGCTTCTGGGAAAACAGACTGCTTCCCCCTGAGAGCCAATAACCAATGGCTCTCTCAGGGTAATTGATAGTCGCCATGCTAGAACACACACACACGTGTGTGTGTGTGTGTGTGGTTGTGTGCGTTTGTATATGTGTGTTTAGGCGATGTGTGTGTGTGTGTGTGGGCGATGTGTGTTTGTATATGGGTGTGTTTAGGCGATGTGTGTGTGTGTGTGTGTGTGTGTGTGTGCGTGGGCGATGTGTTTGTGAGTGTATGGTTTTGTGTGTGTGTGTGTGTGTGTGTGTGTGTGTGTGTGTGTGTGTGTGTGTGTGTGTGTGTGTGTGTGTGTGTATATGTGCGGGCGGTGTGTGTGTAGGCAGTGTGTGTGTGTGTGTGTGTGTGTGTGTAGGCAGTGTGTGTGTGTGTGTGTGTGTGTGTGTGTGTGTGTGTGTATGCAGTGTGTGTATACGTGTATGTGCGGGCGGTGTGTGTGTGTCTTCATGTGGTATCAGGTATCCTCATTAGTAGCTCGGGGCTGAATAATGCAGGCAGCTCCATTGTTGCGGCCAATAGGCCAGGTGCTAATGGAGCTGTTGTGGGGAGAGGGCTCGGCCCAGCAGCGCTTTAATGGATGTCACTAAAGCACACAGTCACCGGAACCCCGGGCTCCGGTGTCACACCCCGACCCACCTGCCTTTCTGCGTGTGTGTGCGTGTGCGTGTGCGTGCGTGTGTGTTTGTGTGCATGAGTGGGTGCGTGTGTGTGTGCTACTTGGTGTGTGTCGGTGTGTGTCATCCCCCCCCAGCGCGCTCCGTCCGGGCCCTCTGCAGGAGGTCCCGGTGCTGACAGGCTTGTTAAACTCAAATTTAGCCCCGATCGTTAACAGTTGGCGCTCGAGAGCCCAGCGGATGTTTGATGTGGATCTGATTGGTCAGAGCGTTTGGAAAGCCCTCAGCTCGCCTGTGATGAGCCAATCACGAGCCCCGATGGACGGGACGACAGATATGAGCCACTTGAGTTCCTGTGCCGGACTCAGCGGCCACCCCTGGTAACAGCAGGGTGCCCCCACATCACAGCCAATCAGAGGCCTCCTCACAACGCAAGCTGCCAGTCATCAAGCTCTGAGCCCACCAGGTAGCCAGAGTCTTTAGACAGACAGGCATCTGGCCAATCACGAAGCTTTGAGTGCAACATATGCCAATAAACACTTTTGCCCGTTTTCGGTGCCCGAAAACACACTTTTCTGAAACCACCTCCAAGAGCGGTTAAGATATAAACTGACCTATGCGTTTTTCGTGTTCAGATTCTTGTGGACGCCTGAAACGCAAACGATGACGTCATCGCCCCACCACCAGCAGGGCGACGTTAGAGTTGCGTTGAAATTTTTTTTTTCAGCTCTGAGCGCACAAGGTATCTGGGTCTTTAGACAGACAGGCAGCCCGGCCAATCATAAAGCTCTGAGCGCACCAGGTAGCCAGGGTCTGTAGAAGACAGGCGGCTCGGCCAATCACCTCAGTGGGGTTTAAACGCGCCACAGAGAATGGGCTGTTTTCTTTGGTTTATGTTAACAGAAATATATAAAAAAATGTTTTGCATTATTTGCATTTTATATTGTATTCATTTTTTTTTATTATTCATTGAAATAGTTGATGTGTTCGTTTATTCATTCATTCATTCCTTCATCTGCGTGTGTTTTGGGCGTGCTGCCGGCAGAGAGGACCTGAGGGAGGCCAAATGGTGAGGCTGTAAATCTGCGGGTGGAATGTGTTGGCGTTCACGGCGTGGCGGAGCAGAGAGCATGGTCAGAACCTCTGGCCTCTGACACACAAAACACGTTCTATAAAGACGTTCTCCTCTAAAGACGTTCTCCTCTGTGGTCTGTCCTGAGTATCAGATTCGGAGAGCAGTGAGATGAAATGTATTCAGTTTTCTCCTTTGCGCTGAATGTGCCAATACATGCCAATAAACACTTTGTTTATTATTTTGTGAATGGCTATATATCTATATTCGTATATCTGTGTCTATATATATTAATAGGATTGCTATGTGCATGTTATCCTTCCTGTTTGGAGATGCTTTGAGCGGCGGAGGCTGACCCCTGTGTTTGAGATGCAGAGAGAACATCCTCAAATACTTTCAAAAAACAGCACTTATCTCTCCGGGCCATATCAAATAGAACAATGTCCCATAGTGCACCTCTTCATGGGCCACGGTGCCATCTTGCTCTCTCTCTTTACCTCCCTTATCTCAACAACAATATTTACATGTGGAGATGGCTAGTGAGGTCAAAGGTCAAACAATCCAATCCAAAAATGACTTTTTTTAACGATGTGTGCTGATGTCCACTAAAAATTCCTCTTGGACATTCTGAGTGACATGTGATGCCTGAGTCTTCCCGGCCGCGTGTGAACATGGAACTAGAACAATGTTGACATATTCCCATGCCCCGTGGGACCGCAGCTGGCCCCAGGGTGATTGATGTGTCAGTGCTCTTACCTGAGCTCCACATTGAAGTCCGCCTCTCAACGCCAGTCCAGTCCTTCTGCAGGTTACCGTGCCGACCAGCGCCCTTCCCAAAAGAACCACAACTGTGTCGTCCCTCTTTGAAATATGTTTGCTGCGCTGAATAAGATCCTCTGCGATCACGTGACCATGGAGAGATTCTGTACCCCTGGAGATACGGAGAGCAGTTATCAACTGGCAACTGACAGTAAAGACCTGACCTGCAGCAGACGAGGAGACCGGAGCTACTGGCCCACGGTGCGACCAGGAGCCCTCCTGCTGCTCCGTCCGTCTGTCTGTCTGACTGCTTGGCTCTCTGTCTGTCTGTCTGTCTGTCTGTCTGTCTGTCTGTACGTCTTTCTGTCTGTCTGCTTGGCTCTCTGTCTGTACGTCTTTCTGTCTGTCTGCTAGGCTCTTTGTTTGTTCGTCTGTCTGTCTGTCTGTCTGTCTGTCTGTCTGTCTGTGTGTATGTCTGTCTGTCTGCTTGGCTCTTTGTTCGTCTGTCTGTCTGTCTGTCTGTGTGTGTGTGTGTGTGTGTACGTCTGTCTGTCTGCTTGGCTCTCTGTCTGTCTGTCTGTCTGTGTGTACGTCTGTCTGTTTGCGTGGCTCTCTGTCTGTCTGTCTTACTGCTTGGCTGTCTGTCTTGGTTGACCGGCTAGTTGGTTGGCTGCTGCAGGCGGTAATTTGCAGCCACTCTTCTTCTATTCTTGCTGGCTGTTTCCTGGCTCGCTGCTCTCTGCCTCCTCTCAGGACCAGAAGGTAACAAGTGCACCAGATTCCAGAGGCTAATTCTGCTCCTCAACCAAGGAACCTGATCTGTGAGGACAACTGGGAGGGAGGAGGGGAGGGGTGGGGGGAGAGAAGAGGGGGTTGAGATTTGTAAGCAAGAGAGAAGAATGGTGGATGGCCCGGTGAGTAATATTGGATCAGACAAAACAAACCCAACTGATGAGTGTGTTGTCGACAAGATGATGGGGGTGGTAGTGGTGGGGTTATGTACGTGTGTGTGTGTGTGTGTGTGTGTGTGTGTGTGTGTATGTGTGTGTGTGTGTGTGTGTGTGTGTGTGTGTGTGTGTGTGTGTTTGTGTGTTTGTATGTATGTGTGGGTGGGTCGGTCAGTGTGTCTAAGTGTGTGAGTGTGTGTGTGTTTGTGTGTGCGCGTGTGTAACTAGTTATTATTGTCAACAGAGTCCGACAGTAAAACAGAGAGGCCAGCAACAGAAACACATTATTATGGTTCTCACGTTGAACTGGTGTCAGATCAGTTCAGCCACACACACACACACACGTGGTTGCGGCTGGGATTTTTTAAATTATCATTACAAATTCCCTTCACACGTGACTTGAATCCCTTTCACCCAATTAAAACGAGCTTATCAAATCCTCAGCAATCGTCACTTGACGCAGCATTTATTCTTCATCCCCCTTTCTTTATGGCAAAACCCCCTCGAACCGTGATTAATACGATCATCAGAACACTATTTTGTCGCCTCCTCTCTCCTCCTGACGGACGGAGCCAGGTCGGTAGCCGGTCTACTCACCACCGTGGAGCTAAATGGAGCTCCATTATCTAACGCCGCTGCAGCCCCCCGCCCTGCCACGGCCCGTAGGCCCGCATTTAGATCGGATGACAGAAAAAGTGCATGTGAGCGTCATTTAATCGAGCCGGGAGTCGCCGTAGCGACGAGGGAGGGGGAGGAGGAGACGGGCGAGGTGAGACTGACGCGTGGCGCAATGTCGCGTAAATGTCAAGCTCAATCCGAGGTGTTCGAATGTCCTCCATCGACCTCCGGTGACTTCCTGACTTCACTGGAACGGCCGTTTTGCTTTGTCAACATGGGCGGCGTGCGGGAACATCACCTCTCCTCTGTGAGCGGTTTGGGGTTACGAGGCGTTCGGGACTCTATTGATATCATATAGGGGTGGGGTGCTGGGGTGTGATGTGCATTAAAAGCGAGCAGTAACCCCATAAAAACACACCCATGTGTTCTTGGCGAGCTGCCCTACGAGGTTAACTCCTAGGACAGTTGGAAGGACAACATACTGAGCAGTAAGCACATTCGCTATCCGAGAGCTTTGAGATAGAGTTACAGAACCACACTCCTATACCCAGCCCTGTGTCAAGCCTCTCTCTCCCCCCTTCTCTCTCTTTCTCTTCCCCCTTTTCTCTCTCACTCACTCTCTGTCTATCTCTCTTGCCCCCCTTTATCTCTCTGTCTCTCGCTCTCTCTATCTCTCTATCCCCCCCCCCCTCTCGCTCTGTCTCTCTCCTTACAATAACAACTTTCTTATAAAATCTTTACAACTCGACGGTTAAGTGTGGCACTTGGCAGGACATCGTATAACTTATATATAGAGCGAGAGCGAAAGAGAGAGAGAGCGCTAGAGAGGGGACGGACGGACAGACAGACAGAGATATACACATCCTAGGCCTACTTGACACAGACAGTACATTTGTGTTCTTCTTAACAACAGCCCAGATCCCATATCTCCTTCAGAATACCATCATGTCCTGACAGTAGTAGGCCTAGTGATGCAAGGAGTAATAGTGTAGTTGTGTTACATCTTCATTTAATTAAGTTATCCTCTGAGCCGCGCCCGCGGTACAACGCCGTGACGTCATCGGCTGAAGCTCAGGTGTTGTCCCGCCCCAGGATGACGTTTCCGGAAGCGGGACTTGAACACCTGTCCATCAACCTTACAGTAGGACTAATTCTGGATCGTTATCAAATATTTGCGATATAAACAATAATTAATTTTGTTGATTTACAGTTTTAAAGTGAATTTATTAATTAAATGTTTAAAATAAAATGCATTGAGGCTGCTTATTAAAATTAGCCTACTTATTAAAAAATCCTTGAGTCTAGTGGAACGAGACGTGTTCGGTCTGAACTAAGGCGGCATCATGTAAGATATATATATATATATATATAGAATAATATATATAGAATTATATATATATATATATATATATATATATATATATATATATATATATATATAGAATTATATATATAGAATTATATATATATATATATATATATATATATATAGAGAGAGAATTCTATTATATATATATATATACATATATATAATATTTGTATAATAATATCGAATAATATGTATCATAAATATATCATAATATATATCATATCATAAAGAAAATGTATTCATTTCCTCATTCTCGCCACACGGTGGCAGTATATTCCAGTTTATGTTTTCGTTGCCCATGGACAGAGAAACCGTATCACACAATGCTCACTAGGAGCATTCCTAACACCTTCTGTTGTATGGCAATTAAAGTATTGAATCTTGAATCTTGAATATTTACCTAATGTTATGAAGAGGATACGTCTTCTACAGTATTATTAGTTCATTCAACGATGGTCCACTCTGCTGGGAACACTGGTTAATTCTGTGACTATCTAGTCCCAGTGGCTGTAGGCCTAGTTGTTTTCCCACTGGCTCATCATCAACCAGTGATCTGTGGGATGTTGTTTTGGCTCCTACTCAGCATGTTAAGGAGTTACTGTCTTAACTACCCCTCTTCTGTCAGGATTACTGCCTTAATGCAGCGATGCAGACATGAGATCAGCTGCTTAATACTGTCTCATCCACAATAACAATCCTGCAGCGCTGGTGAGCTGACAGCAGACTGACCAGTGTGTTACTGGTGACAGCAGACTGACCAGTGTGTTACTGGTGACAGCAGACTGACCAGTCAGTGTGTTACTGGTGACAGCAGACTGACCAGTGTGTTACTGGTGACAGCAGACTGACAGTGTGTTACTGGTGACAGCAGACTGACCAGTGTGTTACTGGTGACAGCAGAATGACCAGTGTGATACTTGTGACAGCAGACTGACCAGTCAGTGTGTTACTGGTGAAAGAAGACTGACCAGTCAGTGTGTTACTGGTGACAGCAGACTGACCAGTCAGTGTGTTACTGGTGACAGCAGACTGACCAGTCAGTGTGTTACTGGTGAAAGAAGACTGACCATTCAGTGTGTTACTGGTGACAGCAGAATGACCAGTGTGTTACTGGTGACAGCAGACTGACCAGTCAGTGTGTCACTGGTGACAGCAGACTGACCAGTCAGTGTGTTACTGGTGAGGTGACCCAGTGTGTTACTGGTGACAGCAGACTGACTGTGCTGCTGTGTGACTCTGGGTGGTGGAGGGGGTGGGCAGCCTATCATGGACCACCATAAGTGGGATCGGCATGAACCCTTTACCTTAATATACACAATACAACAATCAAACTATCTCTTTTAGGAAGTACATTAAAACCAATGACCTCGCCCTCCCACTCACACACACACACGCACACACACACACACACACACACACACACACACACACACACACAGCAGCTTAAGCTAATCCTTGTCAAAACAGAGAACAAAGCAATATATTTCTCTCAGACCGCATCAGGGAGGCATGTCCATCAGTGCCCATGTTGATCAGGATTATGTTTTAATCCATAGTATGAACTCCAACATTACCTAATACCCGTCCAGCGGTCCGGACGAGGGGCGGAGCCGTCCGCGTGGGCAGGGCCCGCCATCAAGGTCCAAGTGCAACCCACTGAATGAGCCCGACCACAGCGACCTTTGACCCTACTGACCGCTCAGTGGGTGGTCTGTCCTCCCATCGGTAAATGGGGCAAATGGCATCAGCCCACGCTGTACTGTTGTGCTGTTAATAACATTAACATGAATAACATTACCGTTGTGATGTTTTGTGGTTTAACTATGGTATGGTCACCTGCTCCTCACCCTTCACTTCTGCTTTCAGCCCCACTGGGTCCGGCTACAAGGTCGTGAGGTCACAGACCAACCACTGCCATAGAAACCCCATAGCAACCCCATAGCAACCACCATTAATCCTACCACCATTTAAAGTAGGCATCAGTGCACGTGTGTGTGTGTGTGTGTGTGTGTGTGTGTGTGTGTGTGTGTGTGTGTGTGTGTGTGTGTGTGTGTGTGTGTGTGTGCGTGCGTGCGTGCGTGTGTGTGTGTGTGTCCGTGTGTGTACATGTGTGTCTATGTGTATGTGTGCGTGTGTGTGTGTGTGTTTATGCATGTATGTGTGTGTGTGAGTGTGCATGCGTGTGTGTAAGTTTGTGATTGTTTTATGCTTGCGTATGTGTGTGTGTGTGTGTGTGTGTGTGTGTGTGTATGTGTTTGTATGTCTGGTGTGGACCCAGTCTGAGGTGGACCCGATCTGGTGTGGACCCGGTCTGGTGTGGACCCGGTCTGACGTGGACCCGGTCTGACGTGGACCCGGTCTGGTGTGGACCCGGTCTGACGTGGACCCGGTCTGGTGTGGACCCGGTCTGGTGTGGACCCGGTCTGACGTGGACCCGGTCTGGTGTGGACCCGGTCTGACGTGGACCCGGTCTGACGTGGACCCGGTCTGGCGTGGACCCGGTCTGGTGTGGACCCGGTCTGACGTGGACCCGGTCTGACGTGGACCCGGTCTGACGTGGACCCGGTCTGGTGTGGACCCGGTCTGGCGTGGACCCGGTCTGGTGTGGACCCGGTCTGACGTGGACCCGGTCTGGTGTGGACCCGGTCTGACGTGGACCCGGTCTGGCGTGGACCCGGTCTGGCGTGGATCCGGTCTGACGTGGACCCGGTCTGACGTGGACCCGGTCTGACGTGGACCCGGTCTGACGTGGACCCGGTCTGACGTGGTGAGGTGCGGTCTGACCCCCGCTGAAAGGACCGGATTACGCTTCCCAATCTATGGAGGAATAAAGTGTGTGAGCCGGCTGGCCATGAAGCCATGTTAATCACAGCCTTGATCCTGCTCCTCTTTCATTAGGACCGGATTAGCGCAGCTCAAACCACAAGACCGGCCCCGAGATAGAGAGGGGGATGTGAGGGGCCGGAGGCGACCGGATCACTGTCTACGTGTCACAGAGTCAGCCGAGAGGTGAGCCACGCACAAAGGAGCGTAAGCCTGTGGGCTAGGGGCCCGGCCGCTTGGGGGCCCGGCGGCTGGGGGCCCGTGCAGCAGCATCAAGGCCCACGGGGGTCCACAGGGTCTGACCCCGGTCCTCAGTAGGGGCACCTTGGTCCGCAGGGTCTGACCCCCTTCTGCAGAGGGCCCTGGCCCTCAGGGGCCCCCACATGGAGAACCATGGGAAAGGTCAACAGAGGGATGATTAAGGAAAGAGCCTCCAATCATAGTTAAGTTATGAGGTTGTTTATTTCAGATCATTGGGAGAATAAATTAAACATACAGGACATAGATCGATACAGCCAATGAAAATGTGTGTTGAATCGTTAGTGGATCTTGTTTTAATGACATAATGATCCAGTTTCACCTGAGAACCGTTTGGTATTTCCTTGAGAGGTCCCCTCTGATGGGACCTCGCTACACAGGTTTGTGTTGGTGGTAAAACATCGACTTTAGGTTATTTGTTATTTGTAAGTGCAAAACATGAAGAAACAACAACATAGAGAATATACTATCAGTATAAGTCAGGCCACATGGAGAACACAGCATGACACACATATTTATACACCTAAAAAAGACACGCTCGCACACACACACGCGCACACACACACACACACACACACGCACATGCGCACACACACACACACACGCACGCACGCACGCACACACACACGCATATCAGAGCCTCATAAATATCAGATCAGGACATAAATAAGGTATTTCTCTCACTGCTCGACGTTACCACAGCTGTGTCACAAGTGCTCGATGCAAGTCATGCGAACCGGAAGACGTCCATCAGCCCAGAGTCTCAGAGGTCAGAGGTCAGAGGGGCGTCACTTCCAACCAGAACCAAAACAGGACATGACTTATTTGGTCATTAAGTGAAACAGCGTCAGAGTCCTGTCTCTGCTGAGCCGCCTGTAGAGCCAGCAGCTCCTCAAAGTCCACCCGCCCCCTAGTGGCGGTAGATCATCTGCGTGGGGGTCATGTGGGCCGGGTGGTAGGGGTCGTAGGTCGCGTCCAGGTGCACCTCGTAGCCGGCCGTGGGGTAGAGGCCCCCCCGCGGCCCCCCTTGCTCCAGCAGGGCCGGCGAGTAGTGCTGGGGGGGCCCGTAGTGTGGCGAGCTCTCCTGCTTGGCCACCAGGTTGCTGCCGATGCTGAGGGGCGGCGTGGGGGGCCCGTCGTAAGGGGGGGTCCCCAGACCCGCGGCCCCGTAGTCGTTCTGCTGCTGCTGCTGCTCGGGCCCCGCCCCCTTCAGGGCCCGCATGTGCTGCAGGTGGGCGGAGTCCAGGCTGCCGTAGGGGGGGCTGGGCAGGCCTGGGGAGCCCGAGTAGCCCAACCCCACCCCGCCCATCGCCGGCGGCCCCCGCGGGCCCCCGGCCCGGTCCTGGTTCTGCTCGCCGGCCCCAGGCCCCAGCTGCAGGCAGCCGGCCACCAGGTTGCTGGTGGGTTGGGAGAGGCCCTTGCAGAGGGTCTCCAGGAAGGCCCTGCTCTCCAGGGACTGGCCCCCCTCCAGGGCCTCGCTCAGGGCGCAGATGTAGTTGCGGGCGAGCCGCAGCGTCTCGATCTTGGACAGCTTCTGGGTCTTGGAGTGGCAGGGCATGATGCTGCGCAGGCCCTCCAGCGCGTCGTTCAGCCCGTGCATGCGCGAGCGCTCCCGGGCGTTGGCCTTCACGCGGCGCGCGCGGAACCGCTCCTGCCGGCCCTTGGTCATGCGCTTCCTCTTGGGGCCCCGCCTCTTGGGGCCCTCCTCGTCGTCGTCCGCCCCGTCCTGCTCCTCGCCGTCGTCGTCCTCGTCGTCCTCGTCGTCGTCCTCGATGTCCTCGCTGCCCACCTGGCTGCCCCCCCCCCGCGGCTCTGGGGCCCCCGACCTGTAGCCGTGGGGCGTGGCGGGGCCCTCGGTGTCGGGCCCCTCGGTGTCGGGGGAGCTCATGTCCCCGTCCGTCCACTGCAGCGGGCTGACGTCCTCGTCCCGAGAGCCAGCTCTCTCGTACGGCTTGGCCATGGTCGCCCCCTGTGGACCGGAGGAGAAGTGACGTTATTAACATTTATTATTAACATTTATTGTGAACATTTATTATTAACATTTATTAGGATTATTAACATTTAGAACAAGTTTCCCTTTTGTGGAGTGGACTCATAAATGTATGCAGAAATGCCGGCCTAAAGATATCTCTTCAGAATCGGCATGATAACACAGACTGTATGAAGATATACAGTGCCTTTGTACGAATGGACGTGGATATGAGTGACCTGTAGTGTCAGCAGCGGGGTCTGGTCAGTGATTAGTAGACTCTAACATCGCAGGGCAAGGAGGCCACTAGGGTGTCACCGCGGGACCTAAATCCACCAGGAAACCTAGTCCTGGTAAGTCACCTATATTTAGCCCTCTTATCTCTGGCTGAAGAGACTTGGCTCGCCTCAGTGGGTCAAAGGGAATCTTTGTGGGTCAAAGGGAATCTTAGGTCCTGAGTGGAGCTGGACCTCACCGTCTGAATTTATATTTAAAAATATGATAAATGAGGAAGATAATATATTGTTAAACTGCAGGCTATAAAGCCCTACAGGGTCTGTGTATAGGCTACACTGTATTTCCTTTTCCTTTTTCCTTTTTTTCCATTTCAGCACTGGTCAGCTCCCGCTCTAGTGGGAAGCTCCTGGGAATGTCTACTCAGTAGATGCCGTTGGGTTTATTGTGCGCACTAAATCCCGTCGTTCTTGTAATCTTTGTGCAGTTATACTTTAGGTGCACACACAGCCACGGGCTGGAATAATCCGAGGGAAGTTCAAAACTCGTAATTCCACGACAAGATAAAGTCGCGGTGACATGATGCTCCTTCAATCTGGGCCAGTGCGGGATTTGTGGGGAGATGAGGCTGGCAGCGGGATTACCGGAGGTCCCAGATCAGCGCAACACGTCCCCCTGAATTAGAGCACGCCTCGCACTGCGAAATGACTAAATACTCCATTGTCTCTTGCATTGATTATTTGGGTCGGCCTTTATGTATTTTATTTGATTTAATTAAGAAAATAAATCCTGATCTATAAACGGGTTGTTGTTGCTGTGGACCCGGAGAGCGCATAAACCCGCTGCGTCAGAATAAAGCTTAGGCCTATTCGTCTGGGTTTGAAACGCATTGAAAGTAAAGTTTGACACATCAGACTTATAAATGAAAGAGGAAAGTCAGATAATTATAAATGTGAGAGGAAAGTCAGATAAGTCTGAGTAAGTGATGTTAAAAAAACTTTTTTCTTTTGGGGGATTTTTTTTACCCCCAAAAAACAGATTTTTCTGGAAGTAACTATTTTATTTCTCGCTACAAAAAACTCTAGCCCTGTGTGAGTAAGAAGCCTACAGACCTACAGAGTCCTACCGAGTCCTGCTGAGTCCTACCGAGTCCTACCGGGTCCTACCGAGTCCCAATGAGTCCTACCGAGTCCCAATAAGTACCGAGTCCCAATGAGTCCTACCGAGTCCCAATGAGTCCTACCGAGTCCAACTCAGTCCTACCGATTCCTACCGAGTCCTACCGAGTCCTAACGGTGCATTCCATCAATCCGCAGTTCATACATACCTCAACGTTCCAGGTGCACTTGAGGAGCTGCGGTTAAATCAGGAGATGCTTTAAATCAGGAGTTGGAGTAATGGGGCGTCTTGTGTCCATCAACACTGAACTCAACTCTGATCCACTGAGCTGATCTCCTCTGGTCGAGCGGGCGGCGGGCGGCGCGTGCTGCGGCGCGGCATTGGCTCCCGGCTTTAACGTGAAGCTGACTCCGCCCACTCCGCCCCCTGCTTATACCCCGCCCCCTACTTACATTCACAAGTGTCGCCTGCGCGTGGCCTACCCGTGGCAGCAACCCCCCCCCCCCCCCCACTCCCACCCCGTGCGTGTGTGTGTGTGTGTGTGTGTGTGTGTGTGTGTGTGTGTGTGTGTGTGTGTGTGTGTGTGTGTGTGTGTGTGTTCGGTCGCGTGAGTCTAACTTTAAGTGACAGCTTCCAGTCGCGTGCAGCAGGTGCTCGCGCCGTCGCTCTTTCACCCATCATCCCCGCGCCTCACGGGGTGCGTCTGATCAGCGACAATAGTTATAAAGTATCATAAAGATGAACTATCTAAGGTAGGAAAAAATATAATTCACTTCCTATTGAATGCGAATTTTCCCTATATTTTGTAATGTGTCGGGCAGTGTTCAAGTGTTCAAAGTAGTTGTAGTGTATTAATACTTATAATTTAGACTTAGAACTAATTATTCCTTATTTCTGTTTTTTTTTCAACTGCATTCGGGCAAAAATCTTAGCACAAAAAAAAGATTGGCCGCAGTTCTTCGCGTTCATGGTGGGAGGGGTCAATTATGAGGTGGAGGGGGTATTATTACCTCGCACAATAGACCGTGGGTTTAATCCCGGTCTGGCCTGGCAGGACCTATTTCACGGATTTGACCGAAGAGTCATTTTCACGAGACAAGACATAAGCCACTCTGCAGGTCGATAGAGTCGCGAGCAGCCCAGGGTGAGACCCCCCCCCCCCCCCTAACAGACCAGGGGGACCCCCCCCCCCCCACCCTCGGACCCTTGTTATTCCCCTTCATCCAATAACATGAATTCAATACATTGATTTAAAATCAATTCAACAATTATACACAAAGTTTAAAAAAAATGTATGTATTATACATTAATATATATAATATATAAGTAAAAAGTAAAAAAGTAAAAAGTAAAAAAAATAAAAAGTAATACAGGCCTACTGGGAATGTTTGTGAAAAATAACATTTCAAGAACGTATCATTTTGCTTTAGGAGTTAAGAAGAAATCAGATATTGATCTCATGCTTCATGCATCAAGCAGTCCTGATGCACAGAACATAACCCCTCATTTATTTTTTCAATAATCTATCATAAATATCTAAGAATAATGTGGGACCCCTTTGACCCCCAGAATAAGTCCAGAGCACCGAGGTGGGGTCCAGGACCTCATCAGATCTGCTGGACCTCCTCAGTGAGCCGGCTCTTCTGAACCAGAGGGTCCACTGTGACCTCCCCCTGACCCTGGGGGTCTCCTCCCGCTAGGCTTCCTCTGAACTCAGCTGTGATGAGTTCCTGTGGAGCAGGAGCATGTGAGGCGGCCGCCGGGCACTGGAGCCCCCGCCCCCAGGACCCCCCCCCCCCCCCCCCCCCCTCCCCCCAGAGGACGGCCCCGTGTCCCGCCTCGGTCCCCCGCCGCCTCGCCTCCTCACCGCTCCTCCCCTCGGATCCCCGCGCCTCCTATTCCACACCTGCAGCCCGGAGAGGGAATAGCCTGCGTGTCCCAGCCTCCCCGGAGGACCGCCAGCCTGGGAATACTGGAGCCCGGGCCTCCTGCCTCCACTAGCCCGGGAATACTGGAGCCCGGGCCTCCTGCCTCCTGCAGCTCCAGCCCGTTCATCTCCATCTACACTCGGCCTTCTAGGAAACGCTTTCTGCACCACCAAACTGAGAGCAACCGATAGTGGAATGACGACGCTTCAGTCCAAGGGCTGCAAGCCCAGCGGGATCTGAACCAACGAGGAGTGGGGAGCGGGGAGCGGGGAGCATGGAGCGGAGTCAGAAAGATGCCCTGAGGATGTTCATCCTCTTTTTAATAGTTTAATCTCTGGGATCAACTCAACAACGCTCTAACTTCAAAGTACAATTCAACCATAGATAAAAAAAATAGAATTTAGAGCTAATGGTATAACAATATTTGGGTATCAGACACATTTGGATCGTTGCTGACGGCCCTTCATGGGTGCTGATCTTTAAGCATAGAGTGCTGTGTTTTGTGTTTGGACAGTGAAGCACCCTGGTATCACCCCCTCCAGCTTTCAGGAGCACCCCCCCCCCTCACCTGAACAGGACATGGGCCCAGAGGGGTCCCCTCACCTGACAGAACCAGGGGGAGCAGCGCAGAGCAGATGAACTGCCCTCCCTCCACTCTGGTGCACAATCAGCGTGACCTTGTCTTGGGTCCCCAATGCACGGGACAGGGAGTCCATCTGTTGGAGCCCAAGTCCTCAGAGAGACAGGAACTACTTTTACACTAGGACTTTATGTGTATGTGGGTTTGTGTGTGTGTGTGGGTTTGTGTGTGTGTGTGTGTGTGTGTGTGTGTGTGTGTGTGTGTGTGTGTGTGTGTGTGTGTGTTTGTGAGAGTGACTGAATGAGTGAGTGTTTGCTGAGTGTTTGTATGTGCATGTGAGTGTGTGTGCGTTTATGTATGTGTGGGCATGGGTGTGTGCGTTTGTGTGTGTGTTTTCGTGTATGTGCATTTATGCATGTGTGTGTATATGAGTGTGTGTGTGTGTGTGTGTGTGTGTTTGTGTTTGTGTCTATGTCTGTTTGGGTGTGTGTCTGTTTGTTTGTGTGTGTATGTTTGTGTGTGCGTTTGTCTGTGTATCTGTGTCTGTGTGGGTTTTGGAATGTGTGTGTGGGTGCCTGCATTTGTGTGTGTGTCTGTGTCTGTGTGCTTTGGTATGTGTGTGTATGTGCGTTTGTCTGTGTGTGTCTGTGTGTTTTGGTATGTGTGTGTGTGTGTGTGTGTGTGTGCATTTGTGTGTGTGTGTGTGTGTGTCTGTGTTTTGTGTGTGTGTGTGTGTGTGTGTGTGTGTGTGTGTGTGTGTGTAGGTGTATTTGTGTGTGTAGGTGTGTCTGTGTGTTTTGGTGTGTGTGTGTGTGTGTGCAATTTAAAATGTTACATTGACGTTAACCTCTCAGTGACTGCATGTGAACTGAAGTGTACACATTTTACGAGAGACTGGGCAAAACAAACACACACATGCAACAGGCGCACACCACACACCAACACGTCCACACAAACACACACACACACACACACTGCAGCTACAAACGGTTCCATCTCTCTGATTGTAAGAGTTGTTCTCCGCTCCGTTCCTCTCAAAGCGGAACGTCTTTAGAACCCAAACGCACCACAGAATGAACGTTCCTTCATGTGTCACGCTCCCCCGTCAACTCCGACAAGGGTCCGGCTCCTCAGCCAGACTTAACCCCCCCCCCCCCCCTCCACCCCCCCCCGCCCCGCAGCACCCACCAGAACCCCGAGCCAAGGGTGACGCTGACCGCGCACCCCGGCCCACCGGCTCATTGTGAGGGGTCCCGCCACGAAGCAAAGAGACAGGCCTTGTGCCTCGGTGCTAACTCCCCATCCCCCCCCCGTCCCCGTCCCTAAGCCCGGGCTGGCCCCCCTGTTGTGTGTGCTCATTGGCTGAGCGCCTTGGGCGTCCCTCCACGGCCCCCATTGTCTGGCCGTAAGTAGCTTTGTCTCTGCAGCTGGAGGCCGCGTGGCCATTAGCCGCCGCACACTAACGGGGGCCCGCCGTAATATAATTACTGAACACAAGTCAGGTGGCGGGACGTGGGGGCCCCGCAGGAGCCCCTGTTTTGGGGGGGGCCGCGAGGGGGGCTGGCGGGTGGCCAGCTATAACTCGATTATGAAGTTGTGTGGGCGACAAAAGAAACAATGGAGTTTTTTGTTTTTTTTTATTCGGGCCGACGGGAGCTAATTGAATCCCGCTCGGTGGTAGAAGCGGGAGGGAGGGTGTTCGAAAAAGGCTGCGTTTACTTTTCTAATTTCTGGGGTCAGCAGCTCAGAAAGTGTGAAACGCTCTGACCATAGAGCAGCGGAGACACCGGGGGTGGAGTTGTTGTGGACTCAATGTGAGACCTCACCCGTACGGGGGGGGGACCCCGACGGAGGACCGGGCCTGAGCCGCTCATGAAGTGACTCCTCTGTTCCTGCTCTGCATGAACGCCGCCGGACAATAGACGTGATCAGATTCATCCCTGGAAGACGTTCTTTAAACAGGCGTCTCACATGCAGCCCTGTTCCGTCGGCAGACCCGCAGTTATCCTGTTAGTCACCCCGGATGAGGGAGAGAGTGGACCGGACCCCCAGCCCAGCTGGAGACACACACACACACACACACACACACACATACACGAGCACACGCACGCACACACGTACACACACACACACATATGTATTCATATATCTACATAAACATAGACACACACACACACATATTAATATACACACACACATGCACAAACACACACAAACATATTTATAAATATATCTAACCACATACACCCCGCACACACATACATAAATATATCTACACACACACACACCCACAGACACACATATATCTAAATATATATAGATACACACTCACCACAAAGGCATACATCAATATATCGACACACACACACAAACAAACACCAAACACACACATATTAAAAATATATATTTACACACACACACACACACACACACACCACACACAAGTATATAAATAAATCTAAACACACACACACACCACACACACATTTAAACATACACACACACGCACATATATATATACACAAACACACACACACACACACACACATACCACGCACACATATATGCATACACACACACACACATATTAATAAATCTACCCACACACACACACACACACACACACATATTAATATATCTACCCACACACACACATACACACACATATGAATATATCCACACACACACAAACACCTATACAAATATGTAAACACACAGAAACACAACACAACTTCTCCCCAGCTGGGATGACGCACGCGGCTTTAGGGACAGCTGATAGAGGAGGTTTAGTTGCTTCTGTTTGGAGTAGGTCAAGCGGAATGGGATCAGTTACTGTCCTTTTGTTTCTGGGGTTTATATGCAAAACGCTGCCTTTAGTTTGTGCTGAGTGGTGGATGAGACAGTAAGGGATTGTGCGGCCGGCCGCTGGTCCCAGGTCTGCATTGTGAGCGTAAAGCTCTTGTTGGGCCCATTAGGCGCAGCTCGCTCATGGCCGTTAGAAGGCATTGTGTTCTGGAGCTCTCCTCAACAACATCTCCACACTGAAGCAGATGCTCCACAATGCTACGATTCATGTCTCACTGGTTTAATCAATTTATTACCAAAACGCACGTTTTGTTTTGATCACTCATCACCACGAGGAAAGCTTAGTTCAGGTGCTTTATTCAAAGTCACACACGTGTGCTCTGCAGGGTGCCAGCTCTCGGGCTCCCGTAGGTCAGCATCCTCACTACTAGGGCGTGGCGGGGAAGGCGGAGCCGATGAACTTCTTTCCGTCCCCGTAGGAGCTGTTGTCCCAGGTGTACGTCTGGATGACCAGCTTCTTGCCTCCCAGGCTCAGGGAGCACCTGTGAACGGGGAACACTGGGGGGTCAGCTACGCCACT
>NC_140272.1:6172328-6197328 GCF_964030765.1 Micromesistius poutassou
AGTTTGTAAGGTAAAATGTATTAACACATGAGTCAACATAATCGGTTATAGTTGAGAAACACAAATAATCATTGGACAGTTATTAAGATTAATGATCTGATCAACCCGTATGTGTTAAATTACTAAATAAGATAGGAATTAATAAATATATAAACTATTCTCCCATACTTCAGGGGGCGCTGAATTAAGCGTGTTTTATCCTTTTTGGACCTCATCGGCTGCTCTACCCAGCGTGGATTTCAATGACAAGCGGACCCAACATTTCATAAGACATCGAACCGGTACCCGGTACCTTAGCCGTCCCGGGACCAACCATGTCCTTACCAATGTTGTTCAGAACCGTCACCACACAACTCTTAAAGGTGGGCAACATACACAACATATACACAACACATTACTGCATCCCGCTGTCATGTAGAGGACACCGGGGGGTCTGGACTGGACCTACCGAGGGGTCTGGACCTGAACCCCGGTCCAACCGGGGGGTCTGGACTGGAACTGGACCCGAACCCGGACCTACCGGGGGGTCTGGGCTGGATCTGAACCCGGACCTACGACCTGAACATCCTCTTATATTGGACCTGAACCCGCTCCAGCGAGCCAGGACTAGTCTCCTTGTCCTGAATATGTTTCGCTAGGTTCTAGTTATCATGTCATTATTTATCTGCATCTCAAACACTTTAACTGCAGTATTGACCGCTGATTTTTACTTAATCATTTGGACTGATGTATCCATCCTGCTTTCATTACGTTATTCATTCATTCATTCATTCATTCATAACCTTGAACTATTTCATTTAGTTTCTTATTTCATAAGAAATCACTGTTATCCAGTTTCATTTTCAATCCTTTTGACGTAGGTGGAAGATGACTGTAATGGTATTGCATGTGAACCTGTCTGAACTGTCTTGAATACTGTACATTGCATTAATGAATGAACCCTTCCTCTCTGATGCCCCCCGCAGGGCCGACATGTCCACACGGGCTGTCAGCTGCTGGCCACCGAGAAATCCCTTCTGATGAAGCTCAGGAAAAGCACCGGCTACACTTTTATCAACTGTAAAAAAGCCCTGGAGAAGTTTGACAACGACATAAACCAGGTAAACATCCTCATGTGTATTGTGTGGAGCGGTCTTTTTAGCCGTTTTGAACAGAGCATTTAGCAGACGCTTTTATCCAAAGTGACTTACAATAAGTACATTTGTCAGAAGAAAGAGAAACAACAATATATCGCTGTCGGTAAAGTAAGGATGCTCATAGAACCAAGTGCCAAGCACTAACAATTGCTAGGTTAACCCATTCCCTGTATACAACAAAGATAGCAAGGATAAGATGCTACACCATACTAATACTAGAGCCAGGACGTACAACATACAATAAGTGCGTACATTAAGTGCCAGGACATACAACATACGATAAGTGCGTAAGAGGGGTATGGGGCTAAGGGGGGGAGGCTATGCAGGGTCCAGGTGAACCCAACACACTCTTCTCGTCCATGCAGGCGGAGAGCTGGCTGAACCAGCAGGCCCAGAAGGAGGGCTGGAGCAAAGCCAACAAGCTGGAAGGACGCAGGGCCAAAGACGGGCTGGTGGGTGTGTTCGTAGGCGGGGAGGCCGCCGTGATGGTGGAGGTGAGGCCAGCGACGGACTGACCAGGCCGGACTCTTTGGAGCCGGACCCATTCTTTGAAACGTCCCCTGCAGTACCCAGTCATCCTGAAGATGTCCCTCTCCTTGTCTTGTGCTGCAGGTGAACTGTGAGACAGACTTTGTGGCCCGCAACGAGAAGTTCCAGCAGCTGGTGAGGGACGTGGTCTCTGCCACGCTGGCCCACCACCGGGGCAGCAGCCAGGGCAAGACGGGATACGTGAAGGTAGAGAACGGGAAGAACCTTTGTTGTATGTATAATGTATGTAGCCTTACTAGGGCATGTGGTGCCTTGTTGTGCTACGAGCTGTCTCCCATAATGTTCTCCCATCGTCCTCCCAGAGTATCCTGGGGGCCAGTGATCTGAGCACGCTGCGGGCTGGAGAGGCAGGGTCCCTGGCGGACCAGGTGGCCCTCATGATCGGTCAGTCCCTCCCTGTTCCTGCTGAGGGCCCCGTTCAGAGGCACTAGAGGGTCTGCTTGTGGTCCCAGACCAATAGAATAAGTTGAATCCACATTTATCTAAAAAGATGTGGACTTCTGGTTTTTCGTCTGTGATACGGAGGCTTTGAATGGTGGGCTGGCTCTTCCAAGTAGGATCAGTCATGTATTTTCAAATGATTTGAACTCAAATCTTGTTATTTTGCACAATGTGTGAAATGAAAACTAGGACAGATTAGACCGGTCTTCAAATGCCATCCTTTCTATTCTAACTACAGAAAGGAAAGGTATACAGTTTAGTTATACATTTTTTATCTAACAAAGAAGGGTTGGGATATATATTTAAATAGATCCGTGTCGTTCAATCATGTGCGAGAAATGTTTAGTATTGTCGTCGCTGCACTGCCTGACGGGTTCTCTGGCGCCCCCTGCAGGTCGGCTGGGGGAGAACATGTCAGTGCGGCGGGCCGTGATGCTGGGCGTCCCGGCCGGCTGGCACATCGGCTCCTACGTGCACGGGGGCGTGGGCGGCCCCGGGGACACGGCGCTGGGCCGCTACGGGGCCCTGGTGGTCTTCAAGGGGGGCAAGGAGGAATCCCGAGAGCTGCTGGGACGTAAGCTGGGGCAGCACGTGGTGGGGGAGGCGCCCACGACGCTGGGAAACATGGAGGACCTGCCCTGCGGCGACAGCGAGACCCGCCTGCTGCCTCAGACCTTCCTCCCGGACCCGTCCCGGACCGTGGCCCAGTTCCTGCAGGGCCAGGAGGCCCGGGTCCTGGACTTCGTCCGGTTCCAGTGCGGCGAGGCGGCTGAATAAGGGGCTGTTGGGTCGTCTTTGTTTCTGATTAAATGAGATACGATGGTTAGAGTGCGCAGTCACAGTCTAGATAACGGTCAATAATTTATAAAGTTCAACCGTACTCATGCTGTATGATGACAATATGTTTATTATTGTAATAAATGGGGAGATATAATGGTGCATCATGGTTGTAGAACTCAAAGGTTGTGTGTGTGTTCCTGGTTGGTGTGTTAGAGACCAAAAAGTCTCTAACCCTCCTTAGTCTACTGAGGTTCAGCAGCCTGCTGTCTCCTGGTGGACCGCTGGACAGGACAGACTGCTGGGTTATAGTACAGGACAGTACAAGACAACTGTTATAGTACAGGACAACTGGGTTTATGGTGTTTATCAGTATTATTATATAGTATTATTATAAGTCAAAAAACTGAGGGGGTCTCTCATATATCTGAAGGTGTCTGCCATATTTGGCATTGTAATTTCATCTTAAACAACGCTCATTATCCATCCCTGTGCGGTCTTACCTATTATTAAATAATAATAAAAAAATAATTATAAAAAAATATATATATAGAAACAGATTTAAAAAAAGATATAAAAAAATATGAAATTTGTTTTTATTAAAAGAAGATATAAAAAAAATTATGAAAAAAAAATAATATAAAAAAATGTTTATATAAAAAAAATATATATAAAAAAAGAAATACAAAAAAAAATTATATAAAAAAAATTATAAAAAAAAAATTATGAATTAAAAAAATAATAATGAAAAAAATTGGACCTGCGCACAAATGTTTTTTGTGCGCATCCTTTTTTTTTGATCTGCGCTTTTTGGGAGCTTGGTTCCCTCTAGCTCCCACGTAATTCGATTTATACATTTCAGAGCTGCCAACTTGCACGGTGCACCGTGTGACACACGTTTTTGCCTGCTTACACACGCCACACATCCAATTTCTCACGGCCAAAAAAACAGCTATGACTAGCTAAAAGGTTTTGAAAATGTGAAAATCAATCGAGTTTGTTTACTACTGTTGGTGGTAGACTTTTCGTAGTCTTTTTATAGAATTTTTTTTATATATATATTTTTTTTTATAGAATCTTTTTGTTTTTAATAATTTCTATTTTTATTTTTAACTCCCCGGAGTATAACCCTGGAACCCCCTAGTGGGTCTGTGTTTTCCTTGGCTCACGCATCATTCTCACCTTTTTCACCCCAAACAAGTTTGCATGCCTGAGATAAGTAGTATTATAAAACGGGGGGCCTAAATCAAGCGATCTGATTGGTTCCCAACCGTTGTATATTGAGCGTATACACACAGCTATGACGCCCGTTCAGTTTACAGAGTCCAGTATCACTCCGCGCCTAACTTGAACTGTTGTTTATTTATATATAAAAGCGATAGCATAGTTCACTGAAGCCTAAAAAAAGCCTGTAAAGCAATAGGCACACGGTCGCCGGCAATTTAGCCTTCTAAATTGCTAAATTGCCGGCGAACCAAGCTACCGTCTCTAGCCTTCTCTCTGAAGGACGCTACAGTGTGTTGCATAGCAACCGCCGTACACTTTGCCGGCAGCCAGGAGGGACTACTTTTCTGTATTCGTTAAAAAAAATGCTTTTCCGACTTTCTCGCTTTTTCAAAATTGAGGGTGTCTATGACTTTAATTTCGCCATATTTACGTAACCGTTTTATAAAAGCAATAGATCACCTCAGTCAGTGATCTATTGCTTAATTATAGTACAGTGTTGATCAGCGGGGGGTCGCTCAGTGACTCCATCAGACTTCCTTTTAAGTGCATTTGGCTGCGGCGGCGTGGTGACGTCACGGGGGGTGTTTCCTCACTCGTTACGTCACGAGGGTGTTTCCTCCCTTCAGTCTCATCAGTCCGCGGTACGAAGAGCTTCAGTCTACAGCAACACTCAGCCAACATCTCCACCATGGTAAGACCCCCGCTTCGTGTTTTTACAAACAAATGCTGTTCCGTGTATCAAGGCTCGGCGTCGTGGTGCTGCCGGGGTTTGATCGCTTTATAATGAGATTATCGTGATGACGCCATCCTTAGCCACAGCTAGCTGTTAGCTGAGGCGCTTCGTTACAGTCCGCCGTGAATCGTTTAAATGTGTCCCCCCCTGCCTCTCTGTGAACATGACCTGTATTAATGTTCTCTCTCTCTCTGCCCTCCCCCAGTCGGACTACTCAGAGGACCAGATCATGGGTGAGTAGCGAGGCCGTCTCGGTGCGTTAGCCGCGCTAAGGAGTTCACTTCCTGGGTTCAGTTCCGCTCCGCGTCGGGTACCCGCTGTTCCTACCGGCCTGTTCGGGTCCACCCCTCCTTGTTCGGGTCCACCCCGGCCTGTCCGGGTCCAGATACCCCTCTGTGGGTAGACCCTGGTTCGGCTAGTCCCTGACCGAACCCACATCTGGCCCACCGGGTTCAGGACGAACATAATATGCTTCTTAATCCACCGGAATGGGTGAATTTAAACTGATACATTTGAGATCCATTTTCGTTTTTCTGTGCCTCTGTACGTCCATGATGTGTTTCCTCATCATCACCACAGAGCGCCTCCTCGCTTCGGGACGAGCTTGTTCTTATTATTATTATTAGTAGTAGTATTAGTATTAGTAGTAGCCTACAACGTAAGACTCTTTATTGACTGGTCACGGTTTCCACACCGGACCAACTTGGGCGTTGCCCCAAACATACCTTTGACATAAGTATAAATCGCCAGCAGACCTCTTAATGCTCACAATGAGCCCTATACAAACGCCTTATTAGGAGCTGAAGTCAGCCTTTTAAATGATTGTTTAAAGCAGTGACTTTGACGAATGGAAGGACGAGGTGTGTGTGTGTGTGTGTGTGTGTGTGTGTGTGTGTGTGTGTGTGTGTGTGTGTGTGTGTGTGTGTGTGTGTGTGTGAGAGATACCACCACTGACCCACATAGCCATCCCTTCCAGTCCCCCCCCCCCCCCCCCTACATCATACTGAAACCCTCTCCTAAGGTAGAGCCCCTCTCCTTTGGGTGTTTTGTGTCTGGCTGATCTCCTCTGTCTCCCCCCCCCCAGAGTTCAAGGAGGCGTTCCTTCTGTTCGACCGGACGGGCGACGGGAAGATCAGCTACAGCCAGTGTGGGGACGTCATGCGGGCCCTGGGCCAAAACCCGGTCAACGCCGAGGTCCTCAAGGTGCTGGGGAACCCCAAGTCAGAAGGTCAGTGTCGCCGTGGTTACAGGGGTTGGCCGCTGGTCTGAGGGGTCCAGCTTCACTGTCGTTTGTAGAAAACCCTACCATTCTATTTTATAACGGTGACAAATGATTTCCGCCGGGATCAGTGTGGGCGGCATGTGGCTCAGGAGGCAGAGCGGGTTGGCTGGTAGACGGAAGGTTGCTGGTTCGATCCCCGGCTCCTCCTAGCTGGGTGTCGAGGTTTCCCTGAGCACCTCACCCTAACTTCTCCTGACGAGCTGGCTGTCGCCTTGCATGGTTGACTCCGCCGTCAGGGTGTGAATGTGTGCATGAAAGGGTGAGTGTTAGTCAATATTGTAAAGCGTTTTTCTAACCAGCGGTCACTCAAAGCGCTTTACAATATTGACTAAAGTGGCCGCTGGTTAGAAAAACGCTGTGTAAATGTAGTCCAGCAGTACAGTAATGTCTTTTAATCTGTATCTGTAATGAACTCTGGTGTGAACTGAAAGTCCCTCCAAATGTTAAAATAAAGCTTATCTTCTTAAAACCAGCTTATCTATCTTTAAGATCTAAAAGCAAGCGGCCACATATACACACACCCTCACCCCCGTGCCTGTCTGGTGTCTCGTATGTCTCTGTGGAGCCGTGGAATGTGAGTGTTTTGGTGGGGGAGTGGGTGGTGCTCCCAGTGGCTGACTCCTCCCCCTGGTGTCCCCAGAGATGAACTACAAGATGCTGGACTTTGAGCAGTTCCTGCCCATGCTGCTGGCCATCGCCAAGAACAAGGACCAGGGCTCGTTCGAGGACTTTGTGGAGGGCCTGCGCGTCTTCGACAAGGAGGGCAACGGCACCGTGATGGGGGCGGAGCTCCGCCATGTCCTCACCACACTGGGTAGGACCGCTGCAGATGATTGGATCAGCTCTGGTTGCTCTGTGTGGACGGCTGAGTGGTTAATCAAAGGAGCACTGTCTGTAAAGGACTATTGATCACTAATCAATAGGGCAGGTCCGAATGGATTCCTGTGGTATTTCTCATTGTGTTATAAGGAAGAGTTTTTATATTTTATGATTGGTCCTTAAATTCGTTGGAACAGCAAAGCTTCCTGGTGGTCAGTCACCTTTGTACCGGGCGACGCTGCGCTGGCAGACATGTTGAGGCCGTTGTGTGATCTCCCGTCCCTCCAGGAGAGAAGATGTCTGAGGAGGAGGTGGAAACCCTCTTAGCCGGACACGAAGACACCAACGGCTGCATCAACTATGAAGGTAGGTCCACGCCCGGGTTGACCAATCACGGCTAACCTCCTGTGACCCCCAACGTGAGGGCAGCCCAATCACTGCTAACTACCTGTGACCCCTCCCCCCCCCCCCCCCCAACACCAGGGCTGACCAATCACTGCTAACTTCCTGTTACCCTAATGAACGCCAAGATGTGCCCTCGCCGGCTGCAGCGCTAGCCGGACTGTTAGCGTAGTCACTGGGTTCGGGGGTCAGGTGACTGGATCTGAACCATTGGCCTGACATCATGTGTGTTCTGACCTTCTGTGTTCCTCCTCCACAGCTTTTGTCCGACAGATCATATCCGGATGAGCAGAGGGTACAATCATTCACTCACTCTCTAACTTACTCACTCACTCTCTACCTGATGAGGGGTTTAACAGGGGCTTATTAACGACGCTTCGAAGAGTTTAGATTCAGTGCACATTAACCCCGCTCTCCTGCAGAGTGGCGCTGGCTAGGCCCTGCATGCAGTAGTCAGCTTGGTAGAGCGATGGTCTGACCTCGTGCAGGCTGCTACTTGATGTGTTTTGTATACAAAGCCTTCCGGATGTTTCCTGTGGCTCGGCGCCCTCTTCACTAACGGTGATGGTGGTGTCTCTCTCTCTCTGTCTCCTCTGCCCCAACAGAAACTGATCCTAACCCTAACCCCGCAGATATGCTTTGGTTAGGTTGAGTGTTTAACACAGTATTTCTTCATCAGGATTCTTCTCTCCACTTTGCCTGCCGTTCTATTGTGTTAATCACCGAGCACGCTTCAGGCCCTGAGGCTGGGCAGGTAGCGGCTCGCCAGGACGCCTCCCTCTGTCCTCGCTGCTCCCTACTGTTGATTACACGTAGACCATTTAAGGACAGAACCTCTTCATCTTGGCTGTCACAGCGCGTATGTAGGAGTGTGGACCTCCCTCATCTCCAACTCCTCATTTAGGAGTTAGGATGCAGGAGCCAGATGGCTTATGGCTGTTAGGGGCCCCCGTGAGGGCCCGTCTGACCAGGACCGCCCAGCTTGAGGGGTCCAGCGCCTGCGAGATGTTTACCATATGAGGCGTTGGGTTTGGAGGGGAGCTGCTGGCTGCGCTGGGCTGTAGGTTGAGCTTGGTGTCTTGCTTTCATCTGACACGATCAAGCCTAATGACTCTCTCTGTCTCCCTCTTCTCTCTCTCTATCTCTGCCCCTTCTCTCTCTCTCGCTCTCGCTTTCTTTCTTGGTTCTTGTTCTCAGAACTCGTCAGGATGGTGATGAGCGGTTGAGGATCTCTGCACGCTTCGGTTTTAAGTGTTTCCCTGAATATTAATGTTTGTCTCCGTCTTGCTGTCCACGTCACGTCCCCAAACAGATTCCATGTTTGTTTTTGACATCCTTTTATTTGATTTCAAAAGTGCCTTTTGCATGTCCTATGTTGAAGAGACCATACCATTTCATTTCCACACATCATTCCTCCACATGGAGATGCATGTTAGGATGCAGATCATCGGCACCACATTGGCAATAACATTCCCTTGATTATTTGTACACATTCCTTCCCTGTCACTTTTGTAGCCAACTAGCTATGTTGATTTTTATAGAGCAGATGCATGTTCATTGGCTAAGGCAAGCTGTAACCAAGACTTGTTTATCCAAACCAGGGAAATCCATCATGGAAGTGATACTGTAGGATGGCAGGCTGCTTTCAACAGTATTTAATAAAGAACCAACTTTTTAAAAGGATTTTCTTTGTTTTTTTTGAGTTGGCATCTAGAAATGTCGAGTCATGTAAGGTTATAACTGTTTATCACAAGACTAGGTCCACAAAGGGCACATTCTGATGGTACCTGTTCATTTATATCCTATCTTTGTTAGGCTGAACATGTTTGATGATTTCCAGATTTATCAGACCATGTGTTGGTTTCAATAGTCCTTCTAAATCTCCAGATATTTTTCTGGAGAGGATGTATCGAGGTATGAAATACAATACACCATTGTTTACTATAAATGAGGATGTATCAAGCGATGTAAAACCATCGTTGACTAAATGAAGATGTATCAAGGTAATTCCATTGTTGACTAAATGAGGAGGTATCAAGGTAAGACCATCGTTGATTATTAATGACACATGACACAATCTCCTCGTCACATCTTTTATTTTATTCCCAATATTTCATAAAGAAAACCTCAACATCTCGTTTTTTCTATCCAATACAAACTGCCGGAGGGAACTGCCAATACTACGTAGGTAATGATTTACTGAGGAAAGGTTGATTTCTACTGTATAATAATTCAATTGCTGCTCGTCACAAGCAGTGTGAAAAACATACAGAAACTGAACGGACACGCACTTATTTTATATCACAAAATGCACACACTGTAGTAATAACACAGACAAGAAGTCCATCGATGCCTCTGACGAGTTCTCTAACACTGGCTAGCGGACATGCTGTTAGGTATCTGATTATAGGTCAATGATGTCATATGCAGGGGAAGAGTATGTGTGTGTGTGATGGGTTTGTGTTGGACAACGTTGAAGTTATCCTTCATCCTTTGTCCACCGATTAAAACAAATGTCTGCACTGAGAAGTAAACTGAAAGTCCTTGATAAGGGATTCTCCAGGGCATGCATTCAGAAACACGCGCGCAGACATCCAACACACATGATACTGGAAAGAGTAGATATAGGCTACAAAGATAATATTAATACACGCTTGTAATGTAGACGTCAAAAAAACGAAATGGAAAACCAACAATAAAAAATATAAAAATTGGATAAAAAGTGAGGATTCTGTTGCAATAGTACGGACGGTGGTCTCAGAGCGAGCTGTTTAAGGTGCGATATCCCTCGGTTTACAGCATCGTCCTTCCTTCAGTCTGTAACTTCAAATTCAGCACACTTCAAATCGACTTGTTTCCCAAGCATGTAAACTACAACATGATGTACAGAGAAATGGAGATTAAAGTCATCATTAAAAAAAGATTTAGGTTCAGCAACCAAACCACTGACCCAAATTCTGAAAAAGTATGTCAATAGATTTGTTGATTCTTTTTTCGGACCATATAGAGAAGTGAAGCCTGTGGCTAGTGACTCTTCTGACCTCCTGAACCAGAACATAAGGAACATCACGCTGCTCATTGCCAATGGAGACACCTAGGAGGGACCTTGCTACAAAAGGACGCCAAAATAATATCACAATAAGAAAAAAAAAAAGGTCTATCTCAGGTCATCGATATATATTTTTTAACTTTCCATTTCCACCATCCCACTTAAGGATGTGATATTTGTTTCTGAGCACAAATTGTAAAGGTATTTTAACAGAGTCTAGTCTACAGCACTTTGTCGTTCAAGAAACCAAGATGGTTCCAAACTATATAATCAGACTGGATCTAGGGTCAAAAATGTTCACTGGTGTCACTCCTAAGGGCCCCCTGCTGAGAGGCCACCTGCTGGAGGTGCCCCTGTTGAGGGGCCCCTGCTGAGAGGCCCCCTGCTGGAGGTGCCCCTGGGCACCACCTAGTTACATGTCCAAATGAGCTTTCAAAACTCTACCTATGAAAATGAACAACGAGGGGACACTAAGTGCTCATGTTATGACCCCAATTACGCGCCATGTTCTAACAGGCCGGAGGAAACATACTCTCAAAAGTGCAATTTTTTTCCCTTCATTGACCGACCGGGACGGTGTGGTGAGTACTGGACAGAGCGGGGAAACACCACTTCACAGGCCGGGGAGAGTCTTGAAGATCATGAACGTACAGCTGGTTAAAATACTTAAAAAACAAAAGGAGGATCTTTCGTGTCGTTTCCTGGGTGACCGCGTTTTGAATGTTTTTTTTTTTTCCTTATGGTGCATACAGGGACATGTTTTTTTTTCTTCCGTTTGTCTAGAAAAAAATAAATGTTCTTCATTGGCATCTTCATGTCAATACTCAATCGAAGGGACTCGTTCTCACCAGATAGTTCAAGTAGGAGGGACGCGCCACAAATCAAAAGCTTTCGTCGCTTCAATTGTCCTGTCAAAGAAAGGCTGGGAAATGTCCAAATTACTTTTCTTGGTCAGTTTGGTTTCCTGACGAGACTATGAAGGCGGGGCTGGAGTGGTCAGTCATTGGCTCGCCAGTGCTCCTCCCTCCCCGGTCTCACTGGGGGGGGGGCACCGGCGCGGGGGGCGGCACCGTGTCCCCGGCCAGGGGGGTCGCAGGCTCTGGGGGAGGGGGGGGAGAGCATGTTAGAAACACACCTACTAGTGATGTTGACATGTGTGGGGTTAGACTGGTATAGTTATGAAAACATTAGACTGACATGGTGATGATAATATTAGACTGGTATAGTCATGATAACATGTACATTAGACTGACTGGTATAGTGATAACATGTACATAAGACTGGTTACACTGGTATAGTGACGATAACATGTACATTAGACTGGTAGTCTGGTATAGTGATGATAACATGTACATAAGACTGGTTACACTGGTATAGCGATGATAAAATGTACATTAGACTGGTTACACTGGTATAGTGATGATAAAATGTACATTAGACTTGTATAGTAATGATAAAATGTACATTAGACTGGTTTAGTGATGATAAAATGTACATTAGACTGGTTTAGTGATGATAACATGTACATTAGACTGGTTACACTGGTATAGTGATGATGTGGTGCAGTGCACTGGACTGGGACGTCCCGTACCCACCATGGGGGACTGGAGTGGTGTTGGAGTTGGACTGGGCGGGGCCGGCCGGGCCCTGGGGCCCCGGGGGGGAGGACTGGGGGGCTGCGGGGGGCTGGCTCTCCCCCACCGGGACGGAGGCGGCGGGCGGGGCAGGGCTGGGGGCGGAGGCCGGCGTGGGGGTCCCGGGGGCGGGCTGGCCACTGGCGGCGGCGGGGCCGGGGGGGCCGGCGGCGGCGGCGGCGGCCTGCTGGATCTGCTGGAAGTGCTGCTGGCGCGCCCTCATCTCAGCGTACTTCAGCTGCTCCATGTGGAAGGACTGGCGGTCGGCCAGCAGCTGCTGCCGCTGGTACTCCAGCTGGAACCAGAACCACAGGGTGAGGACCAGTAACACCAGCAACACCAGTAATACCATACAACCGCTGGTACTCCAGCTGGACCCCAGAACCACACAGCACAGGGTGAGGACACAGCACCCAGTAACACCAGTTACACGTGAGGACACAGCACCCAGCAACACCAGTTACATGTGAGGACCCCATCCTCTCCTCAAACCCCCTCCCAGAAGGCCCTGCCCCCCCCCCCCCCCCCAGAAGGCCCTGCTCACCACCACCCCCCGCCCCCCCCTCCCTGCTCCCCCCCCCCCACCCCTCTGCTCACCGCCTCCCTCTCGCGGTCCATGATGGTCTCCAGCTCCTCAAAGTGCCTCAGTTTGATCTCCAGCTTCTTCATCTGCGTCTCCACCAGCAGCGCCACCAGGGACTTGATCTTGCGCTCCTCCACCGCCGCCAGGTGCTGTCCGTCAGGGGGGAGGGACAGAGTGAGGGAGGGGTGGGGGACGCTAAGGTAAGGGGCAAGACTCTTAAGGGGTTAAGGGAACACAGTGGGAGAGGCTGGAGAAGACACTTGGGGGGGAAAGGGGAAGACTGGAAAGGGTTAAGGGAACAGAGAGAGTGTGGGGGAGAGGTGGAGAAGGCTCTAAGGTAAGGGGTAAGTAAGTGTGGGGGAGAGGTGTAGTAGAGACTAAGGTAAGGGGTAAGACTGAAGGGTCAAGGGAACAGAGTAAGGGAGAGGGTGTAGTAGAAGACCCTTAGGTAAGGGGTGAGACTGAAGGGTTAAGGTACCTTAGCCTTGACGGCGGCGGCGGCGAGGGCGGAGGCGGCGGCCGTGGCCAGGTTCCCCTCCCCCACGTCCCGCTCCACCTTCGCCTTCCTCTCCCCCTCGCTCTCAGCCTCCCTCGCCCCCTCCTCCGTCACCTCCTTCCCCTCCTTCTCCTTGTCTCCGTCGCCTGGAACACACACACATCACCTCAGAACATGGAGACCCCCCACATGGAGACCCCCAACATGCTGCTGGGTCTCAGACCACATGGAGACCCTCACATGGAGACCCCCCACATGGAGACCCCCCCACATGGAGACCCTCCATCCGTCAGAACAGGAGGTCCTCTCACCCATCTCAGAGTCGGCCTTCTCGGCGTCCCTCTCTCCGTCGCCGTCCCTCCCCTTCTCCTCCTCCTTCCTCCCGTTCTCTCCCTGCTTCTCCTCCTCCTGCGGCGCTCCCTCTTTGTTCTCCTGGGAGGTGGAGGAGCATCCATGGGTTAGAATACTACCGCCTGCCAGAAGCCTTTGATGGGTTAGAATACTACCGCCTGCCAGAAGCCTTTGATGGGTTAGAATACTACCGCCTGCCAGAAGCCTTTGATGGGTTAGAATACTACCGCCTGCCAGAAGCCTTTGATGGGTTAGAATACTACTTCCTGCCAGAAGCCTTTGATGGGTTAGAATACTACTTCCTGGCAGAAGCCTTTGATGGGTTAGAATACTACATCCTGGCAGAAGCCTTTGTGATGAATGTAACGTGATGAACCAGGCTCCTACCTTTGCGTCTCTCTTCTCCTCGCTGGATTGGCTCTCAGCTTTGCTCTCCTCGCTGCTTTCATCTGGAGCGACAGCAAAGAGGAGGTGGAGGTAGTGATGTAGCAGACACAGGGTGGAGGGGGTGATGGAGCAGTAGTGTTAAGGTACTGCACTGTCTGCACTGGGTCTTCACATCATGAACAGGAGACTCTAGGTTCTGTCTTGGCCTGTGAGGTTCTACGTTCTAGAGGGTGAAGCCTCTGACTCATGTTTACTACATCACTAGATATACGAAGACGAATATCTCTTAGAGTTCTACAGCATTCTGCTGTGTGTGTTTGTCCATGCATGTGTGTGTGTGTGTATGTGTGTGTGTGTCCGTGTGTGTGTGTGTGTGTGTGTGTGTCTGCATGTGTGTGTGTGTGTGTGTCTCACCTGGCTTCTCCCCCTCCTCCAGGCCCGTCCCAGCGATGCCGCTCCCCTCCAGGCCGTACAGGGGGTCCTGCCGGCCGCTGGCCCGGGCCGCCTCCTCCACCCGCCGGACATGGGCCTCCACCAGCGCCGCCGGGACCTCCTCCTTCATGCGGGAGAACTCCTCTGGGAGAGGAAGGGCACGTTAACCCTCAGGTCCCACCTAGACTTTCATCTGATGAAGGGCACGTTAAACTCACCACAGGTCTAACCCTAGACCTGGGGTCTAACCCTAGACCTCATCTGGTGAAGTAGGGTCTGAGGAGGACCTCAATACAGCGTCCTACTGTACCTCAGCAGTGTTTCCCACAGACCAGGTAGCAATGTGTGGCGGATTTGTTGTCGGGGGGGGCAGGCGGCGATTATTTTTATTTTTATTTTGGTTGAGAGTAGGCTAGAGTTGCTGTGTTTCGCCATTCTATACTACTTCTGCATTGTAGTAATTCGCTGGAGCTTAGTTTGTTTAGATCCCGCTAGTTGGATACATTGCATTCTTTCGTAGTGGCGACTTCTCGACTGCAAGGGAAGCTCGGCTTCACCTAAAATTTCGAAAATGAAATGGTCAGATATATACTGTTGTGTTAACATTTCATTGATTAAAAATGCGTTAGAACACGTCCATCTCGAAGACGAGTTCGTTCAGAATCAGCTGCTTATCGCAGGTCGACTGACTCGATTTCCTTCTCATACACTTTTACTTCACGTTCACATTTACACGTTTACACGTGTTTAATTTGCGTGTGTTTAGACAGATGGGCGAGCACAGGACTGTCGGAATGGGAACATGTCGGACTGGCAGCATTACGGGGGCGCGATTACGGGCTGGCGGAGTTACATTTAAAAATCGCGTTCAAGTAAAAATAAATAAGAAAAGCGGAATCAATTTGTGGCGCTCGTTGTTCAATCTGTGGCGCAGCAGCGCCACACATTGGCCTATGTGTGGGAAACACTGCTCAGTCTGAGGCTGTGGATCAATACAGCGTCCTACTGTACCCCAGTCTGGCATCACATCATGCAGCCTTGACTCATTCAGTCCCAAGAATGTTACACAAACCGTAGCTGCTGATTACTGTGCTTAATGAACCATAACGAACCATAATGAACCCATTTGAGAAGGTATCGAAGAAGCATCCCTCTCTGGCTCAGCTTGCGTCGGTGCTGAACCAGACTGACGTAGGTACGGGGGGAGCAGGGGGTCTAGAGGGACCCGGTCACTCACCCAGGGCGGACTTGGCGGCGGCGGAGGCGACGCGGGGGTCCACCACGGAGGCCAGGAAGGCCACGGTGCTCATGACGGGGTTCCCCGCCTGGCTGAAGGGCACGGGCTGGTAGGCCAGCGGGCCCAGGGTGGAGGAGCTCTCCTCCAGGTAGGGGTCCTCGATGGGCAGCCGCAGGAAGTGGAGGATGCACTCGTCCTGCGTGCGGCTGCCCACATGCTCCGACACCTTGTTCCAGTCGTCCTTGTACATCTCCAGACCCTAGAGACCCCCCAGGAGACCCCCCCACCAAGAGAGAGGTTAGTCTGTCCTCCATGTTCACAAAGGGTTAATTCAGTCTTATGTTGTTGTCCTAAGCTTTGTGTTTTCATTGGCCATAATCTTTTTATAATCACATCTTTTAAGACCTCAAATTGTTACTTCCACATCAGGACATTTTCCTGAGTGACAATGGTTCATTTGATATAAAGGTAAGATACTGTTTATCCCACAGCAAGACAGTTGATATGGTTTTAAAAAGACTGAGCCATTCTAGCCCCATGTGTCTAAAGACTAGTTCTGTTCTCAGGGGGTGAAGACTAGTTCTGGTGTCGTGGCAATTTCCTTTAACAGAGATTGCGTCTAGACCAGATGAGATTTCCCACTGCAAAAAAGCACACAATACATTGAAAAGCAATTATCCTAGGTTTAATGCATGCATACATTAGACTCCTCTCTAGCAGAATGAGTCCAGAATACAGTTTGACAGGTTATTTATACTGTTTCAGATCCTCCCCATATTGCAGATGTCAATAATCAACTCAAGTGATGTTTACCCAAGACACAGAAGTGCCTGTGTTTTTATCAAGGAGAAGAGTGCCTAAGGGGATGTCTTCTCCTTTGTGACCCGTTTACCCAAGTACGAAGGTTAACAATATTGGTTGACTCTAAGGAAGGTAGGCCGGTGACCCATAGAGAAGGGAAGGTGGGACCACTGACCACAGCACAAGGGCATTGATTCTAAGGAGGAAGGTGGGACAGCTGACAACTAGTTCTGTTCTCAGGGGGTAAAGACTAGTTCTGTTCTCAGGGGGTGAAGACTAGTTCTGTTCTCAGGGGGTGAAGACTAGTTCTGTTCTCAGGGGGTAAAGACTAGTTCTGTTCTCAGGGGGTAAAGCCTTCAGGCTGGTTGCTGTGTCTCCTCCTTACCTCTAGCAGAAGGAGGGTCTCCTGTTCGGTCCAGTCCCTCATGGAGCTGGCGGAGGTCTTGCTCTGTACAACGACATGAAGCACATGATTCAGCAGGGCCACATCAACTCTTTTCTTCCGTTCCTCGTTCCAGGGCGGTGGCCTCTCATACCTTGACGGAGCTGCTCTTCTTGCTGTACATGTCCGTGCGCAGGCCGAAGTTCTGCAGGTCGGCCGGCTTCTCCTTCACCTTATCTGGGAAGGACAGCATCTGCTGGGCGGCAGGGGGCTGGGCATCCACACAAAGAGAGACACACACGTAGGACGAGAGAGAGACATGAGACACATAGGACCAGAGAGAGACACATAGGACCAGAGAGAGACCAGAGAGAGACCAGAGAGGGACATGAGACACATAGGACCAGAGAGAGACACATAGGACCAGAGAGAGACCAGAGAGAGACAGGTCAGACCATAGAGAGACATGAGACACATAGGACGAGAGAGACCAGAGAGAGACCAGAGAGGGACATGAGACACATAGGACCAGAGAGAGACACATAGGACCAGAGAGAGACCAGAGAGAGACCAGAGAGGGACATGAGACACATAGGACCAGAGAGAGACACATAGGACCAGAGAGAGACCAGAGAGAGACACATAGGACCAGAGAGAGACCAGAGAGGGACATGAGACACATAGGACCAGAGAGAGACACATAGGACCAGAGAGAGACCAGAGAGAGACCAGAGAGGGACATGAGACACATAGGACCAGAGAGAGACACATAGGACCAGAGAGAGACCAGAGAGAGACCAGAGAGGGACATGAGACACATAGGACCAGAGAGAGACACATAGGACCAGAGAGAGACCAGAGAGAGACCAGAGAGGGACATGAGACACATAGGACCAGAGAGAGACACATAGGACCAGAGAGAGACCAGAGAGGGACATGAGACACATAGGACCAGAGAGAGACACATAGGACCAGAGAGACACGTCAGACCAGAGAGAGACATGAGACACATAGGACCAGAGAGATCAGAGAGAGACACATAGGACCAGAGAGATCAGAGAGAGACACATAGGACCAGAGAGAGACACATAGGACCAGAGAGATCAGAGAGAGACACATAGGACCAGAGAGAGACACATAGGACCAGAGAGAGACACATAGGACCAGAGAGATCAGAGAGAGACACATGATACCAGAGTGTGACCAGAGAGAGACAGCATGTATTCAAAACTTTGGGCAGTGTTTTTGTATTGCCTTGATCATGAAAATGGTTTAACATGTGTGTGTGTGTGTGTGTGTGTGTGTGTGTTTGTGTGTGTACCTGCGAGGCCTTGGGCTGCAGGGGCACCAGGCTGGAGGGGGTGTCAGCCAGGACGTGGAAGTGGGAGGTGGGCGGGGGGCCCATGGGGGTGGGCCGGCTCTCAGAGTCCACCTGGTAGTTGATGAGCCCCCACTGCTCCAGGAAGGCGTGCACCCTGCACCCCCCAGCCAAGATGACATCATCAGTAAACAGGAAACACAGGCTCAGGGTAAAGCAGGACAACAGGATGTAAACGTGTACAATAACCTGAACGCGTCACAGAGAGGGAGCATAGAGGAGAGAGGACGCAGCGCACGCCCACCAGATATCAACAACTAGATTAATATATGTCTCAAAGTCAGCTGTGAAAAGATTGTCACAAGAAAGAGAGATTGTAGGAGAGTGGTCGGAATCGCTGCTTAACTTCCTCAAAGTTACGCATTATATGATATAATATATCTCTATAATATAATATAATATATATTTATCACGGCCAAAAGCTATGTGCGCCTCGGGATGATATCATGAATCCTAAACGACTGCGTTGGGATCTCCGACGTCTCTGGTACCACAAGTAAAGACTCGCAGTGGTTCTCTCGGCCTTGGCTGAGAATGAATTGGGGGAAAGGAACGGTGGCGTTCACAGAGGTATGCCCCTCCCACGCTCGCACAAGTGTGTGCACTCACGCGAGCAAACTCACACGAACATGCAGCGTGAATATTCACACTGCTTTTGGTGAGGGTGAGGGTGGAGAGGAGGTCAGACTGAACAGGTGAGGGTTAGGGGGTGAGGGTGAGGGTGTGAGGGTGAGGGTGAGGGTTAGGTTACAGGTGTAGGTTACAGGCGGAGGCTGACCTCATGATGGCGCAGACGTCCCCGGCCAGGTTGCGCCGGCAGGCCGTGGAGGTGAGGTACTCCTGGGGGTTCAGCCGGTACGTGTCGATCATGAAGTTCCGGTAGGCCAGATAACTGAAGGGGGGGGAGGAGAGAGGTCAAACCGTGACATGGACTCACTAGAAGCTGAACGGATCCTTAATGTCCTATAAGGTGTCGTGTTGGGTCCATGAAGAGTAGAAGTGACTCGTACATCTCAGGCGTTTTGGATTTGTTCTTGCCGTTGAAGAACTCGGGCAGGGCTCTGCGCTCGATAGCGTGTACGCTGGGGGGGAGGAGACAGACGTTTAGACACAGGCCTGGTTGCCCCTGGTGACAGGCCCCTCAGGGACTGAACCGACTCCTGCGCTGTGTGGGGGGGGGGAGGGTGTACCTGTTGTAGTCGAACCACGCGGCGTAGCTGGGGATGATGATGTGGTGGGTCTGCTCCGTCACATTGTCCTCGTGGAGGTCTGACGCCTTCACCGGCTCCCCCTTCACACTAGGGGAGCCCTCAGCCTCCTCCTAAGACAGAGGGGGTAGCACTCAGCACCCAGCACCCATCACCCAGCCCCCAGCCCCCAGCACCCAGCCCCCAGCACCCACCACCCACCACCCATCCCCCATCCCCCATCACCCAACCCCCAGCACCCATCACCCATCACCCAGCACCCAGCCCCGAGCACCAATCCATCCCCGGCCGAGCAGACCTCCTGCTCAGCATCGCCTCCCTCCTCCTCCTCATCTCCTCACCTTTCCCGTCGTCTCCATCGACTCGTCTTCCTGCTCGTCTGAGGGAGAGAAAAGAGGCGGGGTCACTCATGGTCTGCTGCGACGCACGCTCCAGGACACAGACTGGTGGGAGTCAGGGTCGGGGACTCACCGTTCTCTGTGGCTCCCTTCACCGGGGTGGAGTCCGTGTCCTTCTTAGCGCTGTCTGCAGAGAACAGAAATCATTAGGAGAAGAAGTGGTCAGACGAGACCCTAGCTGGACCACTGGACCAGATACTGCTGTAGTTCTGGACCACTGGACCACTGGACCAGATACTGCTGTAGTTTTAGACCACTGGACCAGAGGGTGAGGGTGGACATGTAAGGGTGAAGGTGAGGGGGAGGTTGAGGGTGAGGGGGAGGTTGAGGGTGAGGGTGAGGGTGAGTTGAGGGTGAGGGGCCATGTTAGGGTGAGGGTGAGGGTGAAGGTGAGGGGGAGGTTGAGGGTGAGGGGGAGGTTGAGGGTGAGGGTGAGGGTGAGTTGAGGGTGAGGGGCCATGTTAGGGTGAGGGTGAGGGTGAAGGTGAGGGGGAGGTTGAGGATGAGGTGAGGGTGAGGTTGAGGTTGAGGGGGAGGTTGAGGGTGAGGGTGAGGGTGAGGGTGAGGGTGAGGGTGAGGTGAGGGTGAGACAGGAGAGGCGCCCTACTGGTCTTGGCGGGGTTTCCCTCCTCTGTGGCGGGGGCGGGCGAGGCCTCGTCCAGGTCCTTGGTGAGGTCCTCTTGCTCCTCCTCACGCTGACCGCGCTTTGACTTGGTGTAGGGAGTGGTGGGCCTGTCACACACACACACACACACACACACACACACACACACACACACACACACACAAACAGACACACACACACACACACACACACAAAGAGACACACACGCACACGGACACGCACACACACGTGTCACTTGGAATACCATTTTGAATTCACAGCAATTTTAGAAAAACCTGACATGGATGGCTCTCACACACACACACACACACACACACACACACACACATACTAAAGCGCACACCCATACTAACACACACGCACAAACATACTAACACACACATACTAACCCACATACACACACACACACACACACACTAAAGCACACACACATACTAACACACACGCACAAACATACTAACACACACACACACACACACACTCACGCCTTCTTGGTGTTCTTCTTCTTGCTCTCCGGGGGCGGGGGCGTCGGTGATGGCGACGGTGAGCGTTTCCTCTTCTTGGCTCCGGCCGGCTTCTTGTCCCGCCTCTCGTCGGGCGTGGTCACCTCGTCCGTCAGGGTCTTGGCCGAGATGCGTTTCCTCCGGGGTCCCGCCTCCCCCACCTCGTAGTCCTCCTCGTTCATCCACTCGTTGTACTGGTCCAGGTCCAGGATCCACCTGGCGTGCACCTGCCAGACCACAGGGGAGTCCCCGGTGAGTCCCAGACCCCAGGGGAGTCCCAGACCACAGGGGAGTCCCCGGTGAGTCCCAGACCCCAGGGGAGTCCCAGACCACAGGGGAGTCCCCGGTGAGTCCCAGACCCCAGGGGAGTCCCAGACCACAGGGGAGTCCCCGGTGAGTCCCAGACCCCAGGGGAGTCCCCGGTGAGTCCCAGACCACATGGGAGTCCCAGACCCCCGGTGAGTCCCAGACCCCCGGTGAGTCCCAGACCCCCGGTGAGTCCCAGACCCCCGGTGAGTCCCAGACCACAGGGGAGTCCCAGGCGAGTCCCAGACCCCCGGTGAGTCCCAGACCCCCGGTGAGTCCCAGACCACAGGGGAGTCCCAGGGGAGTCCCAGACCCCAGGGGAGTCCCAGACCCCAGGGGAGTCCCAGGGGAGTCCCAGACCCCAGGGGAGTCCCAGACCCCAGGGGAGTCCCAGGGGAGTCCCAGACCCCAGGGGAGTCCCAGACCCCAGGGGAGTCCCAGACCCCAGGGGAGTCCCAGGGGAGTCCCAGACCCCAGGGGAGTCCCAGACCCCAGGGGAGTCCCAGGGGAGTCCCAGACCCCCGGTGAGCCCAGACACTCGTCCGGTTTGCTTATAAACAACTGTCACAGTGCTCTAGAATAAGGCAGTCAATCCTAACACTGAGGCCCACTGTGTGGCCATGAAGCTAAATATGAAAAGGAAACGTTGGGAATGACCTTTTTGGGCTTTTCAGGAGTCGGAGGATCCTCCACTGCAGCCTCCACCTCACTGGCAGAGATCCAGGTATCGTAACTAACCAGAGATAGAGGTCAGAGGTCACAAACCGAGAGATAGAGGTCAGGAACAGAGAGATAGAGGTCAGGAACAGAGAGATAGAGGTCAGAGGTCAGGAACAGATAGAACAGAGAGATAGAGGTCAGAGGTCAGGAACAGAGAGAACAGAGAGATAGAGGTCAGCAACCGAGCGATAGAGGTGAGGAACAGAGAGCTAGAGGTCAGAGGTTAGGAACAGAGAGATAGAGGTCAGACAGTCCATTTACAACATTATCAATATGAAGAAGACTGTATTTCTGAACGAGACGCATTTAGCACATAGCTGAATGGAGCCCGGTGGTGGACATGAACAGTTAATGGGACTGTCCCTTTAAGGCACACTGACCCTCAAAGGGACAGGACGCAGTGTTGGGTTCAGTGAAGGTGGAGAACGTGACACCAACCTGTCTGGAAAGTATCCCCAGTGGAGGAGCACCTGCTTGTCTCTCTTCATCACCGGACGCACCCACTCCTCTGACACACACACACACACACACACACACACACACACACACACACACACACACACACACACACACACACACACACACACACACACACACACACACACACACACACACACACACACACACACACATTTAAATGCTTTTATTTGGATCCACATTTCCCAAAAAGAGGGGAAAAAAGATCCAAACATTTTGGGAAGAAATAATGATAATGTGATAAGGTTCACCAAGCTACAAGCCTCTGCAAGACCTACATGATAAATTTAAAAAAATTAAAAAATAAAGTTATTAAACACCGAACACTTAAGGATAAATAAAACATCTTTGCCTCCAGATTCTCATGCTACCTATGGTGGCTGATACAGAGCAGAATTGTGCCAATCTTTGGCAAAATTCAAATGACATTTCAAATGTGTCCAAATTTTTTTTGCACACTTATCATTAAAATCATCAGTATGAATATTGAAGTCACCAGTTATAACTAGACAGTCAAAGTCTGTGGAGATGCTAGACAATAATTCTGTAAAGTCATCAAAGAAATTTGTAGTATGTGGGTGGCCTGTAAATAATTAATAGGAGAACTCTGGGGGAACATTTCAATACAGCACAAAGGTATTCGAATGATGGAAAATCACCAAATAACATCTGTTTCCCTTGAAATACATTTTTAAATATAGCAGCAACTCCTCCACCTCCAGATCTACATACATTAAAAAAGTTATAGTTGGGAGGAGCTGTCTCTATCAGAACAGTTGCACTGTTATTTTGTTCTAGCCATGTTTCAGTTAAAAACACAAAATCCAGTTGAGAAGTCAGTGTTTCCTCTAGGATTTTTTTCAGCAGCGGGAGGAAAAGGTTTTGTTGTACCTGGGTGGTGCACGCACAATTTTTTTGTAGCAGTGGTGCTGTAAGTTGGTAACCAAGCAATGCTAGGGGGGTCCGGGGAAGAAAATGCCCCCCCGGAAGAAATTTTTGAAAAATAACCCTTTAAATGGTTACTTCTGGTGAGATTTTTTTTACAGATTGAGCTTCCAAATATGACATAACAACCAACAGAGTCAAGGTATCTGCTGAGACCAGATCATTGTGCAAATGTGCCTTGAACTTCGCAGAAACTAACTTCATCTTTTATGTTCATTTTCAGCAATTTATTTGATATTTATCATAAGCCTTAGAAAAAATAGATGAAAAAAATATATATTTTTTTCTAATCCCTCTTCAGAAGTTCTGACTGTTCTCTTCGACTCTGTGCCAGTGAGAGGCAGCTGGAACTGTCTCTCTCTTGTCCAGCTTCGGAAAGGATACAGTGTAGCGTTGATCATCTTGTTGTGTATTTGTCTGAGCTAGCTCAGCAAACTAACCCACCGGCACTGTATCCTGGAGGAGTCCTTTGCATTTTTCTAATGCTGCTAGCCTCGTTTCAAATAAAGCCACTGTCTGTTGCAGTTTGTGCATTTCCTGGTCTCCATGCCTGAGACATCCGAGTACAGAGGCATGTTGGCAATAGGAAAGTCCAAGGCTTTTGTTGCGGTCTGATCCGGTAGTCATAAAAACTGCCAAAATGTATTGTTGAATCGAGCGATGGAGGTCGACGGAAACAAACTATATATTCTTAAGTATTATGATCATGAAATAAAATAAAATAAAGTAGACCTGAACGAAGAATTAAGTAGTTTTTGCCACTGCCTAGCAGAGCTTCGGGAAACATGACCTCTCTCTCTGTTGCTTCTTATCTCCTCTTTTCCACAGTTATACCACAGTTAAGGGGCGTTGTTCGTCCCGACGCGCAGTGGAGGGACAACGACCCCCTTAACTGTGGTATAATGAAAACATTTCACTGACTGAAGTGATCTATTGCTTTTATAAAACGGTTACGTAAGTATGGCGAAATGAAAGTCATAGACACCCTCAATTTTGAAAACACGAGAAAGTCAAAAAAGCATTTTTTTAACAAATACAAAAATGTAGTCCCTCCTGGTTGCCTGCAAAGTGTGCAGCGGTTGCTATGCAACACACTGTAGCGTTCTTCAGAGAGAAGGCTAGAGACGGTAGCTTGGTTCGCTGGCAATTTAGCCTACTAGCCTACTATTTAGCCTCGAGCAGTTCACTCACCGTGTGCCTATTGCTTTACAACATTTCCACCCTCTCCATCAATCAACATATTTTTAGGCTTCATTTAACTATGCTATTGCTTTTATATATAAATAAACAACAGATCAAGTTAGGCGCAGAGTGATACAGAACTCTGTAAACAGAATGGGCGTCATACGCTCATTATACAACAGTTGGGAACCAATCGGATCGCTTGATTTAAGCCACCCGTTTTATAAGTCCTGTATATACAAGCTGCCTGCCTAATGATTTATGATCACGATCAACTACTAATCACGTATCACCTATAGTAATGTGCTACAGTGTGTAGCAGAGCAATGACCTTCACGGGAAAGTCAAAGTTGGAGGACCACTGGACTTCATGTTACAGCACTGCCTGGGTGTGGTGATAGAGGACCAATGGACTGAGGTACAGCACTGTGGGTGTGGTTATAGACCAGTGGACCGAGGTACAGCACTGTGGGTGTGGTTATAGACCAATGGACTGAGGTACAGCACTGTGGGTGTGGTTATAGACCAATGGACTGAGGT
>NC_140272.1:6202328-6207439 GCF_964030765.1 Micromesistius poutassou
CCAGGTAACACCGTGGTTTCATTAGAACTTAAAAGAGCTTCATAAGAGCTTCATAAGAGTTTCATTAGAGCTTCATATAGAGCTTCATAAGAGTTTCATTAGAGCTTCATAAGAGCTTCATAAGAGCTTCATTAGAGCTTCATATAGAGATTCATTAGAGCTATATGGTTCTTCATGAGAGCTTAATAAGTTCTTCATAATAGCTTCAGGGAACTTCAGAGAGAGCTTAATAAGAGCTTCATGGTTGCTTGAGACCAAGCTGGTGCAGAACCTCATTAAAACCATAATTTCCACGTGACATTCTTAAAATAAATGACTTTTTTTTAGAAAACACATTTAAAACATCAACTTGAGATTTCTCTACTTGTCAAATGTCTTTGCCAAAACCCAAAATGTGTTGGTTTCTTATTTTTATTTGTTTCATTATTAAGTGAACTGAATCTGTCAAGAGTACAGGCACCGATATGAAGGGTTGTCCAGGAAAGAATGACTCAATAGCACAGAATAATCCAGACCCCTTTATTGAGATTCATAATCTTTGAGAATAGAGAAATCAAACTATGCTGATATCATAACAAATACACACACCTCCGTCTACAAGTACAGGACAGTCGTCCATCCGTCCTGGCCAATGAACAGATGGCAACAGATGCACAGACACAAGCGCTAGGATACAGGAGGAGGATGCAGCCTGGCACTGGGTCCAGTCCCACCAGTACAGCAGTATTCACCTTCATCATCATAATGGTCAGCAGACTGGTACAGGTGACAGAACTTGTACTGGGATCAATGGCCTTTCTCTCACTCGTTTGGACGGACCGATCCTGTTTCTGACACATCTTGATACTCAGGTTAGAATAGTTCTGTCATAAGGGCAGACTCAGCGCCGGTGTGGTGGAGATAGAGACGCTACCTGGTTCTCCACAAAGCAGTCCCAACCAAACACCTGTCAGCGGCATTCCAGCTCTCCTCCCGGCCGGACATCACTGAGGATAATGTAGTCGCTGCCAGGGTGGTGTCCAGCATTCTGCCTCGCCTGAGGGGACACACTGATGGCACGCGAGTGTTTACCACCCAGGGGCCAGTTTGGTCTGCTGTGAAGGACGTCCACCCACTGGCCCACACCTGCTGACGCACTGCAGACATCACCTGCTGATGCATTACAGACATCACCTGGCCGGAGCAAACATCACCTGTTGATGCATTACAGACATCACCTGTTGATGCAGTACAGACATCACCTGCTGATGCACTGCAGACATCACCTGGCCAGAGCAGACATCACCTGGCGGTGCCGGCCTCACCTTGACATGGGAGTCTGCATCCTGTCGCTGTGATTCCTTCTCCTCTCAGTGCTTCCAGACAGTCCTGGTAACATGTGCTGTCATTCAAAGTCTAGACGAGCGGGTTTCCATCACTAACAGATCATATTTTATATAAGATAACTTTTGTGACACTTACATATTTACAAGTTAAGAGTTGGAGTTTTGTTTTGCGTCGTTGGTGGTTGTGACATTCCATATATTTGCGTGGAGAGGAACGTGTGTGTTGTGTGCATCATCTCCATTAAGAAGCTGCACACTCAATGTCTTGATATGACACTCTGCAAGATGAGCTTGTGATGAAGCGGTTCTGCCGGTATGGTAATCTGAACAGACGCGTTGTAATAGTGGATCATAAATCAGGGTTGGAGTACTGTTTGGATTACATTGAAGGACATGCTTCAGGGCAGCTCAACACCAACTCTCGGTTGTTAAATGTATGGTTATATCATACGTGTAACAGACAGAACGCATAGATGACATAAACAACACAGTAGACGTGATTATGATTGTATAAAAAATCATCTGCACATTTTCAGTTCTTTCACGAGGTGGTCGTTTCTCTGAAGGAGCCGCGCATGTGGAAGAGGTGCAGGGAAGGAAGAGACAGAAGCAGCCTCATTAGTGGCACGGAGCTCCGTCATAATCCTGACTCCCAGGAACCATCTAATACCCCACAATCTATGTGCTGGGGGTGTGTGTGGGTGTGTGTGTGTCGTTTGATTAAACAAACAATTTGTTTTATTTAACACACACACACACACCCACACACAAGCACACACAGAAAAAACTAACACACACACAGAAACACACACACACACACGTGCACACAGACTCTCTCACATACAGAAGCACACACAGAAAAAACACACAGACACACACACTCAAGCGCACACACAGAAAAAACACAGACTCACAGAAGAACAAGCACACCAAGACACACAAACTGGCACACGCACACACATGCACACGTGCACACATGCACACGTGCACACATGCACACGCACACACTGCACAGGTCCAGCCTCCTGGATGAGGTCCTGGTGTTGATGTGCTATCAACACAGCTCAGCTCACGTCAATGTATTCATGACTTTTCTCGTTTAGTGTCTGCAGCCACATTGAGAATCCATCTCCAGCGATGAAGCCAGCGTGGGAGTCTCTAGTCTCAGTCCATGTTCAGAGATCCTCCTGCTAGATTCCAGACCGCTGGCAGAAACAGTCGTTCTGTTAACGCTTTTAATGTACCACTGATACTGGAAAAGTCAAACAAATTAAAAATCGGTGTGTGTTTGTGTGTGTGTGTGTGTGTGTGTGTGTACGTGTGTACGCACGCACACGCACGCATCATAAGACCAATATAAAAGATCAATAGACTGAAATCACTACTCTCTCCATGCTCACACACACTGTTCATGATACAGAATAAAAGCAGCACACTTGGAGTCATCAGGTGTAAACCTCTACGTAGGATATATATATATATATATATATATATATATATACCGCTGGATTCACACCAGTCTGCTCTCACTGCGCCGTGTTTTACAGGGCGATGACAAGTTAGGCTTCAGGGAACATGGTGTTTATATACAGCAACAGACGGGGGAGGTCTGAACGATCAGCATGGTGAAGGCTTCTCTGTCGCGTGGAGGTGTGTGTGTGGTGGGTGTATGTGCGTGTGTGTGGGGTGTGGGTGTGTGGGTGTGTGTGTATATATGTGTGTGTGTGTGTGTGTGTGTCTGTCTGTGTGTGTGTCTGTGTCTGTGTCTGTCTGTGTGTGTGTCTGTGTCTGTGTCTGTCTGTGTGTGTGTGTGTGTATCTGAGTCGGTGTCTGTGTCTGTGGTGTGTGTGTGTGTGTGTGTGTGTGTGTGTGTGTGTGTGTGTGTGTGTGTGAGGGGGCTCCGGAGCAGGGCGGGGGTCCGTCAGTCGGGGTAGATGAGGAACCCGGAGAAGGTGCTGTACTTGTTGGTGTTCCCCCCGTGGACCTTGCCCCCGTCCAGCTGCACACACACCTCGTCGCCCACGTCCAGGTGCAGGATCACGCTGTTGGCGGCGTAGTCGTAGTTCTGGTCGGCGTCCTGGGCGATGGCGCTGGCCCGCACCTGGACCCAGAGACACAGGACAGGCGAGGGCCGTGAGACACACACACACACACACACACACACACACACTCACGCTCACGCTCACACTCACACACAGCCTGCCAGCGCAGACTGATTAGAAGCAAGCACCTTCTCCTACGCGTGTTCTGTCTTCCCGGACACTTTGTCCTTTGACATAAAATGTACAGGTCATGTGACCTGCAGAGCCTCCAGCTTCAACTGCACTTCAAACCGCGTTCATCAGCGCCGGCTAAATGTTAATGACAGATTAAGAGCGAGCACACACAGATGAGGAGTGTATTCCTCATGTCTTCCATATTAAAGAGCTTAAGAGCAAGCTGATGTACAGCACATGGGTAGAAGAGGAATCTCCACACACACACACACACACACACACACTCGGTCACATTAAAATAAGTAAAGATTTGATAGTAAAAAACAAATTAAATCAGATTAATTTATAGAGTGTGTTCTTAGTGTATTAGAGAGAGGTGTCTGTCCGTTGGGGGGGGGGGGGGGGGGGGGGGGCGACTGCATGAATGCTCTTGCATCACTAATACACATCACTAATGGCCCATCTTCCCCAAACTGTTGGCAATTTATCCCCCGTACGTACCGCCGTCCGGCTCTGGCTCCAATAGGCAAATCAGCTTCTAATAAATGTCCCTATTGTGGGATAAGTAACCACTTATTCAAGCAGCCCATCCATTTAATGCGGGAGAATAGAGTACACAAGCACATCCATATTAATGAATGCAAATCTCCCCCGGCGCGCTCTGTCCCTGTCCGACCGCCCAGCTGCAGCTCCGCGCACCCTCCGTCATCTTAGTCGTACGCCTGCTCCGTCACCCCCACCAACCTGGGCTCCGTCACCCCCACCAACCCGGGCTCCGTCACCCCCACCAACCCGGGCTCCGTCACCCCCACCAACCTGGGCTCCGTCACCCCCACCAACCTGGGCTCCATCACCCCCACCCGACGCTGAGAGAGCACCCCCCACCCCCCCAGACCCCACCCCCAGTAGACCCCTCCACACTGACCAGACCCCCTCAATAGACCAGACCCCTCTTCACTAGACCAGACCCCCAGACCCCCTCCTCACTAGACCAGACCCCCAGACCCCCTCCTCACTAGACCAGACCCCCAGACCCCCTCCCCCCACCAGACCCCTCCACTCCAGAAAAGACCCTCCAAGCTCCCTCACCCCCACCTCCCTCACTCACCCCGCCACACGAGACCAGACTGCCTTACCCCCACCAGACCCCCCAGACTAGACCAGACCCCGCCCGCCCCCCCCCCCCCCCTCCCCCAGACCCCCGGCCCCCTCAGTAGTGCTAACATGTCCTCCTGGTTGTCGTGTATTTAACTCATTAATTCTCCCTGTTTCCCCCGTATGAGTAATGGTGTCCACGTCGCCGCGGCCCCAAACGAAACAAATCGATATCTCGCCCGCCTCGCTGTCTCTTTTTTTTTTTGGGATTCAACACACACCACGCCATTAATTGCTGTCTCCGCCTTGTAGCACAGCCCTCCTCCTCCTCCTCCGCCTCCACCACCTCCACCTCCTCCTCCTCCTCCTCCTCCTCCTCCTCCTCCTCCTCCTCCTCCTCCGCCACCACCAGCAGCACCAGCTCCATCCTCCATCATTCCCCTCCCATTGGCGCCCTCTTCTCTGTCGCTTCATT
>NC_140272.1:6207639-6217639 GCF_964030765.1 Micromesistius poutassou
TCTCTCTCTGGTCTGAAGGAACAGCAGCACTGCAAAGTGGGTACGAGATGGTTGCAGTAAGCACCTGGTGATTTACATTCAACTCATCAGCTAATACACACACTGCCTTGCGCCTGGAGGACCGAGTGATGCCAAGCAAACACATCCCCCACTCAACACATACACACAATCACATCAATACCAACAGGATAGGGACAGGGGGTGGCCATAATAAAAAGTATGGCTCATAAATGTCAAATCAGTAGAACGGCCCTGAGTCTCTGCAGACCAGCTGGCTGGGAGGAAATTGAAGACAAGCCATTTAGCGCTATAGGTCCCATTGTCATCATACCACTACTTACACCAGAAGCCTATAGCACGCGTGCGTGTGCGTGTGTGTGTGTGTGTGTGTGTGTGTGTGTGTGTGTGTGTGTAGAGAGAGAGATTGCAGCTGTGTTGGGAAAATGGTGTGCATCCATGGAAAATAGCATGACACTAAGAACGTTGAATGTGTTGTGTGAAAGTGAAAGTGTTGAACCCACAGTTGTTCAAGACTGTATTTTACTACTGTAGTGTATGTCATTTAAAAATCACTACAATTTGCACAAAATGACCCATATGGTTGCATGAACACACAAGCACTCAAGGCAAACACGCACACAGCTGAAAAATATAGACCCACCACAGCACACAAATTAAATATAAAGGCACACACACACAAAACAAAGACACACAGGTAACACTTTACAATAAGGTACACAGAAATGTAGGTAGTTACTGAGGAACGAATGAGTAACGAATGAGGAACGAATGAGGAACGAATGAGTAACGAATGATGAACGACGAAGTGACAGTTACTCAGTAACTACTGAGGAGTTACTGGTAAACAGACCAGGGGACTACTGAGGAACGAATGAGTAACGAATGAGGAACGAATGAGTAACGAATGATGAACGACGAAGTGACAGTTACTCAGTAACTACTGAGGAGTTACTGGTAAACAGACCAGGGGACTACTGTATTCGTTACTGAGTAACGAATGATGAACAACCAGGGGCCCTAAAGTGACAGTTACTCAGTAACTACTGAGGAGTTACTGGTAAACAGACTAGGGGATACTGTATTAATGAATCATTCTGTGAAATAGCAAACTGACCAATTGATTATGAAAGCAACTGAATTTTCCTGGGATTTCACAATTAGTTAATAAATTAACAACGCACAGACGGGATGATTGTCATATTTTAATAAAGATATTCACAATACATACATTCATATTCACATTTAAGGTTTATTATGTGGCATTAGTAATGTTGAAGGCTTAAAAGCAATTGTCCACCACTGCAGGGCACGCTTTAAACCTGCCTCCCTTGGTTTCAAGCGCTGTCGAGGGCTGGCTTGGGTCCCACACTGGATCGACTGGTAGAGCTGGATCTGACTGATGAGTTGTTACTCTTTCGCGATCCATTCGTTCACCAGTAGTTAAGCTTCATGAATCATTCGTTTACCAGTAGTGAAGCTTTTTGTGTACCTTCATGTAAAGTAATGCATCATACTGAGTTGTTACTCTTTCGCGAACCATTCGTTCACCAGTAGTTAAGCTTCATGAATCATTCGTTTACCAGTAGTGAAGCTTTTTGTGTACCTTCATGTAAAGTAATGCATCATACTGAGTTGTTACTCTTTCGCGAACCATTCGTTCACCAGTAGTTAAGCTTTATGAATCATTCGTTTACCAGTAGTGAAGCTTTTTGTGTACCTTCATGTAAAGTAATGCATCATACTGAGTTGTTACTCTTTCGCGAACCATTCGTTCACCAGTAGTTAAGCTTTATGAATCATTCGTTTACCAGTAGTGAAGCTTTTTGTGTACCTTCATGTAAAGTAATGCATCATACTGAGTTGTTACTCTTTCGCGAACCATTCGTTCACCAGTAGTTAAGCTTTATGAATCATTCGTTTACCAGTAGTGAAGCTTTTTGTGTACCTTCATGTAAAGTAATGCATCATACTGAGTTGTTACTCTTTCGCGAACCATTCGTTCACCAGTAGTTAAGCTTTATGAATCATTCGTTTACCAGTATGAAGCTTTTTGTGTACCTTCATGTAAAGTAATGCATCATACTGAGTTGTTACTCTTTCGCAAACCATTCGTTCACCAGTAGTTAAGCTTTATGAATCATTCGTTTACCAGTAGTGAAGCTTTTTGTGTACCTTCATGTAAAGTAATGCATCATACTGAGTTGTTACTCTTTCGCGAACCATTCGTTCACCAGTAGTTAAGCTTTTTGAACCATTCGTTTACCAGTAGCGAAGCACTTTCGGGTTAGTTATAAAACCCCAAACCACTGATGACAATGAGGGATCTACAGCCACTTTAGTTAAAAATGTATACAACATAGGGAAATATATATACATATACTGCGCTCATGACACATAATAACAATAACATAATAACAGGATAATATAGAAAATATTAACAATTTAAAACACAAACAGAAACAAAAAAAGACATTTTAAAATGTAACAAAAAAAGGCACTCTAAAAACAAAACAAAAACCAGCTCTCTTCATCTGACACGGCTGTAGCGATCCATCGCCTCTTCTGGGGTGAGGACTGAAACAAAGAAAATTATAAACATGTATTAACAGTAGTATTTTGTCAGGATGATGGTAGTGCAGTTGGTTAGGGGTTTACTAGTATTAATACTATTCTTGTATTAGGGTTATATAGTGGCAAGTTAGTTCTAAATTACATTCTAGAGTAATGAATGTACAGAGTTATAATAATAATAATTATTAAATTGTAATTTCCAGTAGTATCAAGAGTACTGTGAGTGTACTGTCTATTCAAGTAGTATTATCTGTACTCTTTAACAGTAGGTTATTATAAATCAAATGAGCACAACTAGAGAGTAAAGTGGGAGTACTGTATAGTTTAGACAAGTGGTAGAATAAGTGGATTATATTGTTTAGTGTTATTTGAAAGCCATGTTCCTGCTGTAGCTTCATCCATTATGCTGCTTTGAACAGTCATGTATTGAACAGTCAGACGTGTTCAGACGTGGCTTTGATATTATAAGCAGACTTGGGACCAGCTGACCACCTAGCTCGTTAAATAAATGGGTAAGAATTGATCAATTAATCCAGCACCATGAATATAACCATAACCAAAAACTTTTTTATTTTCTACTTAGTAGACTAACTTAAAGTGGCTTAACTGACCTCAATCTAATTTATGTCATTGCTGTTCTAAGTTCCTTCCCATTCCCAAAGCACTTTCCGGTTACGATATCATGTAAAGGTAGATACTTGGTTACTGCAATGTTCAAGTACAAATGGAGTAAATATTACTAGCATCCTCTTGTCTTGGATCCCCTCTAGACACTAGCTTCCTCTGCTGCAGTTTGGCTACTGCGCTGTTCGGATTGTTCCCGCTGACTCGATGGCGCTGTAACATTTTGGAGCACAGAAAGAATGGTTGGTGTAAGGGGCTCAAAACCTTATGAAGGATATTGATGAATGCATACAGAGTGACGTTTTTGTTCATTTGAAAATTGTATGGATACCTTAAAAATATATATATACAGTTAGTTAAGAAATAAGGGTTTTATTCACTTTGGGCAATGACATTATCCATTGTCTTTAATGTTATAATATGTAATAATAATATGTATGATCATATGTCATTTTGATTTATGACAAATCATCATCAATTCATTTGTCATGGTTCCACATGCAGTCCATTGTGTAGAAGACATGTTTGAGAGATTCAGTTGTTAACATTACATACTGTAACTATGGACTAAAATGAAAAGAAAAAAAACAGGGAGAAAGGTATTACCGTAATAGCACTATAACAGTGTAATGTAGCAGTCTTCGGGTTTTTTAGTAGTTAAAAACAACTCCAAAAACTATTCAAAGACGTGGTAACTGACTCGCCTAATTTAACATTAGATAAGTGGTTGAACCGTCGGTCTTTTGACCTAGTTAAGAGTTAAACTTTTGTGTTTGACAGATAATTAAAATTTGCTTGCAACGTCGGCTATCTAGCCGGCTAGCAATCCATTGGTTAGTGACAAGGTTAGCTAGCAAGGCCAAAAAATACGTGATAGAACAGACGTGGTACGATGTCAAGTTAGCTCATTTTAGGAAGCTAAGCAATGTGACCGAATCATTACACTCTCAATTAATAATGAAATAACTTTAAAGCATGTACTTACATTCTAACATGGCTGTCTCTACATGTGGAAGCTCTTCCGTGGGCTGCCTTTTTCTCTTACTCTTTCGCTGAGTCTCGATTGTCAAGTCCTTCTGCACGACCTCCTTGCCCGTCGACGGAAGAGAGTGGGCGTGTCCGACGCATGGGGTAAAACGATCTGCGTATAACGTGCCCCTACCCACTGTACACGTCCGTCGACGACAAGGGACGCTCCCGAATTGCATTGTGGGTCCGCATGTGCAAGACAGGAAGACGGTTCTATGCGAAGTTATCATGACCCTGCACGCTAAAGTACTCAGTCTTATTGAGGGAAGACAGACTTTTAAAAATAAATTAAAATTGATAAAATGGCTCCAAAAGAAGAAGTTACTTAAAGCCAAAATAAAATGCAAACTCTGCAAAAAGAGAAGGAAAATGAAGGAAAACGCAAACGTTGACGGACTGCAGTGGTAAGTATTCTTTTTTTGGTACGGTTTTTATCGATGACTTCCTTTGTTTACTGATATGTCATAACATACGTAACATTAATATTTATCATGAAGAAATGTGTTGTCTTCTGTAGGCAGTGCCGACGTAATAAACATAGAGGGAAAACAACGAGGAAGTCAGTGAGGTGCGGGTCACTTTTTGAGAGGAGCAAATTGTCCCTATTCAGCTGGATGAAATACATTTATAGGTAAGGTATGCAGTAGGGCTGTACGGTATGGACTACAATTTATATCACGGTATGATTTGAGGCATATACGGTAATGCCGTATTATATCACGGTATGTTCATTTTATCTTCTAATTTCTATATAAATGTTTCTGAAGGGGTATCATCAGCCAATCAGCGTTCACTCCCTGAGGGACGTAACATAACAGCCAATCAGCGTTCACTCCCTGCAGTCCAGACTAGAGTGAATCGCAGCACTCCCGGAGCTCTATATCTAAATAATATAATTAAGCAATAGATCACGACAGGCTGTGGTATACGGTCATTATACCACAGTTATTGAGTAATTGTAATTGTTGTAATTGAATGTTATTATTGTGTCATGCACACAGTTATGACTTATGCCTTCTTAGGCTTTAAAAACACTTTGAAACTCATCAAATTCACATCGTTTTGGCCAGAGGACCAGCATAATTTCTTAACCGTGCAAACAAAATAATCTTTGACTTTGACATGTTCTAGAATTTTTTATTAATTGTCGGTCCTAATGTTTATTTTTCTGTCTTCTACTACTTTATCACAGTATGGAAGGGGGAGATTTGGAGCTACCTGGAGGAGGAGAAAATGGGTCTTCTTCCTTGGCAGATTGCTGCATGACATTGGCCACGAACACCAATAACATTTCATTGAGTTTTGTTGAAACTTCTTTTCTTTGTTAGATTTTTTCAGTGTTCTTCAGAAATGCCTTGTTAAAAGTGCAGCCTTTATTTTTGTTCCATTTTAAAATGCCTTTTTTTGTTTCTGTTTGTGTTTTAAATTGTTAATATTTTCTATATTATCCTGTTATTATGTTATATGTTATTATGTGTCATGAGCGCAGTATATATATATATATTTCCCTATGTTGTATACATTTTTAACTAAAGTGGCTGTAGATCCCTCATTGTCATCAACAGTGGTTTGGGGTTTTATAACTAACCCGAAAGTGCTTCGCTACTGGTAAACGAATGGTTCAAAAAGCTTAACTACTGGTGAACGAATGGTTCGCGAAAGAGTAACAACTCAGTATGATGCATTACTTTACATGAAGGTACACAAAAAGCTTCACTACTGGTAAACGAATGATTCAAAAAGCTTAACTACTGGTGAACGAATGGTTCGAGAAAGAGTAACAACTCAGTATGATGCATTACTTTACATGAATGTACACAAAAAGCTTCACTAATGGTAAACGAATGATTCATGAAGCTTAACTACTGGTGAACGAATGGTTCGCGAAAGAGTAACAACTCAGTATGATGCATTACTTTACATGAAGGTACACAAAAAGCTTCACTACTGGTAAACGAATGATTCATGAAGCTTAACTACTGGTGAACGAATGGTTCGCGAAAGAGTAACAACTCAGTATGATGCATTACTTTACATGAAGGTACACAAAAAGCTTCACTACTGGTAAACGAATGATTCATAAAGCTTAACTACTGGTGAACGAATGGTTCGCGAAAGAGTAACAACTCAGTATGATGCATTACTTTACATGAAGGTACACAAAAAGCTTCACTAATGGTAAACGAATGATTCAAAAAGCTTAACTACTGGTGAACGAATGGTTCGCGAAAGAGTAACAACTCAGTATGATGCATTACTTTACATGAAGGTACACAAAAAGCTTCACTACTGGTAAACGAATGATTCATAAAGCTTAACTACTGGTGAACGAATGGTTCGCGAAAGAGTAACAACTCAGTATGATGCATTACTTTACATGAAGGTACACAAAAAGCTTCACTACTGGTAAACGAATGATTCATAAAGCTTAACTACTGGTGAACGAATGGTTCGCGAAAGAGTAACAACTCAGTATGATGCATTACTTTACATGAAGGTACACAAAAAGCTTCACTACTGGTAAACGAATGATTCATGAAGCTTAACTACTGGTGAACAAATGGTTCGCGAAAGAGTAACAACTCATCAGTCAGATCCAGCTCTACCAGTCGATCCAGTGTGGGACCCAAGCCAGCCCTCGACAGCGCTTGAAACCAAGGGAGGCAGGTTTAAAGCGTGCCCTGCAGTGGTGGACAATTGCTTTTAAGCCTTCAACATTACTAATGCCACATAATAAACCTTAAATGTGAATATGAATGTATGTATTGTGAATATCTTTATTAAAATATGACAATCATCCCGTCTGTGTGTTGTTAATTTATTAACTAATTGTGAAATCCCAGGAAAATTCAGTTGCTTTCATAATCAATTGGTCAGTTTGCTATTTCACAGAATGATTCATTAATACAGTATCCCATACAGTTTACCAGTAACTCCTCAGTAGTTACTGAGTAACTGTCACTTTAGGGCCCCTGGTTGTTCATCATTCGTTACTCAGTAACGAATACAGTAGTCCCCTGGTCTGTTTACCAGTAACTCCTCAGTAGTTACTGAGTAACTGTCACTTCGTCGTTCATCATTCGTTACTCATTCGTTCCTCATTCGTTCCTCAGTAGTCCCCTGGTCTGTTTACCAGTAACTCCTCAGTAGTTACTGAGTAACTGTCACTTCGTCGTTCATCATTCGTTACTCATTCGTTCCTCATTCGTTCCTCAGTAGTCTCCTGGTCTGTTTACCAGTAACTCCTCAGTAGTTACTGAGTAACTGTCACTTCGTCGTTCATCATTCGTTACTCATTCGTTCCTCATTCGTTCCTCATTCGTTACTCATTCGTTCCTCAGTAACTACCTACGTTTCTGTGTACCTTATTGTAAAGTGTTACCCAAATACTCTTTGGCTGGGATGCAATGAAGAGGCATCAGACAATCAAGTCATTTTAGCCTGAATACATAGGTAAAAAGCACCAGATCAGGTTGCTAGTACCATGGACAGTATCAGAGCGATAACCTGTTGAACTAAATGGATGTGGTAGGCTACACCACGGGATGCATCTGCAGACCACTGCCACATAAATGAAGGTAAGATGCGATATTTATTGCTTAAGATTTGCTGGTGCTGGTGCTGTGGTGAGGTGTTTTGTGTTTTTTTGCACTCAAGTGGTCGGCTGTTTCAACTCTTGCAATTGATGTTAGCCATAGCCACCAAGTAGCCTAACTTATCCACGGTTTGCGTTCGTACAGTGTTGGTTATAGTGGAGATGACGATAGTGGAGTAATTAGTGGAATAACTGTGGTGGGGAGTGCATGAGTTTTGGTCAGAATGCCTGATGTAGATTGGATGGATGCGTGTTGTGAATTGAGAACAGCCAGCTCATGATGTGATACAGCGTTCAGCTGTGCAACAAATATTTTTTGCTTTTTCGACATTTGTAGTGCTGTGTGTAGCCACACGTTTGCCCCTTCACAACTTAAACACGTAATTTGCTTTCCTAACTCCTCTTTGTTTGTGTTGGTAGCTTAGTCATGTCATGTCACGTTGTCAACATTGGGTACATGGAGCACAACATAGTGGGTCATAGCCTATGTCCAATGCTTTTTGGAAACGCTTTCTTCATAAAAGTGTCAGACATCAGTTTTTTGTATACCTTTTATTCATTAGTAAGCTACATGGGTATGCCGTCTTTCAGAACCTTTCATTACCTGCATTAAAGAGAAAAAAAAGATTGCACCCAGCACTTCTGAAAATGCACTTTCAAATGCGTCTCTGTCCCCAGCACATTTCAATCCAAACTGACGACCACGATTGATACCATAGATAGACTGTATAATATTACCATTAGTGAATTGCATAGGGGTCAATGTGAGCTCATGAATATTCATCAGCAAATGCAAACTGAATGGCTGTACAAGTGTTCTGAGACACGGCTACGAACCGGCTCCACCACTGACGAGGCCTGCTGGTAACGAGGTCTGCTGGTAACGAGCTGCTGGTAACGAGCTGCTGGTAACGAGGCCAGCTAGTAATGAGCTGCTGGTAACAACACCAGCCGGTAATGAGGCCTGCTGGTAACGAGGCCTGCTGGTAACAAGCTGCTGGTAAGGAGGCATGCTGGTAACGAGCTGCTGTTAACGAGGCTTGTAAATAATTTAGTGGGGGAGGAGGGTTGCGCTTGGGATCCACTGGGGGGGTTGGGGTCTCAATAGAGGGTTTTTATTTTAGTTTTGATAGCGCTCTGATAGCACCGCTGAATATGGTATCACAATGCTGTCACACACACAGACACACAATTGTCCCCTTCAGACCTGCTCCACCACCCCGCCCACCACCTCGACCTCATACGCCACCACCACCCCCAACCCCACCACCACCACCTCAACCCCTACCTCCACCACCACCAGTACACCATCTCCCCCACCTCCAACACCTCCACCATCACCACCACCTCCCCCACCACTCCATCACCTGCACCCCCACTCCCACCGCCAATAGACCACCATAACCATCCCCACCACCTCACCATCCACCACCAAACCCCACCCTCCGGTATGACAGGCTGAATGTGGAGGGGTGGAGGGCTGGCTGGGGGCCGTAATTAAAGCAGGGGTCCGGGGGTATAAGTTGGGAGGCAGCGCAGGTAGAGCAGCTCTGGCTGTCTGCCAGCAGAACAATAAATCACCCTGCCCCCGCCTCCGCCCCGCCCGCACCCCCGACACAATATCACGGCGAGGCACTCACCCCCTCCCGAAAAGCAATTCCGTCATGTCTTGTTAGCTCATTCATCTTCATCAGGCGCCGCGGCCGGGCTGACCGCCCCCAGAGCCGGCCGGTGATCAAAGGAGAGCCTCAGACAGACCACCACCACGGGCCCTCTGACTGTCACTCACGCACACACACGCACGCAAACACACACACACACACACACACACTCAGAGCACTTAGAATCACACACACACACACACACACACGCACTCAGAGCGCTTAGACCCACTCACGCACACACAGACACAAACACAGAGCGCTAATACACACATAAAAACACGCACGCACACACGCAAATGCACACACGCACACAAGCATGCACACACACACACACACACACATACACACATGCACACACACGCACACACGCACACATACACACACCAACATGCAGCCTTATAGACATATACACACACACACACACATACACACAAATACACACAAATACCTACACACACTCACACAAAACCAACATGCAGAGCATATAGACACACAC
>NC_140272.1:6222639-6286106 GCF_964030765.1 Micromesistius poutassou
GGAGAGGGAGGAGGGTCAATACAAGTCAAATGTTGTGGGAGGCACCGGCACCACCAGTAAGATGGAGTTCTGTGTAACAACTTGAGAGAGAGAGAGAGAGAGAGAGAGAGAGAGAGAGAGAGAGAGAGAGAGAGAGAGAGAGAGAGAGAGAGAGAGAGAGAGAAATGCTTAACAAGTCCCAGGGTATGATAGCCGGGTGACAAACCTTTTAGGATGACCAGCCAATCGAAAGGCTCACTCTTTGACTTTTTGGAAATAATCTTGTTAGAATTCCCCTGGAAAGCTACAGGATTGATCTCCATAATGTCGGGTCCACTAGCGGGGTGAGGGGTAATGCGTCCCCCCAATAATAGGTGTAGTTTGTAGCTCAAAGGCCAGAGAGAGGGCGGCGCAGGGTCCCTCCCTCCCCCCCTCCCCCAACACACAATTCATCACAGCCTTTGCCATTTGTGCTCTGAAATATCAGCCCATTAAAAGATTCATTGAGCTGATTAAACTGCTATAAAATCTAACAAAATTTGCACCGACAGTTTTAGTGCGTGATTTGTGAGGCCAAAGCCCCACACGTTCCTCTGCGCCTCCGACCGAGCGGAACACACAGGCCGCCGGGGGGAGCGACGGGTGCTACTGCCCCCCAGCGGCCGCTAGGAGTACGGCAGGCAGGCGGGCGGGTTCTCAATCAAACATGTTGTAGCTGTAGACTATAGCTCAGGAAGACCACCGAATAGAAGAGACGGGACAACAGCTTTATTACTTGAGTAATTATCCAACTCGTTTTGCCCATGTGTATCAATCACCAACTTTGGCTTCATTTATAGAAATGGTTTGGAGGCTCAGGTAGGCTACTTCTTAGATAGAGATGAGTCATCAGCTCATGAATGAACGCCATGTGGCAGTGAGTCTCTAGGAGAGGAGGAGGAGAGGAGGCGATGAGATGATTCGTGTTTTACACTTTTACAGTCATAACCTTTGTGGTCTCTCTTCCCTGTCTGAGTGTTTTGTAGTTTCCTGCTTGGCTTTAGGTGTGGTAACAACGTGAACTGTTCTCACTTCCTCACCTGTTTAAGAGCGTTCCCCGTCTGCGACTCCTAAACGTTGATGTGCGTCGAGATTAAAGGAAGCGAGACCGTCTGCATACATCATGGAGTCAGACTGCTGGGAGGAGGAGGAGGAGGAGTCAGACCGCTGGGAGGAGGAGGAGTCAGACCGCTGGGAGGAGGAGGAGGAGGAGTCAGACCGCTGAGAGGAGGAGGAGGAGGAATCAGCCCGCTAGGAGGAGGAGGAGTCAGACCGCTGAGAGGAGGAGGAGGAGTCAGACCGCTGGGAGGAGGAGGAGGAGGAGTCAGACCGCTGGGAGGAGGAGGAGGAGGAGTCCGACCGCTGAGAGGAGGAGGAGGAGTCAGACCGCTGGGAGGAGGAGGAGGAGGAGTCAGACCGCTGGGAGGAGGAGGAGTCAGACCGCTGGGAGGAGGAGGAGGAGGAGTCAGACCGCTGGGAGGAGGAGTCAGACCGCTGAGAGGAGGAGGAGGAGTCAGACCACTGAGAGGAGGAGGAGGAGGAGTCAGACTGCTGAGAGGAGGAGGAGGAGTCAGACCGCTGAGAGGAGGAGGAGGAGTCAGACCGAGGAGAGGAGGAGGAGGAGTCAGACCGAGGAGAGGAGGAGGAGGAGTCAGATCGAGGAGAGGAGTAGGAGCAGGAAGAGGAGGAGGAGTCAGATTGCTGAGAGGAGGAGGAGGAGTCAGACTGCTGAGAGGAGGAGGAGGAGAAGCAGGAGGAAGTGTTTTGGTGTGAGTGGAACTCCTGTGTGTCTATTGATCGGCCTGGTTCATTACAGACGGGGCTAACACCGTCCCACGAGCCAGGCAGGATTACCTGGAATGGGATCGATTTGGGTCCCCCCCCCAAACCCCTCGCCTCCAGCGACACCAACACCAAGCTTCCCCCCCCCCCCTCCTAGGAAATCTGTATACAGCTCTGGCTGGGGACTTGTGTTTATCTGACTGCTGCTGTCTGCCGTCTGTCTGCTGTCTGCTGTCTGTTTGTTGTCTGCTGTGTCTGTCTGCTGTCTGTTGTCTGTTTGCTGCTGTCTGCTGTCTGTTGTCTGTCTGCTCTCTGCTGTCTGTTGTCTGTCTGCTGGCTGTTGTCTGCTGTCTGTCTGTTGTCTGTTGTGTTTGTAGTCTGTTGTCTGCTGTCTGTCTGCTGTCTGTTGTCTGTCTGCTGGCTGTTGTCTGCTGTCTGTCTGCTGTCTGTTGTCTGCTGGCTGTTGTCTGCTGTCTGTCTGCTGTCTGTTGTCTGCTGTCTGTCTGTTGTCTGTTGTGTCTGTTGTCTGTTGTGTTTGTAGTCTGTTGTCTGCTGTCTGTCTGCTGTCTGCTGTCTGTTTTCAGTTGTGTCTGTTGTCTGGTCGTGTGGTGTATCTCGTGTGGTGTGACCTTCGTGGTAACCAATGGTGATGCAAGCTGTCTGTCAACCACAAACCATGTGGACCTGCAGAAAGCTGCTTCTTTAGTGGATTTCTTTTGTACACACTGTTAGTGAACCTTTTTGCAGCTCATTTGCCTTATTCAGAAATCAGGGTCTTTGAGAACAAGTGGAACAAAGGGCAACGATGTTCTGAACTTGCTCATTTCCACCCCCCAGTGACCAAGGAAGTGAACTACAAAAAATGGCTTCTTTTTGAGCATGGACTCACTTAAAATGTCTCTTAATGATAATATAATGATAATCGGTGGTAGCTTTGTATTGTATGAGATAACATTATCTTTAGTTCAACACTAAGTTCAGGGTGTTTGCCACCAGACCAGAGCATGAATGTTAAACTAGGGCGCTGCTGCTTTGAGCTGTTCCCCTTTTCTAGTGGTTATTATTACAAAGTGCTAACTGTGTTTCCTGTGGGTTGTGTTGCACACTGCCTCTTTGTCTTATCTATCTTCATACGTTTCATTTGTAGGCCTGCACTTTTTATCAGACACTGCAATGTTAATCAGATTTCCAAAGTAAAAAGACAGATAAATAGACTGAAAAGTGAGCGTGACTGGTGATCAGAAGTGGAAATCAGATTGAGTCAGAGAGTGAAGTGTGGGTTCAGCAGCTCAACTCTCCCTGAGTGCAAAGGAGGTCCTTGGTAGGAGGAAGCACCTGGAGATTTCAGCGCGTTTACATTGCATCTTGATCGCAGGTGAGAGACTTTTATTCCTTTAGAGAGGCACAGTTACCATGTTTTAAATTTTCAACTTAGGGATAAGATGCCAGAGCAAAGGGTTTTAGGAGGATTCAGGATACAGCTTGTGATGTAGTCTTACTAATTAAATCAAATATAACCATATGTACTTATTGTAAGTCGCTTTGGATAAAGGTGTCTGCTAAATCCCTATAGGTAATTATGTCTCTAAATATGTTAAAATCAAGCACCAATTTGTCTAGATTGTGAATAGGTCTTTTAGCGACTTTAATTAATTCAAACAACTATTAAAATTAATAAAATTGAAAGGATTAACTTTACGCAAAATGGGTGTTTACGCATTTTGATAAATATTTAAATACATCTTCAAATTAAATGATTATTTCATAATCTACTATATATTTTATTAAGGTATTATATAAGGTTTTAATAGTGAACTAAGGCATTTCCCAGAACAGCTCATTGCGCCTGACCACAGCCCATGCGGCCTGGGTTTGTGGCTCTTCACCGGTAGCTCACTAGCAGCTAGACGACCTCACTACATGACACACATTAAGCTAAAGCTTTCAACCAAAGCGCATTAGAATAGGTGTATTCGACACTGCAGACACAAGCCAAAAAGTACAAGAAAATAAACAAACAACTGCTTTAAGTGCTACATTCTAGAAACACAAGATAGAAAGTGTGTGTGTGTGTGTGTGGGTGTGTGTGTGTGTGTGTGTGTGTGTGTGTGTGTGTGTGCCAAGACAGTTGAAATCCCTGTCTGACACCTGTCTGTAGGCGATTAAAACATTGTATTGAATGGCAAGGAAGTGAAAGCGTTGTTGATGGCCAGGTCTCCGGTTCCCTGGAGGATGTTCGTCTGTGGGCCCGCAGCCGGTCCGATGGTTCTGCTGACAATCCTTCTGCCTCTTCTACACCCGCTGGGAGGGGTTCTGGGTGAGCGGGTATATATATATATATATATATATATATATATATATATACATATATATATATATATATATATATATATATATATATATACAACATTTAAATATATATATATATATATATATATATATACAACATTTAAATATATATATATATATATATATATATATAGAAATAAATAAATAAATATATATATATATATATATATATATATATATATATATATATATATTTAAATGTTGTTGTGAATCGCACCATCTGGATTGCATTTAAATTTCGTTGTACCATGAGCAATGACAACAAAGAGATTCTGATTCTGATATCGTCTCTGCTGCTGAACTCCCATCTCTGTGTGTCTCAGGCGCCCAGACGTGTGTCCCCCGACCGAGCTGCAGCGAGTGCATCCAGAGCCCGGGCTGTGCCTGGTGCTCAGCGACGGTGAGAGGAGTCTAGCAGTCCACCAGCGGGGCTCGGACATCACAGTCCATCACAGGGTCTTTCTGTTTGCCCGCCATATGGATAGGACTCACAGGAGTCGTTAGTGGGGCTGGATCCTAGATCGACGTGAAGGCATCATAACCAGGCTGGGTCTGTCACGTACCGCATGAGAAACGCTCTGGCCGTTTCTATTGTGGTTTGGGTGTAACATGTATACAGATGCACACCCACATAAACACACACACACACACACACAAACACACACACACACACACACACACACACACACACACAGATACACACACACACACACACACACACACAGATACACACCCACACACATGCACACCCTCACACATGCACACCCACACACACCTTCGCTCACACACACACACATACATACACATACATGCATACACAGACAAATATACATACGTAAACATATTTATACACATGCATATTCACATACACACATACATATTCACATATTCAGATACAAATATACATAAAGGAATATTACCTATTTGTCGTATCAGATTAGCGGTTGAGTTTTAGACTTGTCTCTTATATTAGGAGAACTATCGGGCAGAAACCTAGAATGAATGACCTGTAAGCATGCGTGTTCATGGGGATGGGGTCGGATGGGAGAGATAAAGTGAATAAACTCGATGTCCAGTTTTATTGCGAATAGAAGCTCAGCTTCATTTTAATGGTCGCCCCCCTTCCTGAACGTGGATCTGACCTGGAGCTCCGTCCAAAGAGAGAGTCGTAGATCCAGGGGTCCCGGGGTGACTCTGTGCCCCTCGTGGTCCCTGTGGTTCCCAGGGCTTCCTGCAGGCCTGGGAGCCCAGCGAGAGGCGCTGCGATGCCAGCGAGGCGCTCACCAGGAAAGGCTGTGAAAAGCCCTATCTCCCTGACACGGAGGCAGTCCTCATGAGGGACAAAGAGCTGAGTGACGCTTCTGACGACACTGTGCAGCTCCGACCCCAACAGATCGACATTCAGCTCAGAGTGGGTGAGTGCGCAGAAAACACTGCAAAATGCTAAATGTCATGTCATGGGACCTTTAAGTTGATGTTTTGAAAAAGGAGCGATGACGTAGAATAGGGCTGTGGGCCTCGTGTTTCATCCTTGTCGCGTTGTCCATTTCATTCATATTTTTCTCTCAATGGATCTCAGGAGTTCCACAAACCTTCAAGGTGTCGTTCAAGCGGGCCGAGGGCTACCCCATCGACCTCTACTACCTCATGGACCTGTCCTTCTCCATGGGGGACGACCTGGACACCATCAAGAAGCTGAGTCAGGACGTGGTCAGCACTCTGCAGAGCTTCACCAAGCACCTGCGGATAGGTGAGCTCAGACGTGGACCTCCTGGTTCTCCGGATCTCTGCTTTGTGACGTGACCTCGATGTGAGACAGTCTCCTGGTTTCTCTTTGTTTTTAGGATTCGGGTCCTTTGTGGACAAGGTGGCGTTGCCCTACGTGAGTCAGATGAAGAGGAAGAGGAGGGATCCAAGTCCGTACCGAGGCACCCGCTGCCAGCCGGCCTTCAGCTACCAGAACCTCCTGAACCTCACAGAAGACGCTGCGGCCTTCAAGAGAGAGGTCATTGGGCAGAGGATCTCTGCCAACCTGGACTCACCCGAGTCAAGCTTTGACGCCATCATGCAAGCCGTGGTCTGCAAGGTAACGCACATCACATAACACATCACATAACACATCACATCACACACAACACACATAACACATCACATCACACACATCACATCACATAACACATCACATAACACATCACATCACACACATCACATCACATCACACACATCACATCACATAACACATCACATCACACACATCACATCACATCACACACATCACATCACATAACACATCACACCGGCTATCCCATGAGGACTCCTGGGGCCCTCTTCCCCCTCTCCCTCCTCTCCCTCCTCTCCTCCTCCCCCTCCTCTCATCCTCTCCCTCCCCCTCCTCTCCCTCCTCTCCTCCTCTCATCCTGTCCCTCCCCCTCCTCTCCCCCCTCTCCTCCCTCTCCTCCCTCTCCCCTCCCTCCTCTCCCTCCTCTCCTCCTCTCCAACCTTTCCTCCTCTCCTCCTCTCCCCCCTCTCCTCCTCTCCTCTCCTCTGCCCACTCTCCCCCCTCTCCCTCCTCTCCCCCCTCTCTCTCCTCTCCCTCCTCTCCCTCCTCTCTGGTCCACTCCATAGCTGTTTGTTTACCTACATTTACATTTAGGGCATTTAGCAGACGCTTCCAAAGCGACTGACAAGTGCATTTGTCATAAGAAGTCAGACAATATATCGCTGTCGGTACAGTAAAGATGTTCAGTGACAGCTAGCTACTGCAGAAGTACTATGAATAAATACAGCGTACATTAAGTGCCAGTTCATCAAGTGCGTTCATCAAGTGTGTTCATCAAGTGCGTACATTAAGTGCCAGGACGTTTACCTCCTGTGGTTCTGTGGGTAGGACGTGATTGGCTGGAACAACGGGACCAAGATCCTGGTGTACACGTCCGACGACACGTTCCACATGGCGGGGGACGGGCGTCTGGCCGGGCTCAGCGAGCCCTCAGACGGCCGCTGCCACCTCTCCCCGAGCGGCCTCTACAATGGGACGCGATTCGTAAGCAGCCCTCAGCATCAAAGTCAAGGTTGTGCTCCTAGCACAGAACCGCGACCAGCGTGTGTCTCCAGATGAACCAGTGTGATGTTGTCTCTCTTCTCCACCAGGATTACCCCTCCATCGGACAGCTGGCCCGAGTCCTCACCGCCAACAACATCCAGCTCATATTCGCCGTCACCAAAAACATTTCTGCAGCTTATGAGGTTCTCCCGGAGAGCGAACATTCAGTGGTGGTGGAGTCGGTTGCTTCTCATTATCATTCACTTCTTCTGTCCTAATGGTTTATCTTCTCCCCGGACAGGAACTGAGTAAAATGATCCCACAGTCTGTGGTCGGAGTTCTGGAGAGCGATTCCAGCAATGTCGTCCAGCTCATCAAAAATGCTTACAATGTGCGTATACCAAAGCCCTCGATACATGAACAATACCTCTGTCATCGGAGGCCAGGCAGCCCTTCACAAATCAAGCATCTTACATTCAGAACAACCAAGGAGTTAAGAGCAGGTTAAGAGCTGCAGTGGAGAATGTGCACCATGACCTTCCTTCTGTGAAGCTCAGCTGATCACGGTTTGTGTGTGTGTGTGTGTGTGTGTGTGTGTTGTGTGTGTGCAGAGCCTGTCCTCCAGCGTGGTCCTGGAGCACCAGGCCACCCCCCCGGGGCTGGAGGTGGCCTACCGGGCCCACTGCACCCCCGGGCTGGGCCCCGCCCCGTGGAGCCCCAGAGCAGAGTGCAAGGACATCAAGATCAACCAGCAGGTGGGCCACGCCCTGAAGAGCCCTCCCACTACTGACTGGTGTCAGTTTGGAGCCTTGTCTCCTTTCCTCCCTTCCTTTCCTTGTCTCCTTTACTCCCTTCCTTTCCTTGTTTCCTTTCTTCCCTTCCTATCCTTGTTTCCTTTCCTTGTTTCCTTTCCTCCCTTCCTTTCCTTGTTTCCTTTCTTACCTTCCTATCCTTGTTTCCTTTCCTTGTTTATTTTCCTCCCTTCCTTTCCTTGTTGTCTTTCCTCCCTTTCTTTCCTTGTCTCCTTTTCCTCCCTTCCTTTCCATTTCAAGAGATTTCTGCCTCCAGGTTGATTACAGACCCTTGGGATCAAACCCACAACCTCTCTTCTGGTAGTCTAACCCCACCCTAACCACTCATCTATCCTCCCCAGGTAGATCAGTCTTCACCCTAACCACTCATCTATCCTCCTCCCCAGGTGGATTTCACGGTCCAGCTGAACATGTCCAAGTGTCTGAAGGAGAAGACAGAGTTCCACCTCTCCATTCAGGGCATCAGTGAGCAGCTGAAGGTCACAGTGACGATGAGGTGCGAGTGCGACTGCGGCCCGGTCAAGGAGCGCTCTCCCTCCTGCAGCGGGAACGGCACGCTGAGCTGCGGCACGTGCAGGTAACGCTCCTCAACGCTGCTGTGATCCCTGGGAGAAAGGTGAAGTCAATGTACTGCACAGTACCCCACTGGAAAAGAAACAGGACTCAGGACTTATCTCTACTGTATCATTTTGGCACTGTCACTGCATGCTCACCAGCGTCCTCAAAAGACTGAAGACTCACTTGTTCAGAGTTCACCTGTACTTTGCGTAGACTCCCCCCTTACCCCCCCACCCCTCCCCAGACCTCTCTTACGCACTTATTGTATGTTGTACGTCCTGGCACTCAATGTACTAACTTATTGTATGTTCGTCCTTGCACTTAAAAATAGTACTTACTTTGTGTAGCATCTTATCCTAACTATCTCTGTTGTATACGGGGAATGGGTTAACCTTGCAATTTTTAGTGCTTGGCACTTGGTTCTATGAATATCCTTACTGTACCGACAGCGATATATTGTTGTTTCTCTTTCTCCTGACAAATGTACGTATTGTTCGTTGCTTTGCATAAAAGGGTCTGCTGAATGCCCTGAATGTTAACGTGAATGTTTGCTCGTTACTTGTCTGCACGGTTGCTGAGGAAGCCTGGACTCAAGCATTCCATCAGCGTTCAGACTTCTGCCCGTGGTTCCATTCATGAGGACGTGAACAGACACTCGGCACTCCAACCTGAGGCTGTCTGTGTTGTTGTTGGTGCGCGCTGGTCTCCAGGCCCGTGTTCATCAGTGTGCGATGTGCTCCGCAGCTGCGACCCGGGCTTCCTGGGCCAGGCGTGTGAGTGTGAGCAGAGTGAGGACCAGGTCTCCCTGGACCAGAAGTGCCGCCAGGGCGAGTCCTCTCAGCTGTGCAGCGGCCACGGCAGCTGCGAGTGTGGCAAGTGTGCGTGCCTGCGCAGCTTCCACGGGACATTCTGCGAGTGTGACGACAGCAACTGCGCACAAAGCAACCAGCAGCTCTGTGGTGGTAGGTGAGCCCTGACCAGGAGTCAGACAACGAGACGACGAATGCACAACTCTGAACGCACAGGAAGTATACATAAATACAATGTGTCCATCGCCGTGAATACATGCACAGCACCTTGTGATCCTCAGGAAACGGGAAGTGTATTTGTGGGAGGTGTAAATGCTCGTCCACCTACGAAGGGGACGCCTGCGACTGTTCCACGCTCACCAAACGGTGCCAGACGGCGGGGAGCCCCTGCAGCAGCCACGGGGATTGTCGCTGCAACAGATGCGTCTGCCACAGCGGGTTTGACGGGGACCACTGCTCCCACATTCCCAACAACTGCACGAAATATGAGTGAGTGTGGATAGTATAGTATACACTGTACACTGTTGTACACTGTGGTACACACGTTTTTAACGGGTTGCAGTGGAATGAGGACGACTGCGGCCGTGAGCCGACTGACTAGACTGCATGCCTCTCTTGGTGGTCTGCAGGAACTGTGTGAAGTGCCTATCCATATTCGCAGTAGAGGGTCCTGAGGCCTGCCGGGCTCCCTGTAACGGGACCGAGTTGATCAAGGAGGAGAAGCTTCAGGACGCCCACTGCAGCACCCAGTCCTTGGTGTACGACGTGACGCTGACTCCCCAGGGCGTCATCCGCCTCCGCTACGCCGAAATGGCCCGTGAGCAATGCTAAATTTACATTTACATTTGGGGCATTTAGCAGATGCTTTTATCCAAAGCGACTTGCAATAAGTACATTTGAAACAACAATATATCACTGTCTGTACAGTGAGGATGTTCATAGAACCAAGGCCCAAGCACTAACAATTGCTAGGGTAACCCATTCCCTGTATACAACAAAGATAGCTAGGATAAGATGCTACACAATGATAAATACTGTTTTCAAGTGCCAGGACGTACAACGTAAAATAAGTGTGTAAGAGGGGAGTGGGGGGCAAAGGGGGAGACTAGGTGAACTCTGAACATAATACTCTGAGCATAAACTAAAATAATATTAGTTTTCAAGCAGTTCTTATCATGGGCAGAATATGAGGCTCACACGCGTTCTGTGAGCGCCACACGTGACGCACTGAGCTGGGTGCTGTGTGAATGATCAAGGATATCATCCTCGGACCAGGGTCTATTGATAAGACTTGGGTGATCATCGGAAGCTCTGTGTCGGCGATCATCTTCATCGGCCTGGCGGTCATCCTCATCAGCCGCCTGCTGCTGGAGCTCCACTACCGCCGGGAGTACCAGAGCTTCCTCAAAGCCCAGGAGCAGACCGACTGGAAGGAGGTGAGACGCAATGTCGTGCTGCCATTATGCACTCGGGTAACGTATTGCTGCCATTATGCACCTGTTTGTGTCTGACCACCTGTCTGTGTCTGATCACCTGTCTGTCTGATCACCTGTTTGTGTCTGACCACCTGTCTGTGTCTGATCACCTGTCTGTCTGATCACCTGTCTGTCTGATCACCTGTTTGTGTCTGACCACCTGTCTGTGTCTGATCACCTGTCTGTCTGATCACCTGTCTGTCTGATCACCTGTCGGTGTCTGATCACCTGTCTGTCTGATCACCTGTCTGTCTGATCACCTGTCGGTGTCTGATCACCTGTCTGTCTGATCACCTGTCTGTGTCTGATCACCTGTCTGTGTCTGATCACCTGTCTGTCTGATCACCTGTCTGTCTGATCACCTCTTCATCTGGTCATCTGGTGAGTGTCTTTAAGAACCCTAACCTGTATTATTATTCTTTGTTTCAGACTAACAACCCCTTGTTCCAAGGTGCCACCACCACTGTGATGAATCCCCTGCATGAGTGATCATTCAACCCAACAAGCTGTTGTCTCACTCAATACACTTGGCACCAACAATTCACTATTTTGAGATATTTCCGTTTTTTTTATTTTATTTTATTTTTTCAGATTCCGTTTTTTTAATGTATTTGTATTTTATTACATTTTATTTTACATTTACGTTTTCTTTCTGACTATTCCGTTTTTTTATGTAGGCCTATTTGTAAACGAGACAAATTCATATTAGTAGTATTAGTAATATAATTTTTATTTGACAATAAAATTGTAATTGATTTCTTCTTGTCTGGGTCTAAGTTTTTTCAATTAACGTGTGAGCTAAATAGCTTGAACCACGATTAAAGCAAAAAACAAAAACACCACCAATTAAAATAAATGTAAAATAATAGATTGTTTTTGGTAAATAATTAATGTTGGATTTAAACATTATTTAGGTCTAGGTTGAGACCATGTTTGGGTTTTATTTCTTTAAAGAGAAAACTATTCAACCATTGTTTTAATGTCGTCATTTGTATCTCAAACGCTCATCTACGTTAAGAACTACATTACCCAGACGCTGCACAGTGCACACATCCGGCTTCTGGCGGAAGTGAAAGACGATTGGTTTGAAAAAGGCTTTCAAATCCTCTGCGCGGGGAGAAGTGTTGCGTGCGTTCAACTGTTTGAATATCGAACACTTGGACATGGAAACGAGCAAACCAAGTAGTAAATAAAGCGGTTGTACATTCATTTGGGCTTCATCAAGAAGATTATTCGAGGGTCCACTAACGGTAAGACAACAATTTAGTTTGTTAGTTCGGTGTTCCCGTAACGTTAACCGCTGATGTGTCTCAGGGTACCTGATCCCATAACGTGAGCTGTCAGCCGAGCTTGTATTTACTTCTCTACCATCGTTGCCTTCCAGCTGGGAAAATGAAGTGTTTGACGGCCGATGAATACACGCGGCGCACCGCCTCTTCCACAGAGACGGCGATCTTGATCGAAGAAGTCGAGGTGAATTCAGAACAGCGGAGCTCCGTCCGTCCGTCTGTCTGTCTGCAGTGTTGTCTCTCTGTCTGTCTGCAGTGTTGTCCTCCTGTCTGTCTGCAGAGTTGTCGTTCTGTCTGCAGTGTTGTCTCTCTGTCTGTCTGCAGTGTTGTCTGTCTGCAGTGTTGTCTGTCTGCAGTGTTGTCTGTCTGTCTGCAGTGTTGTCTGTCTGTCTGTCTGCAGTGTTGTCTGTCTGCAGTGTTGTCTGTCTGCAGTGTTGTCTCTGTCTGCAGTGTTGTCTGTCTGCAGTGCTGTCTCTCTGTCTGTCTGCAGTGTTGTCTGTCTGTGCAGTGTTGTCGTTCTGCCTGCATTGTTGTCTCTCATTCTGTCTGTCTGCAGTGTTGTCATTCTGTCCGTCTGTCTGCAGTGTTGTTGTTCTGTCTGTCTGCAGTGTTGTCCTATGAGCCACTCGATGTCCTGGTAAGAAGGGAGACCTAGTCTTACTGTAACCCTTACTGTACTTTCTGTTCACGCATTTTCACGTCTGGGGTTAATAATGTACGACTTCATCTCTTTGGGTCACATGACAGAGTTATGTCCGAAGCGGAGCCGGGACCCAAGGTCGCACCATCTGTGACCGGATCATCAGAGCCTGTAATCATCAGCTGGGGGTTGGGCCCCCTGGCCTGGAGCACATCAGCAGCCTGGTCCGGCTGGTGGAGGCAGCCCTCCATGGGTACGATGCCTCTGGAGTGAACATGGCCCAGAGAAGCCCTCTGTACATGGAGAAGATCGTCTTCCACATCGTGAAGAAGCTCAGCTCTCTGGGAGCCCAGAGTCTGTGTAGTCACCTGGGGGGTCTGCTTCACAGCAGGCTTCTTCCACCGCAACAGGTATGTGTCTGTCTCACATTATTGTTCAACATTACAGGATGTCTGAATGCATTCATATTACGGGTCGTCATAGCTCAGGAGGTAGAGCGGGTTTACTTGTGAACGGAAGGTTGCTAGTTCGATCCCCGGCTCCTCCTGAGTGTTGAGGTGATCCTGAGTAAGACGCCTTACCCCAACTGCTCCAGACGAGCTGGCTGGTTGATTTCACCGTCGGTGTGTGAATGTGTGTATGAACTGTTACTTTAAAGTCACTTTAAATAAAAACGTCTGCTAAATGTAAATGTGCCCTAAATGTAAATGTAATGTATATTCCCTGTCAAACCTGACTACTCTTTGTTTCAGACTGAAGACTACACTGGTTTTGTGCGCACCTGTTTTGCTGTTGTATGGAATGGACTCGCCGCAGCCAAAGATGACATTACGCTGAATCCCAAAGTCAGGTTGCACGGCCAAATGCAGGCTCTGAAGTTCCTCCTTCTGCTGGACAGCGGCGGCACGGCGCCTCTCTCCTGCTCCAAAGGCGCAGAAGACGCCTTCGGCACGTTTCAAAAGGCCTGTGGAACGCTGACCACAGACGACGCCTACTTCGCGCTCCAAGAAACTCTGTCTTTCTTCCATGGCTGTTGGCGCAGCGGTCAGTGTGGGAGTGGGGAGTTCCTAGGGCACGCCAGCTTACCTGCTCTCTCCAAGGTGGTCCTGGCTGCCGCTAAACTGCTCTGCAAGGCCGGCTGCTCGCCGCTGGCATCCGGTCTAGTGGACGAGGTGGAGGGCGCGGTCGGGCAATGTACCGACTGTATGCCCCGCCTGCTGCCCCTGGCGCTCGCTAGATGGGCTGTAAACATTCATAGTGCTAAAGACCTAGCCGAGGAGAGAGGCAAGGCGTTTACAGAATGTGCCCGGGCCCTGAGGTCTCTCTTGGGCCCCCCGGAGCCCCAGCAGACCCAGGCCGTCCTGGAGGGCTGTGGTCTGGTGCTGTGGGCCGTGGAGGCCGGGCACTGCAGCAAGCTCCCCGCCCCCGTGCTCCTGGCCTGGTTCTCCTTCCTTGAAGAGCACCAGGAACTCATCATCAAGGCACTGCAGAAGGTGGGTGACTGTCCTCGACTCCTCAATGTCCCGGCTGAAAGAAACATGATGATTGCGTTAACCAAGTGGACTGCACACCGGGGGAAACCACTCAAAAGAGATGTAGGCAAGTCCATTCGTAAATGTGTGTGACTGATTGATAGTGTGCTGTCTACTGTGTTGTCCCGTGCCCCAGAACGAGGCGTCCCAGACGGAGCAGAGAGGACTCCAGCAGGCACTCTGCTTCAGCATGTGTCACGGGTTCCTGTTTGCCTACGACAGCCTGCTGGACTCACAGGTGAGCCTGCAGCCGCACAGGGTATCATGCGAATGAAACCTGGTTGATATCCGCTGTTGCTACTCTGTGTGTGGATGTGTATGTCAGCTGGAGGATGTAACTGTGGTTAATATATTTATACGAGTGTCCAGTGGTGCTCCTCTCTGTATGTGGATGTGTTGTAACTGTGGTTAATGTTAAATACGTGCTGCTCCCCTCTGTGTGATGCGTCTGCCAGCTGGAAGAGGGAGAGGCCCTGGACAGAGTGCTGCTGTACTGTCAGGCGGCAACAGGGCGACTGATGCTGGAGCTACGCAAGCTGACCAGCCAGGACCTTTATGTCAAAGCAGGTGGGTTCTAGAAGTCGTGGTTTGTCGGGTTCGTTGCATAACTCTGCAGAGCAAGCAGTAGGCAGAGAAAAGTGAGACATTGCTTGCCCGTGGTCATGTGTATAAACGCCTGTGGGCATGTGTATGAACGCCTGTGGGCATGTGCTTCAGTGACGGACGTGAGCAAACTGGTCTGTGGACTCCACAACCGCCGGCTGTACGAGCAGGCCTTCACGCTGGTGGAGATCTTGTGCCAGGAGCTGCGCAGGAACGGCCCTGCAGCCCTGTCCATGAACGCAGTGAGTTGGTCAGAGTGCTTTACCCTCCCAGTGGCCTCGTTCCCCCTGAGCGGGCATTCATCGTTGTTGTAACAGCATCTGAAGTTCATAATGATGTTGGTACATTTACATTCAGGGTGTTTAGCAGACACTTTTACAACTTACAATAAATCCATTCATCAGAAGAAAGAGAAACAACAATATATCGCTGTCAGTACAGTAAGGATGTTTATAGAACATGCCAAGCACTTACAAGTTCCAAGCACTAACAATCACTAGGTTAAACCATTCCCCCCTGTATACAACAAAGATAGCTAGGATAAGATGCTACACAATGCTAAGTACTATCTTTATGTGCCAAGGAAGTACAACATACATAAGTGCTTGTGGTGTGGTTGTTTTGAACTAGCTGAAAAACTTATTTTAGTGGGTTATTGAGCTGAATAGTTTCCAGGGCAATTCTTCTGCCTACGTGACACATGATTAAGTAGTTTTCCTGATCCGTGGTCCCCTGTGTGCGTCTGTAGTTCAGCCTGCCCTTCAGGCTGGCCGTGCAGAGCTCCCGGCGCTGTGGGCGGCTGGAGCGGGCGCTGGACTGGGTCATGGTGTGGCTGAAGGCCCTGGGGCCAGCCGTGCTGGCCCACATGGCGGAGCCCGTCTCCCTGTGGGTCCGCACCAAGGCGGAAGCGGCCCGCGCTGGAGAGGAGGACCTCCGCCTCAGGTAGGCTCTTCTGTCAGCGTATCACGGCCTGCGACCGCCCAGACACCGGGTGCATTTACCCAGCGTGTGATTGATTGATGGCTGTCGGGATGTAAAGAGAATCTCCGAAAATATGAGCATGAGCCCATTTAGCATTAGCGCCGTCTGCTAAATGGGCTTTTAGCAGATGCTTTTATCCAAAGTGACTTACAATAAGTCCATTTGTCAGAAGAAAGAGAAACAACTATATATGTCTGTCGGTACATTAAGGATGTTCATAGAACCAAGGGCCAAGCACTAACAATCACTAGGTTAACCCATTCCCCGTATACAACACAGATAGCTAGGGTAAGACGCTACACAATGCTATGTACTATTTTTAAGTGTCAGGGCGTACAACATACAATAAGACTAATTGTGCTTAAGAGGGTTGGGGGGGGGTAAGGGGCTGTGCAGGGTCCAGGTGAACTCTGAACAAGTGAGTCTTAGCTTCGATTTAATTTATGAAAGTTAGATTTTTGTTTCAAAAGACCCTTTCCTCCTCCAAAAACCTAGCAGGCATGTATGCAAGACCAAACAATTGGAGAACCAGGCCCCTGATGCCTCTCTCCTGGTATCCAGGACTCTGCGCGACGGCTTTGGGCCGGACCTCCCCCCCGACGAGGGCGTTCTGCTGGGCCTGCTGACGGAGGAGCTACACGCCTACAGAGAGCTGCCGGCGGACACCAGCCAGGAGCGCTACAACGCCCTGTGTGACCTGCTGGAGCTCTGTCACGAGGACAGCGCCCACACCCACCTGCGGGCCGTGTACCTGGGGGAGATGGCCCGCGTTGTGTGCTTCCAGGACTTTAAGGAGCAGACGGACTGGTAGGGCCCCCAGGGGTCGCTTGAACTGGGCTTCTGGATTAGCTGGTGGTATTGGATCGGCGCTAGGGCTGAACAATTTGAGGAAATAATCGAATTGTGGTTAATTTGACCTATATATATATATATATATATATCGACTTAATATGCGATTTTTAAAGTGTAGTAAGTTCCTTATGTTCTGTATTATTCACTAAAAAAGCAATAAATCATAATTTAGTATGACCAACACAACATTAGAACCAGTCAACATATAAACTGCTCTTTCCTTTAGGCCAGGCCGATGTGTTGAGATTAATTGATATTATAACATCTTTATTTAACTATTGAATTGTAAAATAAAAATATATATAAATCTTACTGATCTCCATCAGTAACGTCAGTAACGGTTACAAATGACAAAAAAAAAAATTGTGTTCTATTACATCTCGATTTCAATTTGATTCGATTAATCGTTAAGCCCTAATTGGCGCATTGGCTTGTGTACTCACCAATAACCGATACTGCCTAAAATGCTGTATTTCTGCAATTTCTGACACTTGTATCAGTACCAGAACATCTCTATGTATGTGTCCCGTGCAGCCTGGCGGTGGATTTTACCCATGAGGCTTTGCGGTTGCTGGAGGAGGAGCCAGAGACCGCTGACAACGCTGTGCGGTTGAAGGACGACAAAGCCCAGGTCCTGCTGTGGCTCTACATCTGCACCCTGGAGAAGAACCTGCAGACGGTATGGCTTGTTCTCTGAGATCCAAATCCTTAGCAGATCTTAAATGCGTTCACTACACACTTTGTCCAGGAGCACCGATGTTCACGTGGTTTCATCCTGTCCCATCTGATTGGTTTAGGCCATTGACAAGGACAAGAAACGGCAGGACATACAAGAGAAGACTCAGTGTGTGGCCAATCCCACGGGGACCAACGACATGGACTACGAGGACAAGCAGAAGACCCAGGACAGCAGCCTGGTCTACGAGGGCCTGTTCTTCGACTTAGCAGCAGAGAGCAGTAGGAGACCTCTTTCATAATCCTGCTTCCACCACTCTGAGCCAGACCGTGTAGAGGCTGACTGTATAACTCTTCTTCTTGAGAGTCAGTAGTGGGAGATGTACTGGCTCTCCACCTCAGCATGTCATGGTCTATTGATCCATCCATGTGCTGAATGTTTCCCTCAGAGTTCTGCCAGCCCTTGGACAGAGCCCTGGACATCTGGTCCTCTCTCCTGCAGAGCGACGTCGTGTCAGAGCTCCGCTGTCCCAAGCAGAGCTACAGCTCCATCACTCTGACCGCCGCCCTCTTCAGACTCATGGGGAAGGTAGAGCGAGTCCCACCCTAACCAGTACAGCACCAGAACACAAGACCCACCCTAACCAGTACAGCACCAGAATACCCTAACCAGTACAGCACCAGACCCACCCTAACCAGTACAGCACCAGAACACTCTAACCAGTACAGCACTGACCTATGTGAGACTGGCTGTGTATGAGAGGTCTTCACTTAGCACCCAAACTGTGTGTGGTCCTCTCTTTCACCAGCCGCTGAAGGCTCTGGAAGCCTACCAGCTCTCCTTGGACCTGGCCCGTCGCCTTGACGACGCTAAAGGATGCGCCGGGTCGCTGTGCCACTCGGCCCGCGTCCTGCTGGACCTGGGCTGTCCTGAACTGGCTGAGGTTGGTCGCCGTGGGAACGCCTGTGTGGAATGAACTGGTTTCCATTACTTTCACCTGAAATTACAGCTAACAAGCAACTTTCACATTAACACTGTTAACCCAACGTGTACAAGGAGGAGCTTGGCGTGTGTGTCTTGTATCCCAGTTTTATTTAGCATAATCTTTTGTTAACAAATAATCAGCGCTGTGGCCGACGGTATTCTCACATGCATCTCAAGATCGACCTGCTCAGGTTCATTCACCCCAACATATGACTGTTCTGCTTCAGGGTCTGCTGGTGGAGGCGGAGCCGTACCTGAGCACCGAGGGCCCTCCTGAGGAGCCCTGTCCCCTGGCACTGTACGCTGTCCTGCTGAGGGCCCAGTGCTGCTACAGTACAGGACAGGTGAGTCCACATCCCCACCTACAGCGCGGGACTGTCCCGTCCTCCCACAGCCCTAACCGGGGGGCCGAGGGGTCTCTCACGCGGCGCTAATGAGACCTTGAGCTCGTTAGTGGTTGACAGAAAACGGATTGGAATATAATTGTGTTGTTGAATCATGAGGTTATAATACTGTACACGTCTGCTGCCGATAGCTATAGAAAAATATTAGGTTGTTTATCAGATTAATACAAAAACGATTGCTCTGTGGAGATGTTAACCTCATGTGGCCGGGGGCTGCTCTGTGGTGACGTTAGTGGAGATGTTAACCCCAACATGTGGCTGGGGGCTGCTCTGTGGTGATGTTAGTGGAGATGTTAACCTCAACTGGGGGCTCTCTGTGGCGATGTTAACCTCAACCGGGGGCTGGTCTGTGGAGATGTTGGTGTAGGTGTTAACCCCAACATGTGGCCGGGGGCTGTCTGCAGGTGGAGCGCGGCGTGCCCTTCCTGTGTGAGGTGCTCCAGGAGGTGAACGAACAGAGGCAGTCCAAGAGCTGGTACCTGCTGCGGGCCCAGGCGCTCCAGGCCTGCAGCTCCTACCTTGGCCTGGACGCCGGCGCCCTGCCCGCCGCCCTGCGGCAGCAGATCGCCCAGCATGGTGGGCCTCCGCCTTCAGCCGCCGCACAGCCACGCCCATACCACCGCTCAGACACGCCCACACCACCGCTCAGACACACTGCACTCTCATTGGCTGCTGGTCTTTTGCGTTTCAGGGTTCCACAGCGCCGACACGGCGATGTACAGAGCGCTGAAGCTGCTGGCCAGCCTGCTGGTGACCCTGGTGGGGAACGGCCTCTTCATGCGCATCAGCGGCACCTCAGACACGCGCTTCATAGACCAAGGCAGGTACCTGGGGGCGGGGTTAGAGGGACCAGGGGGCGGGGTCAAAGGAGCCAAGGAAGGTACAGGAGCGGGGTCAGAGGGACCAGGGGGCGGGGTTAGATGTACCGGGGGGAAGCCACCGCCAGAGTGAAAGGAGCCTGTGGATCCCTGACGTCAGTCTCTAACTGTGTGTGTGTGTGTGTGTGTGTGTGTGTGTGCGCCAGGGGACAACCTGTCCCTGAAGTGGCTGCTGCTCTCTGAGCTGCTGGGCTGCTCGCTGAAGATGGTGGCGGTGTGGAGCCGGAGCGGGGCGGTGCACGACGCCAAGCTGCAGCTCCTGGAGGCCCTGGAGATGTCCGCCAAGCTGCAGGCCGTCAGCCAGTACGTAGGCCTGGACGCTCACACTACAGCTGTTTAATGGCGTCCTCTATTTTAAAACCAGGCTTTGGTCCCTAGTTATTTAAAAACCAAAAATGAAGGAAACAATTGATTTATAATGACATTTATTTTCTACCTTTTTTCTGATTTGTATTAGTATTTATTGCCCTGAATGTTTTGTGGTTCAGCTGTGCGGAGCTGCTGGTGGTGAAGGCGGAGCTAGAGATGATGAAAGGGGAGCGGGAGGAGAGCGGCTTTGACCTGGACAAAGTGAAGAACCTTCTGGAGCTCTGTATGGGTGAGTGACCTGATGCTGAGGGTTAGAAGAGTTCCCCTTCGGTTCATGAGTTCATGTCTTCATGAGTTCAGGGGTTCATGGGTTCAGGTGTTCATGAATTGTGTCTTCCCGTCCTCTAGACGTCGCTCGCCCCGAGCAGAAGACGGACGTGAAGATCAAACCCAGGAAGGGCCGGCCGGCCGCCAAGCCCCCGGCTCCGCCGCCGAGCCCGGACGAGGACTACAGTGGGCTCCTCAGCACCCGGTGGTTCACCAAGGAGGCCGTGGAGAAGGACCAGGGCAGCTCCCCGCCTCTGAAGACCCAGCCCCGCCGCTGGCTCTCCTCCCTGGCCCACGCGGCCGGCTGCCGCTGCCCCTGCTGCGCCACGCCCTGCCTGGGCCGCGTCACGGCGCGCTGGGCCGCTGCCCAGGCCGACCTGGCCCTCCTGCTGGATCCCAGCGATGGGCGCGTCAGCCGGATCCTGCACCGCACCGCGCTGACCCGCTGCAAGAGCGTCACGGAGAAGCTCTCAGCCCGGCTGGCTGTGCTGTTCCCCTCGGCGGCCCCCGCTCAGGGGCCCGTGGAGCCCGGGCTGATGCTGGACGTGGTCGGTCGCACTTACCTCAGCATGGCCCTGGCCAGCCTCGGGCCCCGGCTGGACCCGGTCCAGGACGTGTGGGACATCTTGGAGGCCGGCCTTGCCTTTGTGAGTGTGAAGCCCTCCCCCGTGCTAAGGCTTGCGAGGGCCGGGCTGATGGCCACCAAGGCCATGGCGTCCCTTCTCACCCTGGCTGGGAAGAGGAACTGCAGCCCAGAGGAGCTCTTCTCCAGCGCATGGACCTGGAATCCGCCCAGAGACACCAAACGGTCTGCATTGAGACCATCGACCCCGCCTCTGGACGGCCTTAAGAAGCCTCAGGACCCCGACGGTACCGTCAAAGACTCTGCGCTTCCTACCAAGACGAAAGAGCCAAAGAAGACCAGCGCTCTGCTCCCTAACGTCAAGGTGAGCAGCTCCTCCTCCAGAGCCAAGCTCCCCAGAACCCCAGCTGCCGTCAGACCGTCGAGAGCCAAAGCGGCGGGGAAGGAGCTCAGCTCTTTCGCCTTTGACACAGAGGTCCCCACCGTGGTCTGTACCCCGGTCCCCAGAACCCGGGTCGGGCCCTCCAGGGCACCGGCTAGAGCCTCTACTCGAATGCAGTTCCAAGTGTATGAGGAAGGGTCTCCGGTTCAAGAGAAGCCTCAGCCCGTACCCGGCGCGCCCAAACGCACAAACAAGTCCCGCTTCAAGGTAAACCGCGACTTCAGTTTGGTTCTTCATGTCGGACCCGTCCGCGTTCCCCTCTGCCCCTTCCTCTGAACACCATCTTCTCTCGCAGGTGGAGTTCAGTGACGAGAGTGACGCGGAGGAGGTGGAGCTCAAGGCCAAGGCGACGGTGCCCAAGAAGCGCACCACCGCCGCGGCCAGCAGGGCGGCAGGGCGGGGCCCCAAAGCGGCCCCTGAGACTCCCCTACTGGAGGCCCCCGTCAAGAGGCCCGGCAGGAAGAAGACCACTGTTCAGCCTCGGCCTCCTTCCTCTTCTGAGGAAGAGGCGGCCCCACCCAGACGTGGCAGGAGGCCGCTGGCCGGGGGGGCTGAGGCCCAGCCGGAGAAGATGAGGACCATCGAGGAGGAGATGGATGCGGCGGTGCTGGACCTTAGCATGGAGGTCCTCCGGGGGTCTGACGCAGAGGACAACGCCGCAGCAAGTAGGGAACCCACACGCCTGCTATCAGAAGGTCTTTTGCCGTCAGTAGGTCTTCTGCTGTCAGAAGGTCTTCTGCCACTCAGAGACCTGTTGAGGTCCAGAGACATGAACTCTTTTAAAACATTTAGGTTTCACTCGTTCGTACATGTCTGTTTCATTCACAACACGCTCTGTGTCCGTTGTGCAGACGCAGACCTTGAGGTCCTGCGGAGGGACCGGTGTGGGGACCTGGAGGGGGGCGGTCGGTCCACGTTGCTCAGCAGACCGGGTCCTCTGATGGGAGGTCTACCGGGTCACCTGGCTCCTTCAGACGCTCTGCCAGGTGAAGATCCTTCCATCACAAGTGTTGTCTGCTCTACACGATCTGATATCATATTCATTATTATATTATGTTATTATATTATTTTTATATACTGGATGTGGTTAATCTAGCGATTGTTAGTGCTTGGCACTCTAAGAACATCCTTACTGTACCGACGGCGATATATTGTTCTTTCGCTTCTTCTGACAAATGTATTTATTGTAAGTCGCGTTGGATAAAAAAGTGTCTGCTAAATGTAAATGTAAAAGGTCACCTAAAACAGTTTTAAATGGGTCAAGATGAAGGTCTCCTCCTTCTGTCTCCATGTTGAATTATAGAGGTCCTCTCCTTGGAGAGCGTCCAGCCTCTGCTGCGCTCCGCCTGGCTGGCCCTGCAGCACCTCCCCTCCCCGGGCCTGTACCCCGCCCTGTGCGCCCTCCTGGCCCTCAGCCTGGGCCAGCGGGACGCCCCCGCCGCCGCCATGCTCCACACGCACTCCCTGGGCGTGGCCCACCGCCACCACACGCTGAGGCACCTCGCCAGCCGCCTCAAGTACGCGTCTGTCCCCCGGTCCCCCGCTCAATCTTTAATCATCATTGGTCTGCTCCGATGTGTTTTCGCTATCAGAGTTTGCGGTCTGAGTTCTAATCATGGTCGTCTCATCGGAATCAGGAAACTGAAGAGGAGTTCCAACGAGCTGACGGAGCAGCTGGCGTCTCTGCGCCTGGAGGAGAGTCCGGAGCTGCCTCTAGAGGGCAGGCTGGAGCGGCTGGAGCAGCTCTTCTGCTTCCCTGTCGCCTGTCCTGAGACCTTCCCCCGGCAGCAGAGCCAGGACTTCATGCAGCAAGTGGACCAGCTGCCCTCAGGTGAACGGAAGCGCTGTGTGGCCATTAATTCAGTCTTACTCATCGCTAGCCTGGCTATTGCCAGACCAAACTCAATCCTAGATCGCACGCTGGTCTGGGGAAGCTGCTGTCATTTTCTTCAGCACAAGAGGCGTGATCAACGGGCGGAGTTAAATTGACCAATGTACGCAATTGGGTGCTTGCTGTCACTTTCCTGTCGTCATTGTGTTAAACCAGCCAATAGCGCACCAGGGGGAAAAGCCAGCTTGGTGATTGGCTCCCGCAAAAACGTATCGAAACTAGAAAGAAATGTATTGCTCTTCTCCCTTCTGCAGGGTGAACTCAAATCGCCGGTAGAATGGGCGGGGCTACCCAGTCTAACTCATTGCCATAGCGCTCCTGGTCTTCATACAACGCTAAAGCTGCGTGCTTGTTGGCTCCTCCTCTAAACGCTCTCCTGCTCCCTCCCCCCCCCCCCCCCCCCCTGGTCAGGGCTGACGGTGTGCGTGATGTCCCTGGTGGGGGTGCGGCCCGGGGAGATGGGAGAGAGCCTGCTGCTGACCCGTCTGGAGAGAGGCTCCGCCCCCGTCACCGTCCACATCCCCTCCTCCGGCCCACAGGTGAGGACGCGCTCAGGGGTGAAGCCATGGTAACATGACCAGGCGACGCCCGGGAGGGAAGATGCTAACATGGCGATGGTTTGAATCTAATCAGATGCTCAGATATCGGCTACACGGCAGGAGTCCGATGTGGTAGGGGGAGCCGAGAGGACCATATTATGGGATATATTTATAAATGTACTGTTAAACTGAGACTGGAGATGTGGGTGTTGCAGCAGGAATGCAGCACAGAACAGTGGTTAAGAACATAAGAGATGTAGAAGAGAAAATGGAATGGTGACGGTCGTCCCCTCTCCCTGCAGCAGCGTGTCAGCGGGCTGGTCCAGGAGATGGACCGTGTCCAGGCAGAGCAGAAGGTGATCAGTTCGATCTTGGAGAAGGCCCGGTGGTGGGAGGGCCGCCGGGGGCTGGATGCACGGCTACAGGTACACTCACTCTCTCACTCACTCACTCACTGTCTCTGTGCGTGTTGTGGCTCTGGGACTGTAGATATTGGAGGCACTACATGTTAGTCTCCACTGTGAACCACCTAAAGGCTGTTAGAGGAACTACACGTGAGGGTTTATGTCTTGGTGAAGGGCCGGGTCAGAATGCCTTGTTGTTCTTCTCGGTAGCGGATGTTGGAGAGCATGGAGGCGTTGCTGGGCTGCTGGAGGAGCATGCTGCTCCCACTGACCTCTGACCCGGAGCTGTCGGTCCAGGCCCGGCGGCTGCAGGCCGTGATGGCGGCCAGAGGCCTGGTGGCCAGCGAGGACATGCTGAAGGTAGGACGCGTCTGTCTGTCTGTCTGTCTGTCTGTCTGTCCAGAGGCCTTCACATGGACCCACTGATGAGAGAGAGAGAGTCTCTGTCGCTGTCTCTGTCTCTGTCTCTCTCTCTCTGATGGACGGTCCCTCCCCATGGGGCTGTGTTCTAGGTATTCCTCTCTGCAGCTCCTCTGCTGGGTCCTGAAGACCTGCAGCTCTTCTCCCAGGGCCTGTCCTCCGCCTGGGACGGCCGGTGTGACGCGGTCCTCCAGGAGGCCGTCTCCCGCCTGGCGGACCGGGCAGAACCCACGGGTCACGTGGTTCTCATCCTGGACAAGGTGAGGTCCTCCTCTTGGTCAGTCTCCCAGGGCTACGGTGAAGCAGGCCAGTGTGGAGGCTCCATAAAGGGTCAGACTAGGATTTGTACAGAGAGGAGATGATAATGACCTCTGTCTCCTAACTCTTCCAGCACCTCCAGAAACTACCGTGGGAGTGCATGCTGTGCCTGAGGCCTCGCTCGGTGACAAGGATGCCATCTCTACACTCCCTGCTGGGAGCCTGCCTTCAGAGAGAGGTAGGCCCTGACCCAACCTACCCAAGATGCCTTGCTGTATGGTCTGGAGCGTTCCGGATTCTAATCATGCTCCCCCCCCCCCCCCCCCCCCCCCCCCCCCCCGCAGTGGGACCCCCGGGGCATCCTGGAGCAGGGGGTGGACCCCAAGCAGGTGTTCTACGTGCTGAACCCCGACGCCAACCTGAGCGACACGCAGGACCGCTTCAAAGACCTGTTCAGCAGGTGAGACTGGAGATGACCTCATCATGGTGGACCAGACTTTTGACACGCTGTACATTTGTGGAGCGGTCACGTCTCCTTCCATGTTCCCTGACCCCCCTGTGGTTTATCTCTCAGTCAGCGCGACTGGAAGGGTGTGTGTGGCGCGGTCCCTGACTCCGCCCAGCTGCTGGAAGCGGTGGCTACCAAAGACCTCTACATGTGAGTTTTGGGACAGATTAAGATATAATTTCACAAGCTTGACGAACATTGGAAGTGCAAATGTGGAAGTTCAAATTTGAAGTGCATATTCAAGATTTCCTTGTACTCTGAACTGTGTCTGATTGGACAGAACATTCCACATAAAAACATTCATAATGATTTATACCAAAGTAAAGTTTAAATCATTGTGAAGTTTTTTATGTAGAATGTGTCTGTGCTGGTTTTGACGCTTGCATGCTGGGAGAACGTGTCATGAAGCAGCCACTGGGAGCCCCTGCTATGACTGGGCCTCTGTGCTTCTCTCTCTTTCTTTCTTTCTTTCTCTGAGCCTCCTCTCTCTCTCTCTCCCTCCGTGTGCCCTCAGCTACGTGGGCCACGGCGCTGGCGCCCGCTACCTGGACGGCCGGAGCCTCCTGAAGCAAGACCTGCGGGCGGCGGCGCTGCTGTTCGGCTGCAGCAGTGCGGCCCTGGCGGTGCGCGGAGACCTGGAGGGAACGGGCATCATCCTCCACTACCTCACAGCCGGCTGGTAACCCAACAAACTGTAACACACAGGACTCACTAGGGCTGTAACACACAGGACTCACTGTATGCATGTTGTGTAGCATGTACTTAGTTGTGTAGCATCTGCAGTAGCTAGCTATCCCTGCTGTATACGGGGAATGGGGTTAGCCTGGCAATTGTTAGTACTAGCACTTGGTTCTATGAACGTCTTTACTGTACCGACGGCGATATATTGTTTCACTTCTTATGACAAATGTACTTATTGTAAGTTGCTTTGGATAAAAGTGTCTGCTAAATGCCCTAAATGTAAATGTAGGGCTGTAACACACAGGACTCACTAGGGCTGTGATACACACATACTCACTAGGACTGTGATACACACATACTCACTAGGACTGTGATACACACAGGACTCACTAGGACTGTGATACACACAGGACTCACTAGGACTGTGATACACACATACTCACAAGGGCTGTGATACACACATACTCACAAGGGCTGTGATACACACATACTCACTAGGACTGTGATACACACTGACTATGTAGGGCTGTAACACAGGACTCACTAGGACTGTGATACACACAGGACTCACTCACTAGGACTGATGAGTTTTGATACTGATACCGATCTTAAATCTGGTGATTCGTGCTGACTTGCCTGCGGTGCGTTGCTCATGGGCCCTTGCCTCCCTGCAGCCCGCTGGTGTTGGGGACCCTGTGGGACGTCACAGACCGGGACATCGACCGCTTCACCACGGTCCTGCTGGAGTCCTGGCTGTCGGCCGCGTCCGGGGCCCCCCTCCTGGACTACATGGGGCCCGCGCGCCAGGCCACGCACCTCAGACACCTGATCGGGGCGGCGCCCGTGGTGTACGGGCTCCCAGTGCACCTGAAATAAACTCTCTGATGTAGCATTAGTGTGGTGTATAGTCTACCAATACACCTGGTGTACGGGCTACCAGTACACCTGAACTAACCTGTTGGAGCTTTAGAGTGGTGTAAAGTCTACCAGTAAACCTGAAATAACCTCTGATGGAGCATTAGGGTGGTGTAAGGGCTTCCAGTGCACCTGAAATAACCTCTGATGGAGCATTAGGGTGGTGTAAGGGCTTCCAGTGCACCTGAAATAACCTCTGATGCAGTATTAGGGCTGTGTATACTACCAATACATCCTTAAAGACCTCTCTGATGCAGTATTAGGGTGGTGTAAAGTCTACCAATAAACCTGAAATAACCGCTCTGATCCAGTATATATATATATTTTTATTTTTATCTAAAATTGTTGCTTGTGTAATCCTAAACCGATTTTTATAGATTGTATTTTTCAATTCAAATGCTAATTTATGGCAATGTATTTATGTAATGGGTATTTTTTTATTTCATGGAGTGCAGGTAATTCAAATGTTTTAAAGCATGCGTGTTGTAAAATTTTGAATAAAGGATTTCTGCTTTCACTAAAACACTGTCTTGTATTTAATTTTTTATGGTGATACTGCAGGACCTCTAATCTAAATTTGAAAGATCATGTAGTAAATCAATGACTTGAGGTAATCTTCATAGATAAGATACCTTGACTGAACATGTTCATGTCATTAGTGTGTACATAACCTACAAAGTTATGTCGTTGAGTTGAATTGTAAGCCATTGTAGTTTAATATAATTTCCAGGTAGACAAGTGTTATTTGTAGTCCATAATATTGAAGCTAAAGCATAAATGACAACCATATTTCGTATGCATAGTTTGTCTTTTGAAACAAACATTGTTTTTCACCAGAAGGGGGCGCTGCTCTCACAACGCCCGCCCCACCGCTCGGCTTAACCCGGACACGCTCCCGTTTGGTAGTCTCGCCTCCTCACGCTTCCAACATGGCGGTCAATCTGACTGAGCTTTCTCTTCAGCAATTAGAAGGACTAAAAACTCAATTTGATCAGGTAACTGGATTTTATTTACAACATGTACTCTGTGTCTTCTCAGTATCTGTCCGTGCGGACCCACCCATGGCGCTGAGTGCGGGTGGTTGGGGTGTTTGGAGGAGAAAGGCTGCAGACACAGTCAGTCACGCCCGTCTGTCTCCTCAGTCCCCTGATAGATGTTCCACCTAACGTTATGATAAGAGGGCTCTTGTCGTTCTTCTGCCTGTCCTTACATTTGTAGATGGGTAGTCGTCCACAGCTGTCAATTTCACGCATTTCTGTAGATGTTTCCATCGATGTTAAGCCTTGACTTGATTCTCGTTGTTCGTGTTTCTGCTCCCCAGGAGGTGGAGTTCCTGACGTCATCGATAGGTCAGCTCAAAGTGGTGCAGACCAAGTATGTGGAGGCTAAAGACAGTTTGAACGTCCTGAACAAAAGCAACGAAGGTGAGCTAGTAACACAGCTGTGCTTGTGATACACAATGTAAATAACTTGGGTTTTCCTAGAGATATGTCTGCAATTGATTTGTTTGTTTGACTTGTTTGATCTTGCAGCACAGCTGTCATCGTATTACGTAGAAACCTAATTGACATGTGATGTGTGCAATGCATAAAGTCTTTTTTTTCAGCCAATCTCTTGCTAAAGACTATCGTTGCAGTCTGTATAAACTAATTTAACCTCTCTTTCCTCTAAATCACAGGAAAAGAACTGCTCGTTCCTCTGACCAGCTCTGTATCCTTTTGTTGTGGTGATCCAGTCTGTTGTGGAGGTCTTGACCGGTCCAGTCTGTTGTGGAGGTCTTGACCGGTCTGTTCTGTTGTGAAGGTCTTGACTGGTGCAGTCTGTTGTGGAGGTCTTGTCCAGTCTGTTGTGGAGGTCTTGACCGGTCCAGTCTGTTGTGGAGGTCTTGACCGGTCCAGTCTGTTGTGGAGGTCTTGACCGGTCCAGTCTGTTGTGGAGGTCTTGACCGGTCCAGTCTGTTGTGGAGGTCTTGACCGGTCCAGTCTGTTGTGGAGGTCTTGACGGTTCCTTGATGAAGCGAGTCATACCATTGAGAGGCAGGGTGCCTCCACCCTCTGGTCCACGATGGCAGGATTTACGTGAAGCAAAAAGCTTATGGACCGACTGTGATCGGTTGACATTTGATCAGACTAGTTTAAACTTGGTGGTGAAAGCTGTATTTCTGGTTCCATCTCGGGGGTACAGTTGTCCTTAACCAATGCTCCTCAGATGTACGTCCCGGGAACACTGAACGACGTGGAGCACGTTCTCGTTGACGTGGGGACAGGATACTATGTGGAGAAGGTAACAGTTCTTTAGAGATGTGTTCCCAGTTTATGTGTTTAACGTTCAGGAGGGTGTGGACGTCCGGATCATGTTAAACCGTTTTTGTTGTTTACATTTTCAGAATGTTAACGACTCTAAAGCATTCTTCAAACGCAAAATAGACTTCCTCACAAAGCAGATCGAGAAGATCCAGCCGGCGTTACAGGAGAAGCACGGCATGAAGCAAGGTAGGGGTTGGGACTTCACTAGTGTGGTCCTCATTTTTGAGTTCATTCCATGGTCATCTGACACCTCACTCTACCTGCTCCTGACGAGCTGGCTGTCGCCTTGCATGGCTGACACTGCCATCGGTGTGTGAATGTGGGAATGTTAATCAGTATTGTAAATCGTTTGAGTGGCCACTGGTTAGATAAGAGCTTTATAAACGCAGTCCATTTACCATTTACTTCAGTTTCATGTCCAACCAGCTTCTTCACAGTCACAGTTCTTTGAAAGACATAAATAAATAAATAAACATTAAATTCTTTGGCCTCATTGCAGCACAGGTTTTTTAAATGATTAGCGTGTCATCGGCTAAACCTAGAAATCCTGCTTGTTGGTCCAAACAAGAAAATATGTAGTGTGCATCAAAATGCACAGAAACTGTGAGGCCGAAGTCGTTCTTACAGAATGTCCAGACCTCCCTTAAGCAGGTCCTCAAAAACACACACATCAGGTGACCCCCTGTGTGTCAGGTGACCCCTCTGTGTGTAAGAGCAGGCAGCCACCCACCCTGACGCCCCTAACACCATGCTGTGCTGTGTTTCTCTCTCCAGCCGTGATGGAGGTTATGAACATCAAAATCCAGCAGCTACAGAGCCAGCAGGCCTCACAAGCAGTGGTGGCTGCCAAAGCCTGATGACTCAATGGACTTGTGTGAAGATCTGCCTGGACAATATCACCATCCACATTTAATAGAATAATTGGAAAGTTCACAAGAATACATAAAATGTTTTTATTTCTGTAGAGACAGGGACACCTTTTACTCAGTTTATCCAGCATTGGTGTTATGTTCAAATAAAGAATCGTATCATGACGGTTAGTTCAGAATTGAATTTAAGTGTACTTATTGAACTTAAAAGAAATTCAATCCAAATCTTTATCCTGGGCAAGTTATTTGAAATAAACTGATTGAATGAACAACATTTTGCTGACCTGAATCCTTTTGTACCATGTTCTAACAGTAAGTTGCCAAACACCATTTTAACCACGATATAATTCAGATTTAACCACGAATATAAATGCAATACATTAATATTCCAATTTATATTAAAATGCATATCCATATGAATATTCATATGAATCTATTCAACGCTCAAGCGTTTCCCTGCTGCGCAGCGCGTGTTGCGCTGTTGCCTGGGCAGGGGCGTGGTGGGCGGGGCGTGGGCGGGGCCCCCGTGGTATCAGCAGCCAATCCGCTGGGAGGCTGCAAGGGCGAAGCTGTCAGAGTCGCCGTGCAGCGCCGCCAATTTAAAGCTTTGTACCCTTGGCCGGCGCTCCCGAAACACGAGGTTTGGATCTTCTTTTAGTCAGGAAGCAGAGCTATTCTTTTTCGGGGAGGGGATCAGAGACGGAGAGCTGAACGAACCGAGGAGCTATTTCACCCCGGATCAGTTCGTTAGTCCCGAGAGTTCGCGGCTCCGTTCAAGAAGGTGAAAGCTCCGCTCGGCGAGCCGAACCCGGTGCACCCTGAACCCGGGGGACTTTGAGCAGAGCCGAACGGCGTGGAGTGGTGCGGGGAGAGCCAAGGTCCACATGAGGTTCGCCCGCTGGTAGCTAGTAGCACGTCGATCAGGATATACGGAACTCTACGGCCGGAAAGCGAGGAGGACGGCAGCGGAACCACGGAACCCAGCGGCATGGTGAGTTCGGGGCCTTGCGGCGCGTACCCTTGCTAGCACCGAGCTAGCACGGAGCTAGCACCGAGTTAGCTACTTGGCTAACTTGCGACAACCTGTTTGACGGAGCGCTCCGGCGCGTCCCCCTCGTGCTGCGGCTAGCGGCGGGGGCCGGAGCCCGGGCCGGGGGGTAGTACTGCAGACGTCTAAGCGTCGGCACTACGTGTGTAGACCTGTTGGATGCCTGGGTCTCTACATTTTAGATAATACAAGACAAGTCTTGTCTGGTGCCGTTCGACTCGTGTAAACCAGACGGGTTCCTGCGCGTTCTGTCACCGCAGACTCGGTCCCACATCTCACGGTTCATCTCACTTGTGCTCCGGAACAGAACCGTCTCCTTGTTAAATATCATGTCATTCATGTTGCTTTAAATGCGAATACCTGCAGTCGATGTCCTAGTTTTGGACAAATAAATTATGTTAGTTGGATTTGGTCTTTATGGTAATAGACTGACAGACTGCCTGACAGTCTCTGTAAAGACAGACGGGTCTGGTTGTGAGACAGGCCGTTCTGGCTGTGAGACAGACCGCCTCTGTAAAGACAGAACGGTCTAGACGGGTCTGGCAGTAACACAGACCGCCTGGCAGCGAGACAGACCGTCTGTCTGCTTACGCAACCACCCGGTAAGAGTTTCTGGAAGGGCATTAGCGCCCATTTTTAGCACACGTTAGCCCGGTCAGAGTGTGCCCGGGTTAAATAACGTCACCTCCACCTTACTTCACGGAGCCGGCCGGGGTCTATCGGACGGGTATGCCCTGCTTATGGGCCCAGCATGGCGCAACATGGATGTGGTTTTCAACGAGTGAGTAAGGGTGTTGTGCAGCCCGACTTCATGCCGCTCGCCATGTGCTCTTTCCTGGTTCTCCTCGCTGCTCCTTAAAAGGGCAAACCGGAGTGACGTGGAGCAGACCAATGCAAACCGAGATGGAGCCATTTCACCCCAACGAAAATGACGCAGACAATGTGATTTTTTTTATGTTTAATTTGCAACATTATTGGATTTAGATGGGATTGTACCGAGTGTGTGACAATAGAGGTCTTCGCCCCGCCCAGTTGCAGACTTTCTGCCTGTGCATGTGACTTTGTTTGACTGGCAATGTCATGGGTTTGTACCATATGGCGAGGGAAACGCAATGCTGTAATGGCCTTAAGTCATTAGAGTAAAGTTGGATTCGTTTCGTTGCGATGCATTATCTGCATCTTAAATAACAAATGTCTGCGGAATACTCCTGTAGCATTCAAACCACATGACTGCCCTGGATTAAACTGGTTTTGTTAAGTTATTACTTTTTTTCTGGAAAAGTCCCATGACTGCATTAATTTGAAATAACTTTCCATTAGTTCGTTTTGCATTTGGTTTATTTGTTTGTTGGTTTATTTGTAGTTTTAAGAAGCAGCATTGTGTTACATCTTGTACCCCTCGTTCCTCCGGAAGCGCAGGACAGAAACTCGTTCAGAGTTCACCTGGACTCTGCATAGCCTCCCCCCTTGCCCCCCCACACCCTCTTACACACTTATTGTATGTTGTACATCCTGGCACTTAAAATATTACTTAGTATTGTATAGCAGCTTATCCTAGCTATCTTTGTTGTATACAGGAATGGGCTCACCTAGCGATTGTTAGTGCTTGGTACTTCTATGAACATCCTTACTGTACCGACAGCGATGTATTGTGGTTTCTCTTTTTTCTGACAAATGTACCTATTCCAAGATGCTTTCCAAAGCGTCTGCTAAATGTAAACGTGCCTCGTTGTTCCAGGTCACCACCAAGGGAGGAGGCCTGAACCCCAACGCCAAAGTGTGGCAGGAGATCCCTGCCCCCCACAATGGGCTCCCTGCGGAGAGCCAGGAGGAGCCAGCCTGGCTGCAGCCCTCCTCCCCCCCAGGAGAGGGGCCTGAAGGTAGGGTCCGGGGGCGACCGGAGCCCCACTTAACGCTCTGTCGGTTCCCTTTACTCAGAAACCCCTCAGATTCATCATGTACTTCTTAATTTATATGGTACAAACCATCATATGGAATTCAGATGGTTGAGATGGTGGACCAAATCTGGAGAATGTGTTCAATTAATTAACATTACAGGTCCGTTTTAATGACAACATGTGAACTGTTAGTGCTTATTGGGTTGTACAGTAAAAATGCCAGGTTCTCTTTAAGACTAAACATGCAGATCAAAATATTGAATTAACTACAATGCCACATCCACTTTTTTGATGGGTCTGTAGTTAACAATTGAATAAAATACAACAATATGACTATAACATAATAATAAATACATAAAAATACAAGGGTAACTTTTAAACCCTAACAGAAAATACAAGACAACTAATTATAAACACTTTCAGTAATACATTAAGGTTAAGCATAACCCCCCCCTAGTAACACAATTACATAAGTAATGTTTGGGAAATTAATGCTTTGGAGAAATGTTTAAAAAGCCCCCGCATCTAAAACAATTTTGATGGAAGAACCAATCTTTTAAAGGAATCTTTCCAGTTTAAGAAAATTAAACTATTAATCAAGTATCAAATTCAATGTCTATGAGAAGGACGGGCCTTTGACCTGCAATGAAGCTCAATGGAAGGTCTAGATGTTGGTGTGAGGAAAGCAGCAACATCTTGTCTAGTTTGGTGAAGGGACGAGAGAGAGAGCAAGATGCCAAACAAAGCATTCTCTTTCAACAGGACTTCCACTTCCTTGAACGTTTTTTATTAAAGGTGCCATGACATGCCACCAGGTGTGGTGTGATTAGCCGTTACAAGCCGTTTTGGAAATCTGCCGCTTATGACTTCATAAGGGGCAGAAAGTGGGTGTGTCCACCTAGATGCATGCTGGATAGATCAGTCTATCAGCCTACCCAGTGGACTGTAGCAAACGTTGTTCATCTATCCGTCACACATCTAGGTGGACACGCACACTTGTGATGTCTTAAGGGGCTGATTTCCAAAACGGCTTGTAACGGATAATTACACCACACCTGGTGGCATGTCATGGCACCTTTAATGACGGGCAACACCGAAACAAGGAAGTCGTTTTGCAGGATTGTGCTGACCTGTGACCGTTTGACCTCCGTTTCCCAGGTTACTCTGAGGTGGCATTCTCTGATGACAAGGGCTACAGCACAGAGTACTCAGACACCTCCGATGGTGTGCCGGCACTGGCTGTGGAAGGCCTCACCAATGGGGCGGAGCCGCTGGAATTCGGGTACCCCCTGTTCGACACCCCGGGAGGTGTTCCGACGGACGGGGAGCTGGTCAAGGAGGAACTCATGTCTGAGGAGAACCTCAGAGAGTCTCTGAAGAAGCAGCTGGAGTTCTGCTTCTCCAGGTGAGAGAGTAAAACTACTGCTGCACCAACACTGCTGCCCTGGGCTGACTCTCTCGGCCCAGAGTCAGACCCCATCAGTTTGGAGTTTGAAGCTTCCGTGGGGCATTATAGATCTTAAAATTGTGTGGTGTACAAAATAAAGGTTTAATTTAATTCCACTACCACTTCTCCAAACCTGACCTTTTTAAACGGTCAGCTGTGAGTGTGACAGACCCCCAGTGATGATTAGTAACTTGGAAGGACCCGGGCTCACTGGCTGGCTGGAGAAGTTCTTCCCTCCTCCCCCCTCTTTCGGCAGTACAGTGTCCAATGGTTTAATCAGATCATGAGGTCTGAGGGGGATCTGAAGACTAGGCCTTCGTTACTCTTATAGGATGCAGTTGTCAACACTAATACATTTATTGTAGCTGGATGCTTAGGCTAGTGACTGGGATAGATATTCAACAGCAGCCTGGGCCTGCTGCAGTATCTTCTTCTCAATGGGGAGGAATGCATGTCCTTTAACAACCCCCACCCCCTCTGAAACCTTCCCTGTGCAGAGAGAACCTATGTAAGGACCTATACCTGATGTCCCAGATGGACAGCGACCAGTTTGTTCCGGTCTGGACCCTGGCCTGCATGGAGGACATCAAGGTGCTCACCACCGACTCGGAGCTCATCCTGGAGGTTCTTAAAGGTACAGTACGCTGCTTTACAGAAGAACATGGACGCACTACAGCCAGTGGGCGGGGCATGTGTAAAGGATGACAATGAAACGGTCAATCAAGTATGGTTTTCCCGCTATCGACAAAACTGAAACGGGGACCTCTTGGAACCAAAACAAGGCTCTTTAAAATATGAATGTATATTTGTGTGTCATTGTATTGCGAGCCGTTTAAATGATTTCTGTGAGTAAACCAGCAGTGTGTCAGGTTGGCGTCCACCTCCTCTTCTGACGGTCTCCTCCCCCTCTCCCCAACAGCCTCTCCAATGCTGGAGGTGGACGAGGCCGGAGAGAAGGTCAGACCCAATCACAAGCGCTGTATCATCATCCTGAGGGAGGTGCCAGAGACCACCCCGGTGGAGGTAAGCTGCCCCATGTGACCCCTACACGATCACATGACACCACCATGTGACCCCTACATGATCACATGACGCCACCATGTGACCCCTACATGATCACATGACGCCACCATGTGACCCCTACATGATCACATGACGCCACCATGTAACCTCTACATGATCACATGACTACAGCATGCGACCCCTACATGATCACATGACTGCACCATGTGACAGTAGTGGTTCCTTGCAGTGCAGCTCATCACAGAAGGTGTTTCCCCTCTGCGGTGGTTTACTGTCACCGTGGTTTCCTCCCTAAGGCTGGGCGCGGTGCAGCCGGTCGGCCCGTCTCCAGATCATTAATCCTCTAACCTGTTGGGCCTGTCTCTGACTGACGACCCGCTTTGTATTAAACCCTGCAGGGAGGGCTTTCATCACAACCGGTTAAGGCAGTAATGTCGGTACTAAGTAGGCAGTGTTAACGGGTGGATCTGTTCTGCTCCTGCAGGAGGTGGAGGCTCTGTTCAAGAGTGACAGTTGTCCAAAAGTCATCAGCGTCGAGTTCGCCCACAACAGCAACTGGTACATCACGTTCCAGTCGGACACCGACGCCCAGCAGGTAGCCCACACGCTTCTTTTATGAGCGCGGTTCTTTCCCGCTTGGTAACCATGACGATAACGCTGACAATGATTATCATCTTTTGAGGGGAACTTATCTCTATTTCTGGGTTTTCTCCCCAGGCTTACAAATACCTCCGGGAAGAAGTGAAAATGTTCCAGGGAAAACCCATCATGGTGAGTTCACTCATATTGGGACAAACTCGTTTGCATTCAATTCATTCAAGTGTTCAAACTTCCGAACCTAATTAGAGGTAGATTGTGTGTAATCTGTAACTTAATGTGTAAAGTCTGTCATCTGAGGAGCTGTGACCACAGAGGAAGGACATATGAAGCAAACATCCGCTGCTGGGTGAAACATTAGCCGGCCATATCTCCAGACCGACGGATTACTCTTATCTTCACAAGTCTGTGACCCTGGACAGGGTTGGCTCATGGGACTCGTTGCCATTAGCACTGAGTTTGACGACCTCCTGCCCTTGAGCCAAGCTCTCTTGATCTCCTTAAACCAGCGGTTCTCAAAGTGTGGGGCGCGCCCCACTGGTGGGGAACAGAGACGTGACAGGTGGGGCGCGACAAACGGGAGGAAATTTCACTGAAAACTCCACATTTCTTATGGTAGGAGTGAAAGCTTGACAGTAGGGCTGGGCGATATGGACCACAAGTCATATCTCGTATTTTCAAGCAGAATGTCGCTATAAGATATATACATGATGCTATAAAATAAGTGCTGTCGCCGCGCTCCAACTCGTCATTCTACATCGGGGGCGCCGCGTCGCTGTGCTCGTTAACCTGCCTGTAGGCCAGGGTGGCTAAACATTTTAAAATTAGTCAGTCAAAAACAGTCGGAGCAAGATGTGGCAAATACATGTTTCGCTCTGAAGGGGATTTTAAAAAGTGACGCGAGCGGAAGAGCGGAGGCTGGGGGGGGAGCGTGTGTGAGCCAGAGGCAGAGCGGGACGGAGAGAGAGGTGAGCAGAGCAGTCCTGCACGGCTCTCATGTTGCAAACCCGCACCCGTCCTTATACCCGCACAACTTAAAACCACATCCGACCTGAATATCAGATCCAGCACCGGAGAAGTCTCGCTCTCTTGCTGCGCGGGATGCACTGAGCAGGGGTGGCGAGGATAAATCTGTCAATCTGAGCGATATTGGGAAACGAACGACCGTGCTTCTCGCCACCGCGATCACACACCGACAGAGTCGTCTTTAGGTGTTGTAACCGAGCAGCAGCTTCGTCCCGATGCTGAGCCTCGTCACTGGAGTCCTCCCCGTCCCATAGCGTGTCCGCTGACACTCCAGCTCTCTTCTCGGCCGGGGGGGCGCTGCTCGCATATTTTGTAGACGTGTCACTAATAATGATTTTTTTTTAATTTGAAATAGGCCTACATTTGAACATTTTAAGCTTGCAGCTTTGCAGCCACTCATGCAGGTATAGGTCTCATGAGTTAAATTGCTCACCTGTCTTGCCAAATGCATTGCTCGTCTTTTTTTTTTTTTTTAACAGATTGCAAAGTGGCACTTTTATTTTCTCTTTTTCTGAACTTGGTACAAGTCATGACACAGCTGCACTTTTATTTTCTCTTGTTGTTGAACTTGCTGTTATTTGACGTTATTGAGTTAGAATTTAGATACAACATGATGTAACTTGATGTTACTTCAATAAATGTGGAGATGTTAAGCTTGGCGTATTTCGTTAGCGTTGTGTTGGGGCGATGGGGGCAGGTGGGGCTTGAACATCCCCCCTTGTCCAAAGTGGGGGGTGACCGAAAAAGTTTGAGAACCACTGCCTTAAACAGTCAGCTTGTGAGTGGTGGTCCTGAAAGACCCCCAGTGATGATCAGTATCGCGCTTGGAAGGACCCAGGCTCAGTGTGGCTGGCTGGAGAGGTTCTGTCCCTTCTGACTCCTCTCTCTGTCCTGCTCCACCTCTTCTTCTGTCTCTCCTCCACCTCTTCTCTCTGTCCTGCTCTCTCTCCTCCCCCCATCTATCTAAATCTCCTCCTCCCTCTCCTCCCCCCTCTCTCGTCAGCCCGGTGTTCTATGGCCTAATGACTCGGATCTCTATATCTGAGGGGATCTGAAGGTCATCACTGTATCTTCGTGTTGGGTGCACCGTCCCAAACAGGTCGTCTCATTCTGGACTCGCTCTCTTGTTCCCTCGCCCAGGCTCGCATCAAAGCCATCAGCACGTTCTTCGCCAACAACAGCTTCCGCAGCGTGGACTCGAGCGTGTTCAGCCAGCCCCCCGCCGCCGCCCAGGCCTTTAACGCGCCCCTCTACATGCAGCCGGTGTACAGCCCCCAGCAGCAGTACCCCGTCTACCCACTGGTCACGCCCTCCTGGAACCAGTCGGCCACGCCCTACTTTGAGACGCCGCTGGTAAGCTGCTGGTCTGGACGTTGAGCTGGGCGTGCTGCTTTGAGGTCACTCTGATGACGCAGTCATTTAGTAGAGATGTCCGATGCCATTTTTTTCATTTCCGATTCCTGACTTTGAGTATCGGGCGATACCGAGGATAAACCGATACAGCGTCTAGCATTGTAACTACTAGTAACACTTGTTCTTATTGAAGGGTTCTCTAAAGATGACAGCAGTGTATAGTCGGTCCACTTATGGTCTACACATTTTCTTTTAAAATCAGATATTTTACATTTTATAATCTATAAGTATAATAGATGTGTATTCTTGTAGTGAAGCGTCCATGCATGAGCTCTGAGGAGAGGTCTAAGGTGAGGACGTGATGCTGACCTGTGTTCCTCTGTGCAGGCGCCGTTCCCCAACAGCGGCTTTGTGAACAGCTACAACGGCTCCGCCCCTTACAAAGGTTCTGGGAGCGTTCCCGCAGGACGCACCTTCAACCGGAGCCGGTACCTTAACCCTTACCTACCTTAACCCTTACCTACCCTTACCTTAACTCTTACCTACCCTGACCTACCCTTACCTTAACCCTTACCTACCTTAACCTTTACCTTAACCAGTGGTGTAGTCTACGTGGTACGCAGGTATACGCCGTATACCCATTAAGAAAGCTCCAGCATTTCCGTATGCCCACTTAGAAATGCGCAATGACACGTATCAATTTCGATAGTGGCGGAAATTCTGTTAATTTTATGAATGAAAGTATGACAGTTCTGTCACAGAACGTACATACTTTCATTCATAAATTCAACCTGTGCACTGTCAACCTCAGCTCGACTAATATATCATGAATCAACTCTCCTTACTACTGGCGTGCAGGTTTGAGTGACAAGTCTTATGGCCCTCCCTCGCCCCTAATTACTATTGGACAGGCTATTGTTTTTACTATATACTATTGTTTTTAGCATTTAGCTTCTACCGGGAGTACACCCGGATATGTAGCATTAGCAAGCACCTAGCTTCTAGCCATATAAACGGTGGTCCCCACAGACAAACAGCCAGTATATAGAACAATCAATAATTTTAGTGCACGTGGAACAAGAAATAAACGTTTAAGCTTGACATTGTGTTTCTAGTTTAAATATTGACGTTGTGCTCTGCGACGTCCGCAATGGTTAGCTTTGCCACGCTTGTGGCAGATTCAAAGTGTCATAGAGTGTCATTGATAATAACAATAACAATAATACGTCTTAGAACAGTTGCTGATATGTTTTATTTATCTTAATTTATTATTTAAGTATTTTTGTATGGGAAACATAGCCTACATGTTTTTATTTAGTATTTTCGCATTTATTGTTTCTTATATAGGGTATTTTATTTTATTGAGTTGTAATTGTTTGACAAATTACCAACTCTTTTTCTTGTCTCTAAAACTCTAAAACTTTACTGCACAGGACAGACTCAAGTATCCCGTCGTCGTCTCCTTCGCACATTAGTATCGCGCCAGGCTGGTGACATATACAGTAATATAGTGTTTATATAGCCAACAAGTATTTATTTATTGATTCTTTATAGTTTATTTGATGCTAGTGCCTAATGGTGATTTTAATTTGACTGTTTAATGTCCTAGAAACTGATGACAATATCGAGTGTTGAATAATCTCAATGACTTATGGTGGTTGTAGGCTACTGTATACGACAGTGAGTGTGGTGGTGGTAGGACGGGTGTGGAATCACAGTATACCCACTACAAAAAACTAGACTACACCACTGACCTTAACCCTTACCTACCCTTGCCTTAACCCTTACCTACCCTTACCTTCCTTTACCCTCCTACTCACACTCCGTCACACGAGGTTCAGATGCAGGGCAGAACTAGGGGTTAATAGTTCAGGTGTAATAATGTTACAAAAGATAGTGTTGGTTTACAACCACACAGCATTGAAACGTGTGTTGGGTGATGATCACATTGAATCGTGTGTTGGGTTATAATCAATAACATGAGCCGCGTGTTAGTTTATGAACATTGAACCCTGTTGGGTTCTAAACATTGAAGCCTGCTAATGTGGTCGTGTTTCTGGTTCCAGCCTCCAGGGGAAGAGCCACCCCAGGCCAGGAGCCCTGCCCGCTCTGATCCCAGGGCTCTCCAGGGAGGGGGGGTCTGCCCCCACCAGCCCCCTGCCCGCCCAGACCCCGGGGGCCACTGGGGCCCCCCCCCAGGAGGCGGTGGTGATGCCCAGCCTTCACATGAGGGACCTGCCTCCAGGCGACCTGGGCCTGGCGGGCCGTGGGAGGTGGGTGACCTCTTATCTGATGGTTTTGTTTTCATGTATCCACACTAGAGATGCTAGGCCTGGGCAATAAAACAATAAATTATCGTATCGTGATAGACTTATGATCAATATCAATATAAAAAATGTTCAATATATATCGATAAGAAACTGGACCACCGAATCTAGCAGCTGGGTTTGTTACACAAACACGGTTCCATACTTATTTCCATAATATTTGAGTGATTTTTATTATTGTATCGACATAGGAGTATTTATCAATGAAGAACAGTGGAAGGTCATATTAAGTGTTAAACAGAAGTGTTTAAATCCAGCATTGTAATTCCTCATTACAAAAGAGGTCATTACAATTATCAATAGCTATCGATATCCATTGTTATATCGTGATATGTCTTTCAGCCATATCACCCAGGCCTAACGCCTTGTGCACACTACCTCCGTCAGTCGACGGATGGGGGCTTTTTGACTAATTTCCCGGGTTGTATTTAGGGATGCACGATAACTTTTTTTTAAACCGATACCGTTAACCGATAACTTTTAGCTCCTAAAGGCTGATACCAATAACCGATAACACACACATATTCATATATATGACCTAAGATCATGACATTGTCACGCAGACTTCAGTAGAATCAACGGGGACTATAGGGGGGCTGACGCGGGATATGACGTAGAGTCGAGGTTCACAGTACGGCCCCTGTCACCCTGTCAGGTGTGTTTTGGTCTGACCGCAGACAGCAACGGAGGCAGAATGGGCAGAACTCATCGCGATCATCTTAAATGTTGCTGCAGCGATGCATCATATATTCCGTTGAATCCACAACATCCGCATCAATCGATGAAAGATTGGAGCATGAGTTACAGACAAATAGAAGAAACGACGAATAGGCAATTTACTGTTTAACGAAATTCAAAATGGAGGAAAATCTGACCACCCGGAAGTCATAGGTTCTTGAGGCACTCAGTTTCATGAGTGTAGGTCAAACCGGTTGCGAGTTATGCTTGTGCAAAGTTTGCATTTTTGGGCAGTTGGTATAGCGCCACCTTTGGGCCAATCAGTGTAATATTTGCTGTGTGCTAATCTTGGGTCAACCTCTACGTGTCTAGTAAGTTTCATAAAAAGCGTGCGATCGGTGTAGAATGTACAATGCAAACGCGGCGGAATAATAATAAAACTAAGAATTACAAGTGGTTCCTTGCACTTCGTGCTTGGCACCTAATAAAAACATTTTCTATATCTGCGTGCAGTTATGAACTCATGTATTGTAATTGATTGTATGTTGTGTACTTTTAGGGTTACGATAAGACCTTTAATTTAGCGTTAGTGGGAGCAGGGCACTGAAATTATATAGGCTATGTTATCGGGGCTATTCGTCATGATATCGGACTTATCGGAATGACGGAATAATTTCTGTTGTCGGCCCGATAATTATCCTGCACGCCTAGTTGTATTACTAAAGCGATTTCATTGGACAGTGCACTTATTGGCAGATGGATCCGTTGCTCACTGAAAAGTTGAACATTTCTCAACTTTTGACGACAGCCACGGAGCCGACTTAACGGACAGACCCACAATGCATTTCGAAAGCGCCCCATGCAAAGTCAATGAGATCTGATCAGTGTGCAAGAGGCGTAAGAGTCTCTGAGCTGTCCTTTGGGGCTGAACGGTGGTTCTGGGTCCAGCGGTCTCACAGTGTCGTGTTTCTTCCCCTTTCTTCAGGCGAGGCGGTTCCAGAGGCATGAGGCGGAGACGGGAGGATGATCGCTCCCTGGTCGGCACACTCCCTCTGACTCAATTCATCCACTTGTATCTCCTTAATCGGTTAATTAGTTGTGTTGACTAACGGGGAGAACCTCCTCTGTGCAGAGACCCGTCCCGTTGATCGAGGTGAAGGTGCCTGCGCCCAAGTTCGACCTGGCCTCCTCCAGCTTCCCCCCCCTGCCGGGCTGCGTCGTCACCAGCACCCAGGAGGAGCTGGTCCCCGAGACGCGGCTGTCCGACGTGGTGCGGGGCCGCTGGGGGCCCGACAAGGTAACCCCGTCAGGACCCTCGGCAGAGGGGCGTAGCGTTATTGAAGCAGTGGGGTCTTACCGATCAGCACACTGATGCTCCCAATCTCATACATACATTGCACTACCGACACTTTAAGGACTTAACTTGGACTTTTGGAAACTTTCTATTTTTATGATATTATATTGTTGATAAGATAATCCTTTATTAGTCCCACAGTGGGGAAATTTGCAGTGTTACAGTAGCCAAGACCAAAGACGATAGTGAAAATAAAGATATTGTTGTTTTTATATTATATATTTAGATTTTATATTCATATAACCATGCAGCTGGAGGATTGCAAAATTTCGTTACAATGTACAACAACTGTACAATGACAATAAAGATTACTACCTCCTACCTACTGCTACTGCTACCACTGCCACTCACCACAGCCTCGCTCTGCTCCCTCAGGCGGAGACCAAGGAGGAGAGGAGGGAAGCCCGGCCGCCTAAAGCCCCTGAAGGCACTGTCATCCCCCCTACGGTGGTACCTGCAGCCATGGCTCCCGTACCAGCCCCCGCCACACCCCTCATCGTGGCGACGCCCGTCCTGAGGTAGGCCACGCCCACAGCGAATCCCCGTGGCCCGACCCACGCTGGACGGACACGCAAGTAACTGATGACGTTGCTTTGTTTCCCTGCTCAGTGTTTCTGAGCCAACCAAGACGCCCCCCAAAACCAAGAGCCCCCCGGAGACTGCGGCGCCTGCCGTTACCCAGGAGCCAGTCCAGGTCCCTGTCCTGGTCCAGGCCCCCACGGAGTCTGGGTCTCCGCCAGCTGCAGAACCTGTTCCTGACAAAGAGCCAACATGCCGCCTTCCCGGGTCCCCCACTGCAGTCCCCACCCCTGCACAGAGCCTAGCCCTGGTATGTACCCCCCCCCCACTACCTGGTCCACACGGGGCCGGTCCAGAGACTGTACCCCCAGGTCTCATGTGTTGTCCTCATGCTCTGATGTGGTTCCCTGCAGGAGTCCCGGAAGCTGAGCTACGCCGCGGTGTGCCAGCTGCCCGCCAAGGAGGTGGTGCTTCCCGCCCGGCCGCCCTCGCCAAGCTCCTCCCCTGACCCCGAGGCCAGCCAACCGCTGCGGGAGCTGGGGGTCAACAAGGTGGAGGACCCCCGGACCCCATCCAACAGCAACGACGCACGGGGGGCCGAGAAACCCGGGGAGGCACGGGTCCCTCGCGAGCCCCTGGGCTCCTACCGCGGGGGCAACGGGCCCCCCAGGGCCTCGGGCCTGAAGGGCCGGGAGCGGCCCCGGGCCCCCCCTCCCGGCAGACGTGCGGCCCCACAGGGGGCTCCCCGGCGCAGCGGCAAGGAGCAGAACATTCCCCCCCGGTCCCCCAAATAGAGGGGGGGCTGCTGCCGGTCCCTCATGAACTCAGAGACGATGTGTATCTATATGTATAAAGAGAGAAATATATATTATCGTGTTCTTAAAGAAGAACACCACGATCCTGAGGGCGCGTTCAGACCAGGTCACACACCGCTGTGGGTTCATGTTGTGAGCTCTCCCTCCAGCAGGGGGTTACGGCTCTGGACGACATGGTGGCCATCGGTCTCTCTTCCAACTTCCCGGCTGCTCGGTTAAAACAGCAGAAGGCTACGATGCTAACGCTACATGGTAAACAAGGTTCTTCTTCTGGGCTGACTGCCTGTTCGTGATTGGCAAGTGGTGGTGTGATGTCAGGTCACGTTTCTCCAAAGGTTGTTTCCGTCTCAACTCTTCGCTACAGGCTGTGTCTTTCTTCGCAGCCCCATGCGCCCTCTTCCCCCCCAAAGACCGCAGCTTAAAAGCAGGACCCCCATTCAGATGACGGGTTGAACTGGTCTGAACGAGCCCTAAGGCTGTACCAGATCCGGCCTTTGGAACCCTGTCCTTTTGGAGGAACAGTTTTCAGGTTAACCAATATGGCCCCCGTCTCCAAGGAGATGCAAGTGTTATATATCTATATAGCTATATATAATCTGAATTTTAACAAGAAATGTATGTGAGCGACAAATTACTTTTGTTGGAAAACAAATCAAAGCTGAGAAAGCCGTTTGAAAAGTATAATGTTGTATAACATTGCAAGGGACAACACAACTTCATGGCTGTTAATTGATAATTTCGTCCGTACCCGTTTGTTTGTTTGGGTAGTGTGGTGTGAAGTCGGCCATGTTTGATTTTTGACCATCAAATGTTCTGCTTCTTTACAAAATGCTCTTATTATAAGCTTATTATGAGCAGTTTATTGTATGGGTTCAATGTACTGAACACTGGAGAGAAGTATGTGGTGAAGTGTTGTTCTGTTCCTAATCCTGTCTGACTGGTGGGTTTTCAGTTTAGACTCCCTGATGAGAGATAGTCTTTAGATTTCAGTCCTTCTTTCTCTTCTGATATCGGGCCTTTCCACCTCACACTGGAGCATCTACCCATCAGACTTTTAGAATTATATACATAAGCGCTTTATTACTTTCTGTTGGCTGGTATGGGGGCTAAAGTTGTGTTACTCAACTGGGAAGGCATTAAGGCCATGTGACCTTGAAATCACTTCTTATTGGCTGATTGGAGTGGAGATGGAGGATCTCATTCCCTCCACTGGTTCTGCCCCGGCCCCTTGTGTGGAGGGCCATAGATATAGATAGATAATCTATCTATATAACAGCGCTATAAATGAACCTAGGCTAGCATGTCATCAAGTTTTGTAAGTTCAGGGATAAGGGGAATAGTTATTTGTTTTTCTCCTGCAAATCAAATGTATCTTTTATTTATTTTTCTTATTACAATACACTGCTGCGGTGTTACTTTCTGAGTCATTTGTGGCTGTGGGGAATAGTAAAGTTGAGCCCTACACATTTCCCTGAAAGCTGCTCTGTTAGATTTGAGAGTTGTGAGATGGAGGAAAGGATTTTGAAGTTGTGTTGCGTTCATGACCCGTTGGTGGCGCTATAATACTCACAGGGCACTAATGCCTGACGATGGTTTTGACATTTATAACAAATTACACTCTTAAGTGTTACTCCCAAATCTTGCATACAGTACTTTTTTTTTTTTTTAAACCACTTCTCACCAACATTGCGCTAACTTTAACTTTAAACATGATATAAACACGCTTATTGAGTACTGAAATGGATCGGAAGTGACTTTGTTTTCAATTATCACCTTCTGGTCAATCATTGATGTGCATTTGGTAACTTGTGATCAATCACTTTAAAGGGAATAGAAATTGTAGTCTGACCAAATCTGGTTTTGGGGTTTTTGATAAATTTTGTGGCTGAAATTATATTTTATTCCAAGTAAGCGGATCTGACTATGACCGCAGATCGCATTGTAATATACAATTTTTTATTTGTAATTATCTTTTGGGTAATCCATTCAAGAGCTCCACAAGAAAAATAATCTTTGATGTACTGCCTGATACACGCATTACCATGTGTAGAGTTGCGGTAGAACAAATCTGAAGGCTCCTCCCTTCACAATTATTGTTCTAAATCAATATCTCTTCTGAACATGCATGACCTGGCTCTGACCAGAGCCACTCAACTATATGAAGTTCTGTTTGAACCCTGAGCCTGAGATAAATTAGTCATTTTGGAGGGGAAACTACTTTTGACTCATTTTGAATGTTGTAGCAAGTAGGGTTTTTTTTTAATCTAAATCTATATAATGCAACCATTTGATCTTTTAACCAGCAGTGTTTCTAATTTTTTTTTTTTTGAAGCCACTCGCTTTAGTTCATTCTTTAAGGCTTGATGTGCATTTTACAAGATGTTAATAGTTTAATTTTAGCGTTTTCTCTAAATGTTTGAAAAGAGGGCATATACTGGTTTGTGAAATAATAGAGTAGCAGCATCTATTGATATTGTCAATTGATTTCTGATTCTCATCAAAGCTTCTAAATGGGCAGCTAAAGTTGGTGTGAACTTCATTGCACCTTTTTAAATTGTTTGGTCTTCACGGGATTGTATTTCCATAAAACAATTTCACTCATACAAATGAAAGGTTTGCTGATGTTTTATTCAAACCGCTTCATTTCAGTGTTCTTTGTTGCATCGTTTTATTTGACGTGGTGCTGGTGGACTTGACGTGTCCGAGTTGCAGGACGTAAATGGATCAGGGTGGACGTGGTAATAAAGCAACTTTAATTCACCGTAGTGTGTATTTGTGCTTATGAGGGATTTGTGGTTCACATCAGGTTGTATTTCCGCTGGTTTTATGAATGTTGTATTTTATGTCTTTAAAAGTGATATTTGTTCAGTTCATTGGTCTACATTGATCCTTGGGCCAAACTAACATTTGTGCCTTTTTTATTAATTTCTTTGAAAATAGATGTAACGAGACCACCATGTTTAATTCCAAACTGAACACTGCTGCTTTGTGGGGTTAACATTTTGGGCTAAGTGTTTGATGACCGCTGACCCCAGGCCTTTCAACCTGTCTGTGGGGAGCTAATTGTGGGTGTGTGTATGTGTGTGCATGCTTGTGTCCATTGTCTTGTGTAAATATCACACGTTGCTTGCCCATGCAGCTTCCATCCCAACCATGTGCATCATGCTCAGTGATTAAACACCCGGATTGGAGTCAAGGCGTCCTATGTTTGGCGTGGTGAATGTTGTATCATTAAGTCTGGTGTATGAAAATAAAGATTATATTTTTAACAGCTTGATCTTTATTTTTGTTTGAAAAAAATGGATGGGAAATTTATTTTGACAAATTAACTTATTGAAGGTCGCTTTGGATAAGAGTGCTGAATGTAAATGCTATGACTACATTTTTAAAGCATCATTGGAGCTCTAGGTCCTGCAATATTGTATTTTTATTTATTTATTTAAATGAGTCTTGTACAGCTATTATTATTGGCTGTACATTTATTTACCAAAGCAGTCCGTTAGTCGAAAGTACACCATTGCGGGTAAGTTTTATACTAGAGAGGATTTGTGAAATTATATAAGACTAGAATTAGTGTACAATGTGTGGATAAACCCAAATCCTTGACGAATTATGTAAGGTTTAAATGTATTCGTAGATCCGATGTCATTAGATTGGTCTGTAATAATAAAAAACACTTGCAAAACCATTAAAATAAAAATATAATTAAACCTATTGCTTAATATTGTTTATGACATTTTCGTTACGATGTGTTACGTAAGATCTCGGCAGCAGGACGCACTTCTCGCGATACTTGCCGAACGGTGTGTGAGTGTCAACATCGGCCCGCAGCGCAGCGTCCTGAGTCAGGGGAGGAATCGGGTAAGTTCCCTCTCCTTTCGGGTCATTTAGGGTCTAATCCAGCAACCGGCCATCTAAGTGTTCACCTGAATCAGAGCACGGGGAAAAACGAGCTGGTGTACGGGGACGGAAACGGCCTTTTGAAGCCACTTGCGGACATGTTTGTGTGCAGTCGAAGGTTAGCGTTAGCGGGCTAACTCCTCCTTAGGCCTGCTGATTCCTCCACTTCTCCCTCCACAACCTCCTCCAGTGCGGCTCGGTAGGAGCCTGGAGACCGGGAGACTGGAGCAGGCTGGTCGGGGTGGGGAGCTAGGAGTCAGGGCAGGGCGACACCACATCATCATCGGTCCTCATTATGGATGATGTGATGATCCACCTAAGGCCCGAGGTGTGACATGTTCCAGCAGATGGACGAGTCACAGCTCACAGTCCACTCTGACAGGACTGGTCTAGTCCTCACATGTGAATAGAGCAGGTCCCGGGGGAACCGGAGACGTCTGTCTGCCCCTCTGGGCTTCCTGGGGAGGACCAGTCCCAATAGCTGGTCCTGCCTCCAGGCCTTCACGTCTAGCGGGTCTTCATGCATGTCGGACCAATACGCCTGTTGTGTTTATTGTGTTGGCAACACGTCGATCCAGGTAATATCTGGTCCGTGTCTCCAGCGAGCAGGTGTAGGTGGTTATAAACGCGTTACATGTCATGTGAACCACATCTACCGCCAGGGTTTCCGGTTTCCTTGAAGCGAAAGGACAGCCCTGCATGTTCCGCTACCCACGCAGCGCCTCTTTCCTCCTTCCTCCTTCCTCCGTCTCCGTCTCCTTCATTCCTTATAGCGCCAGACCAGCCCGTGTTCTCCGTGCATCACGCTATTGTCTGCCTTTCGTCTGCAGTCGGCATAATGGAGCACAATGTCCTTTAATAGGTGTGCTTGTTTGCTTCCCTTTGCAGGATAGCCGTGTGAGATGGGGGATGACCGGCCTTTCGCTTGCACTGCCCCTGGCTGTGGGCAGGTATGGTGGATCACATTTTATTTGATCATTTTAATACTGTATATGTTTCTTAATAGGCCCATGCATGTGTGTTAATGTAGTTCAGATAAACCACATTGCTTCTCAGAGCCTCAGTCCGAGCAGCTAAACTGTGGTGGTTTTGCTGTAGTTGAGTTGATCATGGTGACCCCGTTCTCCTTGTGTCTGCAGAGGTTCACCAATGAAGACCACCTGTCAGTGCACAAACACAAACATGAAATGACTCTGAAGTTCGGTCCTGCGAGGACGGACTCAGTCATTATCGCAGGTAATGAACCTTTACCTTTACCTGCTCTTGTATTAGGGCGTTTGTAAGCTTTGTAATGAAACATGGATGCCCTTACAGACATAAGTATGCATATATATCGTTTTTGTTGTTTTTGTTTGGTTTAAGTAATGTGTCAGTGTTGCATCATGTAAAAACCAATGTTGTTAAGACGAGGTGTGTGTGTGACTCCTCAGACCAGACCCCCACCCCCACCCGCTTCTTGAAGAACTGCGAGGAGGTGGGGCTGTTCAACGAGCTGGCCCACTCCTTTGAGCAGGAGTTCCGTAAAGCACAGGACGATGACCACAGAACCAAGAACACGGTACTGCTTCTGCTCCACCTTCTGCTCCACCTTCCGCTCCACCTTCTGTCACATGTAACCTGGAGTTTATCTCCTTCAATGGCCGCTAACATGTGATACATAAGAGCTTCGCTAGATGTCACAGCGTCAACAACCCTTTGGTCCGTGTATGATGTTTGTACCGCGATACGCTCAGACATATTAGGCTCATACCCTAACCCTTGCGGTGATTGGCTGACTAACACGGTCTCCACGGTGACACCTCCCTCTGTCAGAATGTCCCACTTCAGACGCCGTCGGAGGTCAAGGGGGAAGTCCAGGGCCCGCTGCAGGTGGACTCCTCCCCTCCAGGAAGTCCCGACTCCACCTCCAGCATGTCAGACGACAGCCGGGAACCCCCGGTGAGCAGGAATACGGGATAGAATGATCATTATTACCCAATACACACACATGATAGAATGATCACTATTACCCAATACACACACACATGATAGAATGATCACTATTACCCAATACACAAGCATGATAGAATTATCACTATTACCCAATACACACACATGGTATAATGATCACTATTACCCAATATACACATGATGGAGGACTGTGGTTATGGTGGGTCTCAGGTCCACATGATTGTGTGTGTGTGTGTGTGTGTGTGTGTGTGTGTGTGTGTGTGTGTGTGTGTGTGTGTGTGTGTGTGTGTGTGTGTGTGTGTGTGTGTGTGTGTGTGTGTGTGTGTGTGTGTGTGTGTGTGTGTATTCAGCAGGAGATGGAGCCCCCAAAGCCTGCCCCCAGCTCGGCCCCCACCCCTACCATCGTGCGCCCGGGTTCGCTGCCTCTCCACATGGGGTTCGACTCCCTGAACCCCACGCTACCCTCCCCCACGTCGGTCATCACGCAGACCCCGCCCTCCAACAGACAGCTGGGGTGAGTGTTCTGAATCTTCTCGGCCCTGTTGATGCGTCTCCGTCCTTGGCGGCGTGTAGCTCAGGAGGTAGAGCGGGTTGGCTGGTAACCGCAAGGTTGCTAGTTCGATCCCCTGCTCCTCCTACGAGTGTCGAGGTGTCCCTGAGCAAGACGCCTCTGACTGCTCCCGACAAGCTGGCTGTCGCCTTGTGTGGCTGACACCGCCGTCGGTGTGAATGTGCGCATGAATGGGTGAATGTCAGGCAATATTGTAAAGCGCTTTGAGTGGACTCTGGTTACAAAAAAGCGCGAAATAAATGCAGTCCATGTACCGTTCGTTTGCCCTATTTGTTGTTGTTTGTTCTGTTTGTCTTCTTCTTACTTTAGCATGCACATTTGGCATTTTTCATTAGAGTCTACTTTTGCTGTATTAGTACTACTGTATTTTTATTGTATTTTATATATTTTTATCCTGTGTTTTTATACTGCTGCTGGGCTATTGCAACAAACTCATTTCTGCTACGGGGGATTACTAAAGTTGCATCGTATCGTACCGTTTTCCTGACCCCCGGTCTCTCCCCAGGTCCCCAACGGCCTCGTACCCGCTGGTCATGCACCTCCCTAACGGCCAGACGCTGCCCCTGCTGCCCAGCCCGGTGCAGATGACCTCCGTCATATCGGTGAGCCTCCACCCTGCAGCTCACACCGCGCCCCCTCGCCGCTCTGCCTCACGTTCCTGCCTCACCTCTCTCCCATGTGACCCCCCCCCACAGCTCGCCCGGCCGCTGAACGCCGTGCCCAACGTTCCCGGGATCCCCGGCCCCCCGGTGGGCGGGGCCAGCAGCGGGTCCTCCTCCCCGTCCGGGTACAGCATGCACGCCGACGCCAAGATGGTGAGCAAGGCCGCCTGACGCCGTGCCTCTGGGTGTTATGTCTCTATGGCGATGGGGCCTGTCACATGACCCCCGCCGGCCCCAGGGGCCTCAGGTGACCCCGGGGTCGGCCCGCGGCGGCCGGCCCTCTGACTCGGTCGATGTGTGCCCCCCTGTAGCGTCTGAAGGCGGCCCTCACCCAGCAGGGCCTGGTAGTACACAACGGCTCTGCCAGGGGGGGCCCCACCGGGGGGGGCGCCAGCGGGTCGGCGGTCCCTCACAGACCCGAGCAGAACCAGCAGCCCATACTGCAGTCTGACGCACTGTCGCCTGCTCAGCCCCAGGTACACACACACACGGTGTCGCCTGCTCGGCCCCAGGTACGCACACACACACCCGTCCCGGGACACGCCTCTTGGGGAGACGAGCCCTAGTGGGCAGGCTGATGGCTAGGACGCCAGACCGTCGCTGGTTCCTGGAGCGTGCTGCTCTGCTCTGTTGGGGGGAGGGGGGGGTCATCACCGCCTCGGTGTTGTCGTGGTGACATCAGGACCCCGCCCCGGCTCACCCCTCGTGACCCTCAGGATCAGGGAACTCAGGTCAGGGTCGTGACCTCATCAGGTCCTCTGTGTAGTCATGGAGTCAGGCCCCCGGGCTCTGAGGCCCCCGGGACAGAAGGAGAGAGGGAGAGGCCTTCGTGTCGGTAATGGAATGCAGCCCTGTGAGTGCCGTGGCTCCGCCCCCCCCGGTGACGCTGTCCGCGCGTGTGTGTTTCCCGCCAGGTGTCTCCCGCCCAGCCCACGGGGGGCCGGCGGCGCCGGGCGTCGGACGTGGACCCCGACGAGCGCCGCCAGCGCTTCCTGGAGCGCAACCGCGCGGCGGCGTCGCGCTGCCGGCAGAAGAGGAAGGTGTGGGTGGGCTCCCTGGAGAAGAAGGCTGACGACCTCGCCAACATGAATGTCTCCCTCTCCGTGAGTCCTCCTCCCTCCTCCTCCCTCTTCCTCCCCTCTCCCTGAGTCCCCCTCCTCCTCTCCCTCCTCCCCTCTCTCTCCTCCTCCCCTCTCCATGAGTCCCCCTCCTCCTCCTCCCCTCTCCCTCTCCGTGAGTCCCCCTCCTCCCCTCACCCTCCTCCTCCCCTCTCCGTGAGTCCTCCTCCCCTCTCCCTCTCCGTGAGTCCCCCTCCTCCCTCCTCCTCTCCCTCTCTGTGAGTCCCCCTCCCTCCTCCTTCCTCCTCCTCCCCCCCGGGGCAGTGGGTCCATCCCCTTATGTGTGTGTGTGTGTGTATCTGTCTCTCTACCTCTGTCTGTCTGTGTCTCTCTCTACCTCTGTCTGTCTGTGTCTCTCTCTCTACCTCTACGTCCGTCCGTCTGTCTCTGTCTGTCTCTCTCTAACTGTGTGTGTGTGTGTGTGTGTGTGTCGTTCCCCCCCCTCCTCCGGTCAGAACGAGGTGACCCTGCTGAGGAACGAGGTGACCCAACTCAAGCAGCTCCTCCTGGCCCACAAGGACTGCCCCGTGACGGCCCTGCAGAAGAAGAACGCCTTCCTAGGTAACCACACACACCCCCCCCCCCCCTCCCCACCCAAGCCCCCCTCTCCCCACGCATCACGCCCCGCCCGTCATCTCGTGGTTGTGTGTCGTCTGTTGTCATCCCATCCGTCTAACGGCCCCCCCGCCCCTCACCTCTCTAAGGGTGAATGTTGTCTCGTCCAGCCGCAGGCGGGGAGGAGAGCTCCCGGGAGCCCTCGGCTGAGCTGCTGGGCTCCCCGGCGGCCGTCATCCAGCACGGGCCCTCCCCCGGGGCCTCGGGCGGGGCCGGCGCCGGCGCCACCATCAACGGGCTGAGCGTGCGCGCCGCCGAGGCCGTGGCCATGTCGGTGCTGGCCGGCATGGGGGCGGGGCAGCCGGCCGGGGTCGTCATGACGACGCAGCAGCAGCAGCAGCCCGCCTCCAGATGATGCGACGGCGCAGGTAGCCCCGCATGCACTCGACCGGAGAGGGGAGGGGAGGGGCGGGGGGGTTAGGGGGGGGGCGGGGATGGACGGGGGGGGTGGGCGGTGTCGCTCCCCCCCCCCCCCCCCCCCCCCCCTTCTCCTGGTCTCCGGCCCCCTCCCCCGTCCTCCCCCCAGGATGTGAGTGTGGACCATGTGACCAGCAGGATGCAGGATTCATGCGCTGGCTCAGGCCACGGACACAGACTCTCTGCCCCCACCCACCAGGCCGAGGATAATCAGTGACCAGAGCGTGGGCCCCCCCCCCCTCCCCGACCGGGTCCCAGCGCCAGGGCGGTGCTGTGTACAGTAGACGTGTGGAACACCCCTTCGGTTTTTGAGTTACCGCAGTCAGGAATGTTATTTTTTTTTTTTTTAGAATGGAAATCTCCAATAAAAGCACGTTATTTTATTTCTGTTGCACTTTGAACGCAACTTTAAAACCAAACCCGCGCACTCATCGTGATCACACGCCTCGTTAGCGTTTGTTTTGCTGTAACATCTTGTCCTCGCAGTTCTGGTTGTGTTCTGTGTGTTCTGAGGCTGGAGGCTGGTGGTGGAGTCACCCCCGCCCTTCCTTTTTGGAGGCGGGTGGTGGTGGTGTCACCCCCGCCCGCCCCCTGGAGGCTGGTGGAGCTCTCACCCCCGCCTGCCTCCCGGAGGCTGGTGGTGGCGTCACCCCCGCCTACCTCCCGGAGGCTGGTGGGGGTCTCACTCCCGCCCGCTGCCTGCTAGCCCCACTGTCCCCTCATGCTACCTCTCCTGTCCGCCCGGTCTCATCCCTCTGCCTCGCTCTGTGTTTGACCTTCTGTGTTCAGCCAGCCAAGGTCAGCAGGGGGGCGCTCCTCAAGGTCTCCTCTTGTACAGTTATTTTTACTTTCATTGTGCGTTTCGTTTTACATTTTATTTTCCCCCTGATGTGAGGGGTCTCGTTCATCTGGACTTCTGTTGGACTGCATGGCGAAGACGAGGATGAAGAGTACCACTGTGTGTGTGTGTGTGTGTTACTGACGCTTGGCCCCGCCTCTCATCAGTTGGAAGCTTTGATTGACAGGATGGCCCTTAACCTCGATGTGAAGCCTCCAGTCTGTCCGTAACAGGGATGGTGTGGGTTGATAACCTTTACACGGTAATCCACAAACTTATCATTAAAAACAAGTGACCCAGGCATTTCCTTTGAAGAAAAAGTAGTGCAATATATTTTTCTATTGAGTATCGATGTTCTTGCGTATAACTAGCGTGTGTAGCCCAGTGGTGTGGTTCTCTGAATGATGGAGTGGCTCAAAGGAAAACAATGTGAAGCTGGTCATTCCTGAGTTAAATTGGCGATCTGAGCACAGAAGGGGCTTGATGTCCTGTTCAATGGTGCTCTCACACGTTTTCTAACTGTCTGCCTTTTGTCATTCATTCATTGAAGGTGCTTCCTTTTGAGTTTCAGTCTTGAACTGTGCTTGTTAGCATCATGCTTATTTTAACATTGTCAAGTTGTTTTTTTTACATGGTCTGGTTTTAAAAGGTTGCTTTCTCCAACTCGAGGTATGGATGTCCCTTCTTATGATTGTAGTCCCTGATTCTGTTCCCCCAACCACATAAACATGTGTAGTCTATTGTGTGTTCCACAGAGGGATTGGCACTAGAAGATAGTTACATGGAGGGAGTCAAATAAGGCCTAAAAATAGGTCAAATTAACTCTTATATAATCTGAATTAATGGATGATATGTCTGGTAAAAAAAATAAATGTTGTTAGAAAAGGAAAGCCGAATGAGTCCGCTTTGTTCGTGAGGTAGCACTATATTTAATGAGTTCTTATTGGAGTCGTTGCACTGAGTGACCAACGGGGGGCGCCAGGGATAAGTCATTACACCGAGTGGCCAGCAGGGGCCGCCGGGGATGCGCTTTACTCCGCCACCAACATCATTCACAACCCACCGTCAGACCGGTCACGTGACCGAGCCTCCGAGTGGATCCGCTCTCACAGTGATGGCGGTGTCAGGGAGACGCGATGATGGACAACATTCCGCATCTTGATCTCTAATATCTATCGGGGAATTTAAACCGTGTGTCATCACCGCTACTCAGTATCCTCTCTACACCGCGGCCCGGTGCCTCGTCCCGTGATGGCGGACCGCGGAGTGGATCTGTCGGCTCTGCCTAAGGAGGTCAGGGACCATTTGGCGGAGCTGGACCTGGAGCTGTCCGAAGGTAAGGTCTTAAAGTATGTTTTAGGATGCATATGAAGGCGATATCGACGTGACCTTATGACCGCGAAGCTCTCCCCGGCGGAGCTCCGTGTGGAGCCCCGCTGAGCTGAGATGTTGTGCAGCCCCGTGCAGGGAGATGTTCGCTTCAGGACATGAGATCTGAAACCCAGGACCGAGTGAAACCTGCTGAGTGGTGCTGCTGGACGGTGTTCCCCAGGCTCCTGGTTCTCGGTGACATTGAAGTCGTGTCCCGGAGTCTCGGTGTCTCTGTGTCGGTGTGCAGGACGGTGTTATAACCGCTCCACCGGACCCCGTCATCACGGTTGTCCGGTCCCCGGTCCACCGCAGCCCGTCATCACGGCTCCCGGTCCCCGGTCGGTCTGGACCTGTCTTCACTCTGAAGGGATGTCGGACAAGTTGTCATTGTGGTGAAGGCCTCGCATCTCCAGCCTCACTGGTAGTTGGACATCATGATAACGCACCGATAAACACAGAGCGGAGCGACCTTTATTAGTCTGATTATACATTTAAAATGAATTAAACAACGCGAGCCAGTCTGCCCACCAACCGACTCACGGTGCATCCGGATTGGTGCGGTTCCAGACCCCCGGGGTGGGTGACTAACACTTACATGGTTCACATCCACAACAGGGAGAAGATCTTTCTGTTCTCATTCTGCTGTAGCCGAGCTCATTCTCTGGGAACAGCGACTTCTCTATCCACTATGTTATGTGTTTCTATGTTAGTGTCTCAGTGTGTTCTTCACAGGCCTGCTCCGTAAGAGCATCCCAGTAAAAAGTATCCTCTGAACGTCACTGACAACAATATCAACAAGCCAGTCTGAGCTGGTGTTGCTCTTCTGCTATTCGTGGCCAGAGACGGCATCTTTCTCAACAGATACTGCCAACTCGACTGCAGGTGAATCCAGAGGCTGAGTCTTTGTAGAGAGATATGGGCTGTATGATCTGGGATGTATGATGGAGATGAGCTGTGGGCTGATGCTCGGTGGAGAGGCCTAGTGACTGTATCTCACCGGCCAGCAGCAGACTGGCACAGGGGTTCCTCTGGTTAATAATAGCCTCCCATTAGGCTGAGGTAATGAAGGTGTGTGTGCGATTGGAGTTCCACTCTGAAGAGCTCAGGGTGGATGGGAGGAATATAGCAGTTCATCTGGAGTTGTGTGGTGATGCCACAGAGTTAACATGTACCGGATTTGTTGTCATGGTCTGGATGTCACTTGTGTGGACGGTGGCAGGGTAGGACTGTAATGCCTTGTCATCTTCACCGCCTCGTCCAAAGTCACTCTTACTGGGGACTGGGCTCCCTCGGTGTGCCAGCAAAGCACTGCGTCGACTACTGCATCACTCACTCACTCACAGAATATAAAGCGTCTCTCCTGTGGTTTTGGTCTCTACGCTACAGTGTGTATTCTATATCATAGGATCCAATACCAAAGCATTCCCCAGCTGCCCCTCTGATGAGGCTGGCTGATATCAGCCCTGGTTACACTGAGGTATCCGCTGGTAACGAGGTTACACTGCAGTAACCCATGGTAACCAGCTACACCCGTCCTGTCCCACTTGAACCCACTTGAACCCCGGACTGCGTCAGTTAAGAGTCAACGGTAAGGGGACGCCGTGGAGCTGAAGGGGACGGCCTCAGGCAGCGGCCCACTGATCAGAGCTCCAACGGACGCCACTGAACCGCTGCCAGCCACTGCCTTTGTCCCGGCAGCCCTGCCCTGCTCAACGGCACTACGGCAGAGCCCTGACACAAGCCAAGCCACTGTGTGTGTGTGTGTGTGTGTGTGTGTGTCAGACCTTATGAGTCTTAATGTTTCTCATGCATATCTTTTACACGGCCACAATCCCTTCTATTGTTGTGCACATGCGGGGAGGGGGGGGGGGAATCCCATAGCAACCAAGAGTAGGAAATATGCGTCCTTCCCTGTAATATTTCCATGGTGGGGGTCAGGCCGGGGGGGGGGGGGGAGGGGGGGGGGGGGGGGGCGTTTGAATGACGAGGGAGAGAGAGAGAGATCTGCCGTGGCTCCAGACCAGATATGAGGAAGTTGTTGTTGGAGCTTGATGACGAGTTTCACCCTCTCACCCTCTCACCTCTCTCACTCTCATCACCCTCTCACCCCCTCACCCCTCTCCCCCATCACCCCCTCACCCCGTCACCCTGTCACCCCCTCTCTCTATCACACACATAATCACCCTAAGAGCTGCGTCTTCTGGAGCGGTCCTGGCTACTGGTGAGGGTGGTGGTTCATACTGGTGAGCGTGGTGGTTCATACTGGTTCTGCCTCCTCTGCTGCTGGGAGGACACAATGAGGCCCATTGAGGGACCGCAGCTCTGGTGGTGAGCTGGGACAGAATTTATAGCAGTGGACCAACGGGGGTTAATCTGCTCACCTTGGCTGGTGCACACCAGGGGGAACCACCATCTTACTGCCACACACACACACACACACACACACACACACACACACACACACACCCTCTCCTAACTTCACGTAGTACGCGCTGGTGGTCTCTTGTGGTTCGCTGGACACCGTGTGACTTTAGTCCACATCTTCCACATCTCTTGTCTCTTTCCAGGCCCTCCTTCCTGTGTGTGTGTGTGTGTGTGTGTGTGTGTGTGTGTGTGTGTGTGTGCGTGTGCGTGTGCGTGTGTGTGTGTCTATTGAGTGTGTACGACGTGTCTACAACAGTTTTGTGTGCCACCCCTCCTCTCTGGCTCTACGGACAGACCTCCTGCAGGGCCGGAGGTCCAGAGAGAGTCCAGCACCTCTTGTCTGGGCTGCTGCTGTGGAATGACATGCTGGGATTAAGCCTGCTAGGCAGAGTGGGAGAGGGAGAGTGGGAGAGGGAGAGAGAGAGAGTGAGTGGGGGAGAGAGAGGGAGATTACAACCTCGGCCTGTGTCTCTTCATCTAGGTCACAGCATCGGGAGGCATGATGCCTGGCTCATTTAGCCTGTGAGTCACAATGGGCCAGTGGTCGTGGTCTCTCTCTCTCTCTCTCTCTCTCTCTCTCTCTCTCTCTCTCTCTCTCTCTCGTGCGTCCCCATTGGGTTTCCTGCTGTGTAGCTCTCTGCCGCCTGCTATTTCCGTCTCGTGTGTTGAAGCGCATCCCGATTGCGCATGGTGTGTGTGTGTGTGTGTGTGTGTGTGTGTGTGTGTGTGAACATGCGTGCTTGTGTTGGTGTGTGAGCAGCAGACTGTTGTGAGGCATGTGTGTGTGAAGTGGTCCTGTTGTGTGTGTGTGTGTGTGTGTGTGTGTGTGTGTGTGTGTGTGTGTGTGTGTGTGTGTGTGTGAGAAAGAACCCACGCTCGCTGGACAGGCTCCAGTCTGTTGAGAGGAGCAGAAGGCCCAGCTGGACCCGGTCTCCATAACATGAGGACGAGCGTGGACTGACATCGGAGCGCTCCTGACCAGCAGCCTCCCCTCCACAGAGTATCGACATCTCATCCCTCTCCTGTCGCCGCGGTGGAACACGCCGGCAGCGACCGCAGAGAGCCCTGGCGTCCGCTCATCAGTCTTTAAACGTGACACGTTTGATATCACATGTCTGTGTTTCTGGAGATCCTCTGACACCCTAGGGGGAAGTCTAGCGGTTTATCGTATGGGTTCCCCCCCCCCCGTGATCACAGATGTGTTCCTTCGTTCCTCTTTGTTTTGGAAATGAATCACGAGCGTTATGTTATGCAACACACTTTCACCCCGAGTTTCACTCACTCACGCACACGCACACCCAAACAATCCAGGCAGCCAGTGTGTTTTATCTTTGAGAGGGAATTAATAATTTAGTAAAGCTAGGACTCTATAGTACACACACACGTACACACACACACATGCACACGCATGCACACACACACACGCACACGTGCACACGCACGCGTGTGCGCCATATGTTGCTGAACATGAGCTCAGCGTGTTGGTGGGGTTCCTCTGCAGGAGGGGGTCTGCAGGTTGTGCTCCTCATGTTCCTGTCCCTCCTGGCCTCTGTTGTGTTGTTTCATCGGAGCTCATTGATTGGATGTCTGTGAGGACTGGAGAGAGAGTGGGTCACTGAACTGCTGCTGAATCATCGACCGACCGAGCGCAGAGAGTGTGGCCTGCAGCCGTCCCAGCGCTGCAGGACTCCCCACGCACCAATCAACACTCAGCACGACTGTGATGCATCCTTTGAAGTTGTTGTGCACCAATCAGCACTCAGCATGACGGTGGTGCATCCTTCGGAGTTGTGATGCACCAATCAGCACTTAGCATGACTGTGATGCACCCTTTGGAGTTGTGGTGCTGCACCAATAAGCACTCAGAATGCAGTTTATCCTTTACACTCATCTTGTGCACCAATCAGCTCTCGGAGTGAGCATTATCACTGCATTAGGACTCTGCCCCAATCAGCACTCAGGATGAATGCAGGCCATCCTGTTGACTCCTCCCCGTTGGACCCATCAATCACAGGTCTGTCATCCTGCAGGGCGGAGCCTGGACGAAAGCCTTTGTGTTGGTCTCTGACATCAGATGAGGCGACGCCTCAGCATAGACGCGTGTAAAGATCCTTGTTGATTTGCCGTTTGTTAGTATGACTACTACTGACTCACTGTGGATGTCCCGCCTCCGGCACCCTGATGAACCAATGGGGGCTGTTGCAAATCTGTCTGCTTTAGGCTTACACACACACACACACACACACACACACACTGATGGGATTAGCAGCGGCCCTATGCTGTAGCTCAGCGCAGCCACACATCGGCCGGAACGCTAATCTGCTAAAGCTATTAGGGAGGAAATGTATGTGCTGGGACCACTGGTACCAGGCCTGGTCCCACCACTGCTCCCAGCATGAAGGCCAGATCGCTCTCAGTCACATGGATCATCTCTACCAACATTAACTCTGTCATTACTCTCAGAGAACTGAGAGCAGTGTGAGGGATGGGTACGAACACATTGTGGGATACGAACCCATCGCTCCAGCCTGACACTACATGAGAGCCTTGAACCAGCCTCCACCCTTGAACCAGCCTCCACCCCTGAACCAGCCTCCACCCCTGAACCAGCCTCCACCCTTGAACCAGCCTCCACCCCTGAACCAGCCTCCACCCTTGAACCAGCCTCCACCCTTGAACCAGCCTCCACCCTCTTCACGTTGTGTTGATGATGACGAGCTCTGCTGGACTCTACTGTACATGTGACTGTGTGTCTGGTGGAGGAGACAACCACGTCAGGTCCTTGGTTACAGGCTCCACCTGTGAGCTCCAACAGGCTCCTCCTGTGTTCTCCACCTGTGTGCTCCACCTGTGTGCTCCACCAGGCTACTTGGGTAAATCACCAGTCCACAGTGAACAATGCGGGGGGAGTTTCCCCGGTGGACACGAGGCGGCGGCGACGGCGGCGGCGGGCCGTTAGCTCCTCTCCCAACAATGCGCCGCTCACACGCACACGCCTGTGTGTGATGTACGGGTTCCACTCCGCTTAACGACGCGTGTAACAGAGAGGCTTTGTGCGGACGTGTTGTTGTGTGTCACCGGGCTGCGGCCTCTCTTCCAGCCGTCTCTCAGCGGGGGAGGCGGGGGTGGGGGGAGAGCCACTCCGACAAACAGTTCAACTGTTCACTCGCCTTCTGAGTGGAAGAAACAATGTCTTTGTGGTGCTGACTTGCACCCGCTAGCCTTCTGTCCATTATGTGTGTGTGTGTGTGTGTGTGTGTGTGTGTGTGTGTGTGCTCCTCCACACCCTGGAGGAGTGAGTTTGTGTGGAGTGAAACGTGAGTCACTAGTCTCGGCGCTACCTGAGTCGGAACCGCCCCTCGGCTCCGTGGAGACGTGGCGGGTGAAACCACGGAAAGGTTATGGAACCGGGCCCCTGGGGGCTCCACAGGGACCGGGGCCCGCCAGGGGGGGGGGGGCTCTGCAGGGAGCCGGGGGAAAGTAATGTCCTACTGAGGTGGCGGGATAATGCAGGGGACGCAGTAGCAGGCCAGACTACTTTGGTCACTTTAGTAACGAGCCTCTATCAAAAGAATCGTCTGCACGATGGTTCTGGGTTCGCAGTGTTGTGCATGACGCGTTCATCTGATACGCTGATGGTGCCGGTGTTTAAGTAGGAGCCAGACCCCGCCCCACTATGAGCCAGACCCCGCCCCATTATGAACCAGACCCCGCCCCACTATGAGCCAGACCCCGCCCCATTATGAACCAGACCCCGCCCCACTATGAGCCAGACCCCGCCTCGGGGGTTTTACCCGCCTCGTTCAAATCAATTCAATTCAGTTATTCTGGTTATTCTGGTTTAGCGGAATTCTAAGACCAGCCCAAATACACCCTGAGGGAGTCAGAGGTGTGTGCTGCCATGGTGTACCGGTGCGGTTCTGTCACAGCTGTCTCCTGCTGTAGGCCGCTCTGAGCCGGCCAAGACCTCAGGTCCAGCGTACCCAGACACCAGCGCTCTTACACACTTATTGTATGGTGTATGTCCTGGCACTAAATGTACACACTTAATGTATGGTGTACGCCTTGGCACTTAAAAATAGTACTTGGTGCAAGCATGGTATAGTTAAATACGGTGTTGTTGTATACGGGGAATGGGTTAACCTAGTGATTGTTAGTGCTTGGCACTTGGTTCTATGAACATCCTTACTGGACCGACAGAGATATATTGTTTCTCTTTCTTCTGACAAATGTACTTATTGGAAGTTGCTTTGGATAAAAGAGTCTGCTAAATGCCCTAAAGGCAAATGTAAAATGTAAAGCTGTAAGTGTTGAGCTAAAGCCGGGTCTGAATGAATCCCAGGTGTGTCTCTGCAGCCCCTCACTGGACCAAGCGGACCTGACACCAGATCCCTCCTACAGCCACCCCCTCCACAGGGAACCCACCGCCTTTGTTCCCCTGGTGTAACGTACACGTCCGGTGTCTTGTTTGGGGGACTGGTGGGATGAGGAAGCTTGAGACGTGGGTGTGTATTATGGGATGGATCCGTTTTGAGTATAAATGTGCTCATGATTGTGAACATATGGATGTGGGGCTCCGGTTCCCCGTCGTCAGCAGACCGGACCTCTTCAAAGGGAGTGCTGTCAGAGGAGAGCATGACATCAGCCTCTCAGACAGGAAACAGGAAACACATGGGCGCGTGGAAACACACAGCAGCTGGTAGATGCCCCGTACTGAACCCTACACAGAGAAAACATCTCCACCATCTCAGACAGAACCATGTGTTCCCCACCAACACTTGTGTGTGTGTGTGTGTGTGTGTGTGTGTGTGTGTGTGTGTGTGTGTGTGTGTGTGTGTGTGTGAGAGTTTGTGTGTTTTGTGTGTAGGTGTATTGAGGCATGTGTGTGTGTTTTGTGGAGGACGTGTTTGTGTATGGAGGCATGTGTGTGTGTGTGTGTGTGTGTGTTTGTGTTGGTATGGAGGTGTTTGTGTTGTATGGAGGTCTCCACACACTCTCTCTCTCGCTCTCTCTCTCTCTCTCTGTGAGTCCATAGGCCTGGGCTCCTGCTCCAGCAGAGCAGGAGGAGGTGGTCCATATGTAGACCATATGGCCCCCTGTTCTGTCCTGAGTCTCCAGCCCTTTAGAGAGCTTCCGCTAGCTCTGGTAGCACCACACAGCCTGGGTGGAGGTCTGGATGGAGGACTGGGTGGAGGTCTGGATGGAGGACGGGTGGAGGTCTGGATGGAGGACTGGGTGGAGGACTGGGTGGAGGTCTGGATGGAGGACTGGGTGGAGGTCTGGATGGAGGACTGGGTGGAGGTCTGGATGGAGGTCTGGGTGGAGGTCTGGATGGAGGACTGGGTGGAGGTCTGGATGGAGGACTGGGTGGAGGTCTGG
>NC_140272.1:6286306-6336306 GCF_964030765.1 Micromesistius poutassou
GTGTGTGTGTGTGTGTGTGTGTGTGTGTGTGTGTGTGTGTGTGTGTGTGTGTGTGTGTGCGTGTGCGTGCGTGCGTGTGTGCGTCTCCCAGGCTGCTGCTGAATCACCCGCCCCTTCTTCTTCTGCTCGTCCTGTGCTGCTGGCTGAATGTATTGGTTTGTATTATTTATAGTCTGATCCGTGTCCTCCTCTCTGAGGCTGCAGCACAGCTCTGACGGCCCCTGAGCCGCACAGGCTCTCAGGGGCCCGGCCTTCTCCCCCAGATAACACACAGACCTCTTAACATTCACCTCTTTAGCTTTCCCCCAGATACATACACACACACACACACACACAGGCCTCTTGACATTCACCTCTTTAGCCATCCCCCAGATACACACACACACACACACACACACACACACACAGGCCTCTTGACATTCACCTCTTTAGCCATCCCCCAGACACACCAGGTCATTATGTCATCATGGCAGGGCTGCTGTGGGGCTGCTTTTAAAAAAAATGGTTTCACGTTATTTTATTGAGAAGAATCAACCGCGAGGATTTGTTCCATATTTAATGACCGACTGAAAGAGACTCACGCTATCAGCTGTGGACGGCTGGAGTGCAGCGCTGTGTGTTCACTGCCTTCTCTCATCAATAGTTCACCTCATCACGCCTCTCATCTGTAACGCAATCACCTGGAAGCAGAAGCAGAGACTGGGGTCTCCTCCTGGAGGAGGTGCTCTTAGGAAATGTTACTTTCTGTCTTTACACAAAAGAAGAGGATGTTTCATCATAGCGAAAGTGATGTGCTACCCTGGAAATCCAGAGTTCTCGCGAGAGCACAATTTGAATTTTCTCAGCGAGTCACTCTGGGAACGAGCAATAGACTCACTCCCCAATTGCCCAAACCCAGAACCTTAACCAATCACATCGGTGTATCTGATATAGGCGGGCTGAAAGCGTTGCTGTTTTACCGATCGTATACGGCAAGTCTTATCTATTGGTTAGCTCCGCTGGTCTGGATACGTCACCCCTTGCTTTCTTCTGATTGGTCGTAGTGTTATCCAATTGCGTGCAGTGATATTTTCAAATGCATGCTTGGTTCTGCCCATCGAGTTGGGCCATTTTCATTACTCGTTGCCAGACCCTACAGCTTTCTAGATGTGGCTCTGGATTTCCAGTCTAGGTGATGTTGCTGAATGCTGGGTGTGTTCTCTCCACAGGGGACATCACGCAGAAGGGTTACGAGAAGAAACGCACCAAACTGCTGGCTCCCTTCTTCATCCCCCCTCCAGGTACTGACCCCTCCACCCCTCCCCACCTCCGAGCCCACCTCCATCCCTCCTGCTGGGAGAACATCTGTTCAGATCCCTTCAGACGTGGGAAGGGGAAGCGGGAAACCCAGAAATATCGCAGACATGAACGATATGTTTTTGTAATTATTATTTTGATCCATTGCCCCCACGGTGGTGAAGCCAGCGCCTCACTGCTGCCCCCTAGTGGCGCGCCATATTTACTTTATTCAGCCGCCTACACGACTAATGAGATATTTATCATGATGTGAATTCAGCAATATGTATGCTGCAATGATATGCACTAGTATTGTTCTGTTTAGAAGTTTCTGTAGATATACAGGATCACGCTGTAATACTTTTGCACAGTACAGTCAAATTGTAGATTGTAGTAGGTTTGATGTCATCTTGGTGCCCATTACCTAATAACAGATATATATATATATCTGTTATTAGGTCATGTGTAGCATATACTAAATATATATATATATATATCTGTTATTAGGTAATGGGCACCAATATATATATATATATATATATATATATATATATATTTAGTATATGCTACACATGAACCTCCTAAAATGGCGCAATTTGATTGGTTTGCTATCTCGGGATATTGGGCAATATCCCATGATTGAGATCTCAAACTCGGGATATTGTTTTCATTGCGTGACGGTCGTCTCGTCACGCTAACAAAAACAAATAAAACGCTAATAAAAACAAATAAATCCTGGCATAAAGTGTTATCTTGTTTATTTTTAGAGTGTTCACGTGTAGTGTATACCAAAACAATTATTCATAATTGCATAATTGAATAATTGTTAAATATTTGATATCAAACAAGCATTGTCCGAATAAAAAAAATAAAACGCATTTGCTGTTGCCGAGCGACGACTGACTGAATGATGTGTTCACTCTGGGGGGTCTTCTTCTTCTCTCTGTCCAGCAGAGCCTCCACCTCAGAACCACCTGCCACCCCCTGTGCCCACCACCACCTCCTCCACCCCCGGCCACGCCCCTTCCTCGTCCGGCGGCCACGCCCCCCCGTCCTCCAGCTCGTCCCGTTACCGGGAGCGCCGGTCCCGGCGGCCGCACCGCAGCGGGGGGACCCGGGATGAGCGCTACAGATCAGGTGAGCCCCGCCCACTGCAGCCTCTGAACCAGATGGACTAGCTAACCTTCAGGTGCCTTTAAGGCTCCTCCCCTCTCTATCCACCGGCTGTGTGGGCGGTCCTGGTACAGACCCGCGGGGGGGGGGGGGGGGGGGGGGTAGGGTACGGAGCCCCACCAGGGCACTGAGCCCCCACCACACACACACACACACACACACACACACACACACACAATGAGGACATTGGGACTTTTGTGCAGGCCTGCATCTGGCTGCCCGCTCCGTGAGGAGGGACCCATTGAGGGGGTCTTTGTGATGTCACAGGTCGGCTCTCATGAGGAGAGGAGTGGAATACTGAGCAGGGAAAACCTCACCAGGCAGGATGGAGCAACCAGGAACGATCTATCTCTTATAAGAGAGATATAGTAGAGCAGTCTGTCTGTCTGCCTGTCTGTCTGTCTGCCTGCCTGTCTGTCTGTCTGTCTGTCTGTCTGTCTGTCTGTCTGTCTGTCTGTCTGTCTGTCTGCCTACCTGCCTGTCTGCCTGTCTGTCTGTCTGTCTGTCTGTCTGTCTGGCTACCTGTCTGTCTGTCTGTCTGTCTGTCTGGCTACCTGTCTGTCTGCCTGTCTGTCTGTCGTTCTGCCTGTCTGTCTGCCTGCCTGCCTGCTTGCCTGTCTATCACATCAGGCAGACATGTGAGTGTCTAGCTGTGGTTAGGGTTAGGGTTAGGGTTAGGGTTAGGGTTAGCGTCTGTGGTTCCACCAGATCAGACATGAGGAGACGATGAGGGCTGAAGTGGTCCAGACACACGAGACATCAGCTGCTAATACCATACTAACACGTTATCAGGAGAGAGAGGGGGAGAAAGAGGGAGAGACAGAGAGAGATGGAGAGGGAGAGAGAGAGAGAGGGAGAGGGAGAGGGAGAGAGAGAGAGAGAGAGAGAGAGAGAGAGAGAGAGAGAGAGAGAATGATTTAGCCCTGAGCAATCTGTTTAGTGGGACACTGATTATGTCATAATGTTCCCGATTGCTCCCGTGTAACGAGTTGTGCTTGATGATGTTATTCAAATGGTTATGTCTGAGGGTTGCTGTGTGTGTATGTGTGTGTGTGTGTGTGTGTGTGTGTGTGTGTGTGTGTGTGTGTGTGTGTGTGTGTGTGTGTGTGTGTGTGTGTGTGTGTGTGTGTGAGAGACGTTCTGTGCACATGTTCTGTTATGCTGTCTGCATGTGTGCCCTCCTTCCTGCTGTAGATCAACCACACAGCCCTAATGGGTTGGTTGATCAGGGGAACACAAGCGTGTGTGTGTTTGCGTGTGTGTGTCATCCTCCCTCCCTCCCTCTCTGCCAGTGTGTGTGTGTGTGTGTATGTATGTATGTGTGTGTGTGTGCACGTGTGTGTGTGCGTGTGTGTGTGTGTGTGAGAGGAATACACAAAGAGAGAGCATGCATAAGTGCTGTTATGTGATGGGGGGGGGGGGGGGGGGGGGGGGTCTGGGGGGGGATAATAAGTAGCCTCATCCTCTCTCCCAGCGGTGGGGATCCAGTCTGAACAGGAAATTGCTCCAGCGATCGCTCTAAATCACGTGAAAGTCTAAATGTTAAACGAATGATTTAACGTCTGTATGGGTTAATGGCTCCGTCCCCTACCCTGCCTAAACCCCAGGTTGTCAGTCCGATTCCCCACCGCCCTCTGTGTCCCCACCGCCCCCACACCGGTCTGCCCGGTTAAGGGGGAGCGGGGGGCATCTGGGCCGCGTTCCAACGCAGGCGGGATGAGATGGGCCTAATAACAGTGGTTCACCCTGAGCACTGGTTCTGGTCTCGCTGTGTCCTCTATTGTCTCTGAAGGAGGAGCAGGAGAACGTATTGATCAGACAGAGGACGCCTCCTTCGTCCTGAGAGGAGAGGATGCTAGAGACAGAAACTAAAGAATCCTTATGTTGTGGAACTCACCAGTAGGAAACCACCAGCCTTTGTATATAATACTAGATATTTAACTGTATATATATAAAGTTAAATATGTATATATTTCTGTAATAGTTATATATATATTGATATATATAGTTATATATAGTTCTTTAATAGATATATATATACTGCATATACAGTATAGTGATACATATATAGTTACATATGTCAGAAACAATAATCCTTCAGGCATTAGTAGAGTGAACTATGGAGACTCAAAATGGCCCCATTATCTTTAAAATGATCTTGAATCAAACCCACTTCTACGTCCCTCAGGATTCACGTATCTGAGATAAGAGTGAACAGGTAGTGGTGGTAGAGGCTGAGAGGTTGTATCCTGTCTGGACCCCGAGGCTCCTCTCTGATTGGCCCGTCCTGCCTCTGATTGGCCCGTCCTGCCTCTGATTGGCCCGTCCTGCCTCTGATTGGTCCGTCCTGCTTCTGATTGGCCCGTCCTGCCTCTGATTGGTCCTCCTGCAGACATCCACACGGAGGCGGTGCAGGCGGCGCTGGCCAAACACAAGGAGGAGAAGATGGCTCTGCCCATGCCCACCAAGCGCCGCTCCACCTACGTGCCCTCGCCGGTGGAGACACGCACGCCACCAGGTCTGACCCCCTGACCGCCGACCCCTGACCCTGACCCTGACCCCCCCGACCCCTGACCCTGACCCACTACCCTGACCCCCCATCCCTGACCCCTGACCCCCTATCCTGACCCCTGACCCCCATCCCTGACCCCCGACCCTGACACCCATGCCTAACACCCCTGACCCTTGACCCCAGAACCCTGACCTCTGACCCTGACCCCCTGACCTCTGACCCTGACCCCTGACACCCCAACCCTGACCTCTGACCCTGACCCCTGACCCCCTCCACCCTACCCTTCAGCCCTCCCCAGATGGTGCCTCTGGCGGCAAGACCTAACCAATGCTCTGTGTCTTTTCTCCTCCTCCTCCTCCTCCTCCTCCTCCCTCCTCTCAGACTCGTCGTCGGGCTCCGATGACGACGGCTCCCTGCGGCGGCGGTCGTCCTCGGGGCCCCCCCCCGCCGCCCCCCCGACGGGCCTGCAGCTGCCCCCCGCCCCGCCCGGCGCGGCCAGCCCCCAGAGCCCCGACTGCTGGATCAACCGCTCGGTGCAGGGCTCCTCCACCTCCTCCTCCGCCTCCTCCACCCTGTCCCACGGGGAGGGCCGGCCGCTGCCCCAGGGCCTGCCCCCCCCCTCGCAGGCCCCGCCCCCCCAGGCCCAGCCCCAGTACAAGCCCCAGTACCAGCCGCAGTACCTGCCCCAGTACCAGTACCAGCCCCAGTACCAGCACCAGACCAACTCCCACACCCAGACCACCGCCCCCCACCCGCCGTCCCAGGCGGGCGTGGTGGCCGACATGCTGGCCCAGACCCGCCTCGGTGAGTAGACCGGGGGGGCTCTCCTGTGATTGGTCCGTCGTTGAGCCTATCACAGGGCTGTGCAATTAATCACATTTTGATCGCAATTTCGATTTTTGGGGGAAACAATCCCCAGACTAAAATAATTTAGTTTAAACTATATTATTATTATAATTATATATATATATGTTTATTTTATTCATTAAATGTACAGCTGGATACATATTTGTACATTATTTTCGAATTTGAACATTTTGTGTATTTTTTTAAGGGGAAAAAGAGAGAAATGCTGAATAAATGCATCATGTTTTCAAACTCAAAAATAATCGTGATTATAATTTTTCCATAATCTAGCAGCCCTAGCCTATCATCACCCTACTCTCTGTGTCCCCCCAGGGCTCCAGGAGAACAACGGCCCCCCGCCCGACGGGACCAGCGGGGCCCCCCCCACCCTGACCAGGGGCCCCCGGGTGGACCTGACCAAGGCCGTGGTCCGGGGCATGAGCCGCGTCCAGAGCCGGTCCAGCATGATGGAGACCGCCGACGGTGAGGAGGACGGGGTGTGTGTGTGTGCGTGTGTGTGTGTGTCTCTGGGGCTGTGTGTGTGTGTGTCTGTGTGTGTGGCTGTGTGTGTGTGTGTGTGTGTGTGTGTGTGTGTGTCTTTGAGGGAGGTGTCATGAAGTCAGAACTTTATCAAAAAGCTAAATCTCTTTCATGTCTTAGATCTATTTTCTATCTTCTATCCGTCATATCTTAATTCACACTATTGTATTGTGGAGCTATATGAACCGTGGCGCGTCGTTAACCAGCGCTCCCTGTTGTGTTGTCGTTGTGTTTCTTCTTCTGGTCTTTCCACCTGCCATGTTTATGTGGCTGCTGTTAGGACGAGGGAACTCCTCCCAGAGTAAGGAACGCCTCTGGCCTGTGTGTAGCCCCCGTGTCCCCCCCCCCCCCGACACCCCCAAGACCCCCCCTGCTCTTCCTCTGTGTGGTCTGACCAGGACCCCGAGCCCAGAACAATCTCCACCGTTCCACACAGAGAATGCCCCCCCCCCCGCCCCCCACAGTGTGCCGACCCCCCCCCCCAAGTGAAGTTGGACCAGACCCCTGTCTCCACACCACCGTGTCCCCCTAGACCGGACCCCCGTCTCCACACTGTGTTCCCCTAGACCGGACCCCCGTCTCCACACCACCGTGTCCCCCTAGACCGGACCCCCGTCTCCACACCACCGTGTCCCCCTAGACCGGACCCCCGTCTCCACACTGTGTTCCCCTAGACCGGACCCCCGTCTCCACACCACCGTGTCCCCCTAGACCGGACCCCCGTCTCCACACCACCGTGTCCCCCTAGACCGGACCCCCGTCTCCACACTGTGTTCCCCTAGACCGGACCCCCGTCTCCACACCACCGTGTCCCCCTAGACCGGACCCCCGTCTCCACACCACCGTGTCCCCCTAGACCGGACCCCCGTCTCCACACTGTGTTCCCCTAGACCGGACCCCCGTCTCCACACCACCGTGTCCCCCTAGACCGGACCCCCGTCTCCACACTGTGTTCCCCTAGACCGGACCCCCGTCTCCACACCACCGTGTCCCCCTAGACCGGACCCCCGTCTCCACACCACCGTGTCCCCCTAGACCGGACCCCCGTCTCCACACTGTGTCCCCCTAGACCGGACCCCCGTCTCCACACCGTGTCCCCCTAGACCGGACCTCCGCTGTGCTGCTCCTGGTTCTTCTGCTCTTCATGAAGCAAGCTCCTCCCGTGTGAACCCCTGATCCAACCAGCTCTGTGCAGTTGAATCAGGAGCAGCACCCCTGAGACGCTCCAGTGGTCCGACCCAGAACCCCCCCCAACCCCCCTGTCACACTCACCCAGCCCCTGCTCCTTAATCACTGTGTGTGTGTGTGTGTGTCTACGGTCTTCTCCCAGGGGTGCCGGTGAACAGCAGGGTGTCCACCAAGATCCAGCAGCTCCTCAACACGCTGAAGAGGCCCAAGAGACCCCCGCTCAGCGAGTTCTTCACCGACGACTCGGAGGAGATCGTGGAAGGTGAGGCCTTCATGACGTATCAGAGTCCTTCATGACGTATCAGAGTCCTTCATGACGTATCAGAGTCCTTCATGACGTATCAGAGTCCTTCATGACGTATCAGAGTCCTTCATGTCATATCAGAGTCCTTCATGTCATATCAGAGTCCTTCATGACGTATCAGAGTCCTTCATGACATATCAGAGTCCTTCATGACGTATCAGAGTCCTTCATGACATATCAGAGTCCTTCATGACGTATCAGAGTCCTTCATGACGTATCAGAGTCCTTCATCACGTATCAGAGTCCTTCATGACGTATCAGAGTCCTTCATCACGTATCAGAGTCCTTCGTGATGTATCAGAGTCCTTCATGACGTATCAGAGTCCTTCATCACGTATCAGAGTCCTTCGTGATGTATCAGAGTGCTTCATAAGGTATCAGAGTCCTTCATGACGTATCAGAGTCCTTCATGACGTATCAGAGTCCTTCATGACGTATCAGAGTCCTTCATCACGTATCAGAGTCCTTCATGACGTATCAGAGTCCTTCATGATGTATCAGAGTCCTTTATAAGGTATCAGAGTCCTTCATCACGTATCAGAGTCCTTCATGACGTATCAGAGTCCTTTATGACGTATCAGAGTGCTCAATAAGGTATCAGAGTCCTTCATAATGTAAACAGAGAGAGGACTCTCCGACCTGGGCTTAGTGCCTTTGGGTTCTGCCCAATTAGTGCCAGACAAATGTTTGTATCATGCTGCTGCTGTTGTTATGTAATTAGTTCACTTGTGTCCCCGTCTCACTCTGTTCCTCTCTCTCCCTCTCCCTCTCTCTTTACTCCCCCCTTCTCTCTCTCTCTCTCTCTCTCTCCCTCTCTCCTTCTCTCTCTTTTTCCCCCCTTCTCTCTCTCTCTCTCTCTCTCTCTCTCTCTCTCTCTCTCTCTCTCTCTCTCCCTCTCTCTCCCTCTCCCTCTCCCTCTCCCTCCCTTTCCCGCTCCCTCTCTCTCTCTTCCCCCCTCTCTCTCTCTATCTCTCTCTCCCTCTTTCTCTCCCCCCCTCTCTCTCTCTCTCCCTCTTTCTCTTCCCCCCCTCTCGCTCTCTCTCTCTCTCTCTCTCTCTCTCTCGCTCACTCTCTCTCTCTCTCTATCCTTCTCTCTCTCCCTCTTTCTCTTCCCCCCCTCTCGCTCTCTCTCTCTCTCCCTCTCTCTCTCTCTCTCTCTCTCTCTCGCTCCCTCTTTCTCTTCCCCCCCTCTCTCTCTCTCTCTCTCTCGCTCTCTCTCTCCCTCTTTCTCTCCCCCCCCCCCCCCCCCCCAGTGCCCCAGCCGGACCCCAACACCCCGAAGCCGGAGGGCCGTCAGATCATCCCGGTGAAGGGGGAGCCTCTAGGGGTGGTGAGCAACTGGCCCCCGGCCCTGCAGGCCGCCCTGGCCCGCTGGGGGGCCACGCAGGCCAAGAGCCCCGCGCTCACCGCCCTGGACATCACCGGGAAGCCCCTGTACACTCTGACCTACGGTAGGTCAATCCTCTACACTCTGACCTACAGTAGATCAAACACTGACCTACGGTAGGTTGAACACTGACCTATGCTAGGTCAAACACCCTACACTATGACCTACGGTAGGTCAAACTCTGACCTACGGTAGGATGGGGTAGAACGGGTAGGATGTCTCCTATGTCCTCCATGAGCTCTGCCTCAGGGCAGGCAGAGCGTACTTGTCAGTGTGGGCTCAGTTTATTCTGCCTCTGCCTGGTGTTTTGGACACGTTATTTTCAGCTGCTGGCCGTGGGATGTGATATGATGTAATACGATGTATTATGATGTAATATGAGGTAATATGCAGAGAGTTGTCCTTCCAGTTGGGCTGAATATGTCCGTGTGGACGTGAGGTTGATCATTAGAGTGTGGCGCCACACAGCTCTGTGCTGCTCTCTGTTACAGTCCATCTAGTCTCGCTTCTGTTCAATCCCCCACTGGATGCTAGGCGTCTACTTTGGTCTGCAGTGTGTGTGTGTGTGTGTACTGAATGACCCTGTGACCCTTGACCCCTGACCTGTGACCCCAGGGAAGCTGTGGAGCCGCAGTGTGAAGCTGGCCTACACCCTGCTCAACAAGCTGGGGCCCAAGAACGAGCAGATCCTCAAGCCTGGGGACCGGGTGAGGCCCGTGTCACATGACACACAGGATCACGTGACATCACAAGGTCACATGGAGATCACATGACACCACGAGATCACATGACACCGTCATACTGGCCATGTGTCTCCTCTGTCCTCTGCTGTGACAGTAGGAGCCTCCACCCAGAATGCTCTAGAGTAATATGTATAGGGGTATGGATTTGAAAAGTGACTGAATAAGCACAGGAAATATTTAATTTTGTACTGCAACTGCTAGTGTTATTTTACTTTACTCTTTTATTTATTTATTTTATGACTGTCTGTTTATGTCTTGTGTATATTGTGTATCCCTTTTGTGGTTCCTTGTATTGTCTCAAAAAAAGAAAAACAAATCAAACATTGTTGAATAGGAGCCTCCACCCTGCGTGACCCCTGGTCTCTCTGCAGGTGGCCCTGGTGTACCCCAACAGTGACCCCGGCATGTTCTGGGTGGCCTTCTATGGCTGCCTCCTGGCCGAGGTCATCCCCGTGCCCATCGAGGTACCGCTGTCCCGCAAGGTAGGCCCCCCGCCGGGATCCCCGCCCCTTCTCTTATCAACGGTATTTCAGTTCTTTTTTGAAATGGGACCAGTTCTTCCAGGACATTTCCATTGCGTGTTGGTTGCCGTGGAGACACTAAGTATGGGGTGTGGTGTGTGTTGGTTGCCATGGTGATACTGAGGATGGGGGTCTGGTCTGCGTTGGTTGCTGTGGTGATACTGAGGATGGGGTGTGGTGTGTGTTGGTTGCCGTGGAGACACTGAGGATGGGTTGTTTCAGGACGCGGGGAGCAGCCAGGTGGGCTTCCTGCTGGGCAGCTGCGGGGTGGGCCTGGCGCTGACCAGTGAGATCTGCCTGAAGGGGCTTCCCAAGACCCCCACCGGGGAGATCCTCTCCTTCAAAGGTCTGTTTCATTCAGAGGATCACAGATGCTGAAGTATGTGTCATGGTTTAGTATCACGTCACATTGTGACTTTGATCATCTGCCAACAAGCTGTTCAGAATATTAAATCATATTTACATTCTGCTCTTAATTCAGTTACACCGACTCCCTGCTCTCTGTCTCCCTGTCACTCTGTCTCACTGTCTCACTGTCTCCCTGTCACCCTGGTCTCACTGTCTCCCTGTCTCCCTGTCTCAGTCTCACTGTCTCACTGTCTCACTGTCTCCCTGTCTCTCTGGTCTCACTGTCTCCCTGTCACCCTGGTCTCACTGTCTCCCTGTCACCCTGGTCTCACTGTCTCCCTGTCTCCCTGTCTCAGTCTCACTGTCTCACTGTCTCACTGTCTCCCTGTCTCTCTGGTCTCACTGTCTCCCTGTCACCCTGGTCTCACTGTCTCCCTGTCTCCCTGTCTCAGTCTCACTGTCTCACTGTCTCACTGTCTCCCTGTCTCTCTGGTCTCACTGTCACCCCGGTCTCACTGTCTCACTGTCTCCCTGGTATCCCTGTCACCCTGGTCTCCCTGTCACTCTGTCTCCCTGTCTCAGTCTCACTGTCTTCCTGTCTCCCTGTCTCAGTCTCACTGTCTCACTGGTATCCCTGTCTCTCTGTCTCCCTCTCTCACTGGTCTCCCTCTCTCACTGGTCTCACTGTCTCCCTGTCTCACTGGTCTCACTGTCTCCCTGTCTCACTGGTCCCACTGGTCTCACTGTATCCCTGGTCTGTCTTGTCTCACTGTCTCCTTGGCGTCCCTGTCTCACTGGTCTCCCTGTCTCACTGGTCCCACTGGTCTCACTGGTCCCACTGGTCTCTGTCTCACAGGCTGGCCCCGGCTGAAGTGGGTGGTGACGGACTCCAAGTACCTGACCAAGCCCTCCAAGGACTGGCAGCCCCACGTCCCCACGGCCAACACGGAGCCCGCCTACATCGAGGTGAGCCCCCCCCCCCCGGGTCCTCACAGTGAGACCAGAGCTGTGTTCGAAATCGTTCCCTATTCACTCACTTACTATGCCCTATATAGTGTTTATGATATAGTGAACTATATAGGGAACGAACAAACGAGAATTCGGACACTACGCTGAACATTTCTAAACGTCATTCGCGGCAGTAAATACACGAGCACATTGCATTGTGGTGTACGGGAGTAACATGTAGGGAACGTCGCATGTTCACTCCAATTTTGGGTGTTTTATTGTCCACTATATAGTGAAGGAAATGAACCACTGAGAATTCCAACAGCACTAGAAAATGCCGGGCACCCTATACAGCGCACTATATCCGTGCTAGGGATCCGTGATAGCTCATGCCTCTGACCTCACGTCTCCCCCTGCAGTACAAGGCCAGCAAGGAGGGCACGGTGATGGGCGTGGCCGTCTCCAAGGTGGCCATGCTGACCCACTGCCAGGCGCTGACCCAGGCCTGCAACTACTGCGAGGGTGAGCCTGGCGACGCGGCGCCCCGGGGATCCAAACCCTCGCCCAGGAGGCGCGCTCTGACTCCCTCTGTGTGTGTGTGTGTGTGTGTGCGCAGGGGAGACCATGGTGAACGTGCTGGACTTCAAGAAGGACATCGGGCTGTGGCACGGCGTCCTGACCGTAGGTCCACAACTCCTCAGGAAGCACCAGAGTCTGTGTGCTCTCTGTGTTTGGATCCCAGTCTCCTCAGGACTGGTTCACCTGTGTGTGTGTGTGTGTGTGTTCATGTCCGTGTATGTGTGTGTGTGTATGTGTGTGTGTGCGTTCCCAGGCTGTGATGAACAGGATACACACCATCAGCGTCCCCTACGCCGTCATGAAGGCCTGCCCCCTCTCCTGGGTCCAGAGGGTCCACGTCAACAAAGGTGACCTTTCACCTCTTGTCTCAGGAAACTGTCAGTGGCTTTTTAACATGCATGTCTCCATGGTAACACTGTATCCTCCTCTCCTCCCTGTGTGGGTGTATATGTGTGTGTGTGTGTGTGTGTGTGTGTGTGTGTGCATGTTGTTGCCTGTGTGTGTGTGTGTGTGTGTGTGTGTGTGTGTGTGTGTGTGTGTGTGTGTGTGTGTGTGTGTGTGTGTGTGTGTGTGTGTGTGTGTGCATGTTGTTGCCTGTGTGTGTGTGTGTGCAGCCCGCGTGGCCCTGGTGAAGTGCAGGGACCTCCACTGGGCCATGATGGCGCACCGGGACCAGAAGGACACCAGCCTGGCGTCGCTGCGCATGCTCATCGTGGCCGACGGAGCCAACCCCTGTAAGGACCCCGAGACACGCCCCCAGAGACAGGGCCCCAGAGACAGGGCCCTAGAGACACGCCCCCAGAGACAGGGCCCTAGAGACAGGGCCCTAGAGACACGCCCCCAGAGACAGGGCCCCAGAGACAGGGCCCTAGAGACACGCCCCCAGAGACAGGGCCCTAGAGACAGGGCCCTAGAGACACGCCCCCAGAGACAGGGCCCTAGAGACACGCCCCCAGAGACAGGGCCCTAGAGACACGCCCCTAGAGACACGCCCCTGGAGACACGCCCCCAGAGACACGCCCCTAGAGACACGCCCCTAGAGACAGGGCCCTAGAGACAGGGCCCTAGAGACACGCCCCCAGAGACAGGGCCCTAGAGACACGCCCCTAGAGACACGCCCCTGGAGACACGCCCCCAGAGACACGCCCCTAGAGACAGGGCCCTAGAGACACGCCCCCAGAGACAGGGCCCTAGAGACACGCCCCTAGAGACACGCCCCTAGAGACACGCCCCTGGAGACACTCCCCCAGAGACACGCCCCCAGAGACAGGGCCCTAGAGACAGGGCCCTAGAGACACGCCCCCAGAGACAGGGCCCTGGAGACAGGGCCCTGGAGACACGCCCCCAGAGACAGGACCCAGAGACAGGGCCCTAGAGACAGGACCCAGAGACACTCTGAGGTCATGATCTGAGGTCATGATCTGAGGTCAACAGGGTGTTTCATTTGATTTCGCTTAAAGGTCCCATGGCATGAAATTGGGAGGATTGTTGCCCAGGATTGTCCACCGGAGCCCCGCTGCCCGATGAACGCTGCCCGTTGCCCGTTGCCGTCTCAGGCAGCGGGGCTTTGGCGGGAGACAACCCTGGTCAACAATCGCGGGCAACAATCCCCTTCTCCTCCCTTTCGCGGTTCAGTCTGTACTTAATATTGACGTGGAAGTGGAAGAACCAGAGGCGTCTGAGAACCCGACGCAGTCGTTTGAGATTCATAATATCATCCGGAGGCGCAAACAGCTTTGGACCATGATAATATATATTATATTATATAGATATCTAAATAATATAATATTATTTATTATTATTATTTAGATATAGAGCTCCAGGACTCCCGCCGGAGCACCCGGAGTGTTCAGTGTTCCACTGTAAACACTAGCGCATGGTAGTGGTGGCTCGTTTGCGAACGAATCAGTTAGAACGAACGACTCTTTAACATGAACGAACCGACCTGATTCCCCGTTTCAGTTCGTCCTGTTCGTATCATTCGTTGTCCGAGACTCGACTCCCAACTAGTCGCTGAGTCGCGCTGACTCACTAGTCGCTGTACGTTCACTGAGTTTAGCGGTGAAGACTCGAGGACTGAGAAATCACGAGAGCCAGATTCCGAACAACATCCCGATTCCGAACATGAAGCGCTCAGCTAAATGGAACCTAGTTAATGTTGTGTTGATTGATGACCGTTTGCACCATTGCACGATCGTGATTCGTTTGAATGAGAGCGGGGGAGGAGCTGAGTCTGACTGACTCAGTGACTGAGAACCATGATTCACCGCTACCGGAAACGCGACTGAACGAACGAATGAACAAACGATTCGAACGACTCTTCTTGGCGAACTGACCGACGCAAACTGATTCATTAAAACAAATCATGAAATCCACCACTAGCGCACGGTACCGTGGCCGCAAGCTGCTCAGGGCCACACCCCCACCCTCCAGCTTGACCCGCCTCTAAAAACGGCACGATTGTGGAGAGCTCATTGTGGGACTGGCTCGTAGTGGCTGTAACTCTGCACCAAGGCTGAATTTCTTGAACGTCTTCAAATACTGTATTAGGGGCCCACTAACCCTTCTCTCCCTCCCTCCCTCCATCCCTCCTTCTCTCCCTCTCTCCCTCCCTCCCTCCCTCTCCCCTTCTCTCCCTCCCTCCCTCCCTCCCCCCCCTCCAGGGTCGGTGTCGTCCTGCGATGCCTTCCTCAACGTGTTCCAGCCCAACGGTCTGAAGGCCGAGGTCATCTGTCCGTGCGCCACGTCTCCGGAGGCCATGACGGTGGCCATCCGCAGGTACCAATCACAGTGCAGCACTCTCACCGTCCAACATGGGCGCCATGCGCAGCTACCAATCACAGCGCAGTGGTGGAGGAGAGGAATATATGTGGACGCAGATGTACTGAGATATTGTTTTTGTCTTTATTAATGTCAGTGATTATCTGAACAGGAACATTGCTTGCTTGTTGCGTCACAAAGAGGTCTGCTGTTCAGAAAATGACTGAACATGACAAATGAAGCACTGTTACTTTGATGTTTGTTATATTTATTCTCTCTCTGTCTCTTTCTCTCTCTGTCTCTCTCTGTCTCTCTTTCTCTCTTTCTCTCTGTCTCTCTCTCTCTCTCTCTCTCTCTCTCTCTCTCTCTCTCTCTCTCCCTCACCACCCTGTAGGCCGGGGGTGCCGGGCACGCCCCTCCCTGCGCGGGCCATCCTGTCCATGGGGGGTCTGAGCCACGGGGTCATCAGGGTCAACACGGAGGACAAGAACTCGGCCCTGACGGTGCAGGACGTGGGCCACGTGATGCCGGGGGGTGAGGGCCGCGCCCACATTGTGTTGACCATCAACGTCTACTAGCTTAGAAAGGGTTTCAGAAGAATTAGGTAAATTGCCTTCTATCACGTTCTTCATCGCCATCTGGCGGCCGTTGGGTGTAACTGCTCTGGTTTGGGTTGGTGTCATTCAATTCTATTCGCCCTGACTTTCAGTGAAGGGGTCAAGTGTCAACATTGTACATTGGGATCTCAAGATATCTACATCAAGTTTTGTTTCATCAAGTTTATATTGTCAAATTTACATTGGTTTTATGGTTGGTTGAAGGGTGTAGAGGTGTGTTGAGGGGGTGGTGTAGAGGTGTGTTTAGGGGGTGGTGTAGAGGTGTGTTTAGGGGGTGGTGTAGAGGTGTGTTGAGGGGGTGGTGTAGAGGTGTGTTGAGGGGGTGGTGTAGAGGCATGTATTAAGGGTGGTGTAGAGGCATGTATTAAGGGTGGTGTAGAGGTGTGTTTAGGGGGTGGTGTAGAGGTGTGTTGAGGGGGTGGTGTAGAGGTGTGTTTAGGGGGTGGTGTAGAGGTGTGTTTAGGGGGTGGTGTAGAGGTGTGTTGAGGGGGTGGTGTAGAGGTGTGTTTAGGGGGTGGTGTAGAGGCGTGTATAATGGGTGGTGTAGAGGTGTGTGATGCTCATGTCCCCTGTCTCCCCCCCTAGCCTTGATGTGCGTCGTAAAGGTGGTGTAGAGGTGTGGTTAACGGGTGGTGTAGAGGTGTGGTTAACGGGTGGTGTGTCCTCTCCCCCCCAGCCCTGATGTGCATCGTGAAGGCGGACGGCCCGCCCCTGCTCTGCAAGACGGACGAGATCGGGGAGATCGTCATCAACTCACGGGCCGGCGGGACCATGTACTACGGCCTCCCGGGGGTCACCAAGAACACCTTCGAGGTGGGACCCCGTCCTGGACCGGGACCGGGGGGGGGGGAGGTCCTCAGGGTCTGTCCTGACCTCTGACCTCTGACCTCTGACCTCTCCTCCTGTGCTCAGGTGATCCCGGTGAACTCCAGTGGCGCACCCATCGGAGAGATCCCCTTCGTGAGGTCTGGACTGCTGGGTTTCGTCGGCCCGGTACGTGGTCTAACTCAGTCTGCTGGTCCTTGGGACCGGTACGTGGTCTAACTCAGTCTACTGGTCCTTGGGACCGGTACGTGGTCTAACTCAGTCTGCTGGTCCTTGGGACCGGTACGTGGTCTAACTCAGTCTGCTGGTCCTTGGGACCGGTACGTGGTCTAACTCAGTCTGCTGGTCCTTGGGACCGGTACGTGGTCTAACTCAGTCTACTGGTCCTTGGGACCGGTACGTGGTCTAACTCAGTCTGTGGGTCCTGAGCCCCGGTAAGTGGTCTTGACCCAGTCTGTGGGTCTTCAGCCCGGGTACGTAGTCTAGACCCAGTCTACTGGTCTGTAGGTCTGCTTCCTGGTCTAGACTCAGTCTGCTGGTTCCTCCCTGGTACGTGGTCTAGACTTAGTCTGCTGGGTCCTCCCTGGTACGTGGTCTAGGCAGTCTGCTGGGTCCTGAGCCCTGTTACGTGGTCTAGATCCAGTCTGGGGGTCCTCCCCGGTACGTAGCTACACCCAGTCTGGGGGTCCTCCCCGGTACGTAGCTACACCCAGTCTGGGGGTCCTCCCCGGTACGTAGCCTCTCCAGTCCGGTGTGGGTGTGGTGGCTGATGGCCTCTTGTCCTCCGGGCCGTAGGGGAGCCTGATCTTCGTGGTTGGGAAGAACGAGGGTCTGCTGAACGTCAGCGGCCGCCGGCACAATGCCGACGACCTGGTGGCCACCGCCCTGGCCGTGGAGCCCGTCAAGACCGTGTACCGGGGCAGGTGAGTTCCTCAGGGGGGTCCAGACTCTGCATAGCCCCCCCCCCCCCACACACACCCCTCTTACACACTTATTGTATGTTGTACATCCTGGCACTTAATGTACCCACTTAGTGTATGTTGTGTGACTGTGACTATGTGTGTGTCTCTGTGTGTGACTGTGTGTGATCGTGTGTGTGTGTGTGTGTGTGTGTGTGTGTGTGTGACTATGTGTGTGACCGTGTGTATCTGTGTGTGTGTGTGTGTGTGTGTGACTGTGTGTGACTATGTGTGTGTCTCTGTGTGTGACTGTATGTGTGTGTGACCGTGTGTGTGTGACCGTGTGTGTGTGACCGTGTGTGTGTGTGTGTGTGTGTGTGTGTGTGTGTGCATGTGTTCCAGGATCTCGGTGTTCTCCGTCACCGTGTTCTACGACGAGAGGATCGTGATTGTGGCGGAGCAGCGACCGGACGCCAGTGAGGAGGACAGCTTCCAGTGGATGAGTCGCGTGCTGCAGGTAACCAGCCCCGGCCGCGCTGCCGCCGGGCGCCAGGGCCCGGTGGCTAGGGACGGAACATTCTAGGGACAGAACATTCTAGGGACGAACCCCAACGGCTTAGCTTAAGCTGAATAAGTCAACACTAAAGGGTTCCATGGTAACCTGCAGACTAGGAGGGTTGCTCGAAGAGGAGGTCTCCATGGTAACCTGTAGAAGAGGATGGATGCTAGCGGAGGGGGTTTCCACGGTAACCTGTAGAAGAGGAGGGATGCTAGAGATCGGGGTTTCCATGGTAACCTGTAGAAGAGGAGGGATGCTAGAAGAGGAGGTTTCCATGGTAACCTGTAGAAGAGGAGGGATGCTAGAGCAGGGGGCGGGACTGACGGTTAGGGGCGGGGCCAGGAGAACTCCTCAAAGTGTCTGCGGTGCGCCAGCCTGTCACGGATCAATAGAGCTCTCCACTGCCGGCTCAGACAGGGAGTGTATTGTCTCATCCTGCTGTAAAAGCATCCCATAATATGTGATGGAGGAGCTACAATGTGCTTATGCACCGCCTCCCTCTGTGATACAGATACACTCTATAAGAAGCAGGTAGGTCCAGGTTCTTTCCTGTTGAACCATGAGGGAGCTAGGTACACACTCTGTGTGTGTGTGGAGGTCAGGAGTGAGAGTGAGACATGTCTCACTCTCCTATTTAGACTGCGATACAAAGAGTTGTATTTGCATTTTAAAAGAATCACTGTAACATCTTCACCGGCACCAGCCTCCCGGTCCAGCTGAACTCCACTGAACGGTGTACAGACACAGAACCAGCAGCTCCCAGTAGACTGGTGGGTGCAGAGCATCTCTGAGCCCTCCCCTCTCCTGCTGTGTCCCCAGGCCATAGACAGCATCCACCAGGTGGGCTTGTACTGCCTGGCCCTGGTGCCGGCCAACACACTGCCCAAGACCCCCCTGGGGGGCATCCACGTCTCGGACACCAAGCAGTTCTTCCTGGAGGGGAACCTGCACCCCTGCAACATCCTCATGTGCCCCCACACCTGCGTCACCAACCTGCCAAAACCACGGCAGAAACAGCCAGGTGTGTGTGTGTGTGCGTGCGTGCGTGCGTGTGTGCGTGCAGTGCACTATATTCATGGTACTAAAACTCAAAATGTGTGAACTTTATGAGGTTCTGTATGTGTGATGAGGTTCTAGGTGATGAGGTTCTGTGTGATGGGGTTCTGTGAGATGAGGTTCTAGGTGATGAGGTTCTGTGTGATGAGGTTCTGTGTGATGAGGTTCTTTGTGATGAGGTTCTGTGTGATGGGGTTCTGTGAGATGAGGTTCTAGGTGATGAGGTTCTGTGTGATGAGGTTCTGTGTGATGAGGTTCTTTGTGATGAGGTTTTGTGTGATGGGGTTCTGTGAGATGAGGTTCTAGGTGATGAGGTTCTGTGTGATGAGGTTCTGTGTGATGAGGTTCTGTGTGATGGGGTTCTGTGAGATGAGGTTCCGATGTGTTCTTGATTGTGTTCTGTGCGTTCCAGTGGGCGTGGGTCCAGCCTCCATCATGGTGGGTAATCTGGTGGCGGGGAAACGGATCGCCCAGGCATCAGGGAGGGACCTGGGGATGATCGAAGACCAGGACCTCATCCGCAAGGTACGGAGAACCAACACACACACACACACACACACACACGCACACGCACACGCACACATACGACTTTCACTCTTCAGATTAGTGAGCCAGCCACATAATTAATACATCCACCAGTCCAGTCATTAATCCTCATCCTCTCATGTGGTCTCTGTAGCAGGGTGAACCCCCTCACTAGAGGGGTTCAGGTCTGCAGGGTAAGCCCCCCACATTAGAGGGGATCTGGGGGTTCTGGGCTAGACTCCCATGGGGAGAGGGACACGATAAACAGTCCAGTCAGTCAGACCTGAGTCCGTTAGCTGGATGAGGTGAACACTGTGGCCTGTCTCTCCCTCTCTGTCTCCTGCCGGCGTCTCTCTGGACGTAGCTCTGTATGTGGCCCACTATGATGGTAAGACGCATCACCAGCTCCATCAGCACCAGCCTCTGCTCTGTGTACCCCCCACCACCCCCACCCCCGCGCCACGCCCCGCTCTCACCGGCCCCCCAGGCCCGTGTGGTCCGTGGGGCGCGTGTGACGGCCTGTCATGCTGCACGTCCCGGTCAAAGGTCATCCCAACGTCTGCTGTGTCCCTGTCACTCTGTCACTCCCCCTGTGATGCTGACCCCCCCCGGTGTGAACCGTCTCAGCCTCAGCACCGCTTGTCCTCGGGGTTCTGCTTCCTGTCCACAGAACACGGCGTTGATATTCAACACGTTGTCTGGTGCTGTCTGCTCGTTTCCGCTGGTTATGAATTCATGTGATCATAACTGGAGTCCTGAAGAGCTCTGGAACGGATGGTGTTGTTGTTGTTGCAACACTTTATTAGCCTCTTCATGTGTTCACCGAGAAGTAATACGTTCATCTGGTTTGAACAGTCTTCACCGGCCTTTCTGACTGCTTCCACTGCATGCATGAGGTGAATGAGATGATAAAGTGATGGACAACAGGACCTTATATTAGAACGTAAACTCCCCTTAACGAAGGAACGAGGGATGTTCCCACGACCAAACATCACACAGCGACCAAACATCTGGTCAGGACGTCCAACGGTATATTAATGTTCCCTCAAAGCTGTGCCTTGGCCCGCGAGGGAACACCAACCCATTAGCCATGTAGCCAGGAGGGAGAATACACTTCACCTTTAACTCGGCTTGAAGGTATAGATGGAAATCGATAAAGTGTAATCAAAGAATGCCATTGATTTCATGATGCTTAAATCCCACCTTGAAAGCCCTCCGTAATCAGACTCAACGAGGGTCGGGGTTAGATGTCTGCTGTCCATCCCTTTACCAGTGAGCCTGGAGCCCGGGACCCCTGTAACGTTGTTCCTTCTTGTCTGTGAAGCATCTGTATCTGTCGGAGGCCCTGCAGTGGAGAGCCCAGACGGACCCCGACCACGTCCTGTACGTGCTGCTCAATGCCAAGGTAACGCCAATTTATAACGATCAATAGTTTTAGGGTCTGATTTTCCTGCAACATGCTGAGATGGTCACGTCTCATACACTACATAACGTGTACTTGTTAGTTAGTGATTAGTTATAATAATGTTTGCTGAATCGTGTGGAGTCAGGAGGGTCTGAATTACATCATGTAGGCTGTAAAACACACTCCATGTTCTACGGACCCATAGAGAGGCTCAGAGCTCAGCTGTGGAGTTGATCCAATGAACGATGGTTGAATGTGTCTATGAAGGCTGGTACCAACGTGACAAACAGATGGTCTCTACAGGAGCTGCTTCTTGTTTTCCACTTGATCACTCTCTCTCTCCCCCTCCCTCTCTCTCTCCCTCCCCCTCTCTCTCTCTCTCTGTCTCTCCCCTCTCTCTCCCCCCCTCACTCTCTCTCCCCCCCCTCTCTCCTCCCCTCCCCCTCTCTATCTCTCTCTCCCCCTCTCTCTCTTCCTCCCCCTCCCCTCCTCTATCTCCCTCTCTCCCTCTCACTCTCTCCCCCCCTCTCTCTCTCTCTGTCCCCCCCTCTCTCCTCTCCCTCCTTCTCTCTCTCTCCCTCTCCCCCTCTCTCTCTCCCCCTCCCTCTCTCTCTCCTCCCCCTCTCTCTCTCTCTCCCTCCCTCTCCCTCTCTCCCTCTCTCTCTCTCTCTCTCTCTCTCTCTCTCTCTCTCTCTCTCTCTCTCTCCCTCCCCCTCTCTGCCCTCTCTCTGCACCACCCTCTCCTGGCCACCAGGGGGTAGCGGTGTGCACGGCCACCTGCCTCCAGCTCCACAAGAGAGCGGAGAAGATTGCGGCGGCGCTGATGGAGAAGGGCAGCATCAACACGGGGGACAACGTGGTGCTACTGTACCCGCCTGGTGGGTCTGTTTGTCTGAAACCTGGCTGGGTCTGTCTGTCTGCCTGTCTGTCTACATGTCTGTCTACATGTCTGTCTCCCTGTCTGGAGCCTTGCTGGGTCTATCATTCTGTCTGTCTGTCTGTCTGTCTGTAATAATTGTTTTAGTATATACTACACGTGAACAATCCAAAAATAAACAAGATAACACTTTTTGCCGGGATTTATTTGTTTTTATTAGCGGTTTGTTTGTTTTTATTTTTATTTTATTTTTTTATTCATTTTGTGATGAAAACAATATCCCGAGTTTGAGATCTCAATCATGGGATATTGCCCAATATCCCGAGATAGCGAACCAATCAAATTGCGCCATCTTAGGAGGTTCACGTGTAGCATATACTAATCCTATTTATTTATCTGTCTGTCTGTCTTTCTATGTATTTATGTAAGTATCATTCTGCCTTCCTGTCTGTATGTCTATCTACATGTCTGTCTGTCTACCTATGGATCTATCTGACCTCTGTTTTTTATGGATCTGTCCGTCTCTCTCTCTCTCTCCAGGTATTGACCTGATCGCGTCCTTCTACGGCTGTCTGTATGCCGGCTGTGTTCCGGTCAATGTGCGGCCCCCTCACCCCCAGAACCTGGGGGCCACCCTGCCCACCGTCCGCATGATCATCGATGTGAGTCTTCCACAGAACCACAGAACCGTGATGGTCGGTTACATGTTGATGCTGATGACACTGTGTGTGTGTGTGTGTGTGTGTGTGTGTGTGTGTGTGTGTGCTCTCTCCAGGTCAGTAAAGCAGCCTGTATCCTCACCACTCAGAACCTCACCAGGATCCTGCGCTCCAAAGAGGCCTCCGCCTCCGTCAACATCAAGACCTGGCCCACCATCATAGACACAGGTGAGGGGGCGGGGCTACGCCTCGCAGGTGAAGGGCCCGGGGTGGCGCCTCGCAGGTGAGGGGGCCATGGTGGCGCCTCACAGGTGTAGTTGTCATGTGATCTCTGATCTCTGCTCTCCGTGACGTTCCTCCTTCTAGACGACCTCCCTCGCCGGCGCCTCCCCCAGATCTACAAGCCCCCCACGGCGGAGATGATCGCCTACCTGGACTTCAGCGTGTCCACCACGGGCATGCTCACCGGGGTCAAGGTACGCAGAATCTTGAACCTGTACACTTGCTCCTGATGCAGATCAGACCCAGCTTATGTAGTTCACCTTCAGTAGTCTCTCTGAGGCTGTCTCCTCTTATATATAATGGAGGTTTGGATTGATGACTCGTTTGTCTTTGGATGTAAAAAGCTGACGGCCTTATCTCATAGAATAGTGCTGGAGTCTGCGGGTTAGTCTGCGTTCTCAGTACATGTTGACGCTTTCTGAACCAAACGACGGTATGGAAAGTGAGGGACTGGAACTCAATGAGTTGATCTCAGTAAATCCTTTCAGATGTAGAGGAAAAGACTTTCAGATGTTAATGTTTTTAATTGACCTGGTTACAGAACTGACTCCTAGTCTCTTCTGAGTTCCCTACTCTTGTTTTTATAGTTCCTTTTTATTCATTTCCTTTGTGTTTTTGGTCGTTAGGTACGTGCTTTATTCATGCTGCTTCTTGTTTGGGCCAGACCTCCCTTGAAAAGGAGATTCTCTACCTCAATGGGACCCTCCTGGTTAAAAAAGGTTTACTAAACATGGCCGGTCCCTCAGTCCAGTCTGAGCAGGGTGCGATGGAGCCGGCCTCAGTCAGACCCATCTCAACGTGCCCCTGTAGAGGGGCTGGGTAAGGGCTTAAGGTCCGACATTAACACAACAACGAAGAGGGGAGTGACCCTCATGGAGACTTAACGGGCCGGCCGGGGCTGAGCCAGCCCTGGAAGGAGAGGCCACCCTGATTGGGGGAGAGGGGACATGTTGAAAGGATCTCACTAGAGGGATCTACACAATGGAGGAGTTAGGGGGGTCGACAGGGCCTCAGCACCAGACTTCTAGTCTGCAGTGGAGATGCAAAGTCTAACGAAGCGTAACAGAAGACGTTTGAGCCGGAGTGATACAAATGTTAACGGAGTTAGAAGACGTTTGAATCGGAGAGGAAGATCTCCAGGTGCTAGGATCATCTGTACAAAGTCTTATCTGATGAACTAGTAGCACAGAAGCACAGAATATAGTGTTAGTATATGCTACACGTGAACCTCCTAAGATGGTGCAATTTGATTGGTTTGCTGTCTCAGGATATTGGGCAATATCCCATGATCTCAGATCTCAAACATGGGATATTGCCCAATCGTCTCGACGGTCGACTCGTCCCGCTAATAAAAACAAATAAACCGCTAATAAAAAAAAATTAATCCTGGCAAAAAGGGTTATCTTATTTATTTTTGGAGTGTTCACGTGTAGTATATACTAAAACAATTATTCACCTCAGGCTCCGTGAATAGTGGGGAATAGCTATTCCCCACTATTCACTTCGCCTTCGGCGAATAATTGTTAAATATTATTACAGAGATGGTATGATGTTCCTGTCCTCTCAGATCTCCAGAATCTGATATAAAATATGATATAATTAATTATATTATTACAGAGATGTTATGAACTTTGAAGTTTTGGTCCTCTCAGATCTCCCACGTGGCCGTCAGCGCCCTCTGCCGCTCCATCAAGCTCCAGTGTGAGCTCTACTCCTCCCGCCAGATCGCCATCTGCCTGGACCCCTACTGCGGTCTGGGCTTCGTCCTGTGGTGTCTGGCCAGGTACCGCTCCTCCACCCCACCACACCCACACCACACCGCTCCATTTACATTAACATTAAGGGCATTTAGCAGACGCTTTTATCCAAAGAGACTTCCAATAAGTACATTTGTCAGAAGAAAGAGAAACAATATATCGCTGTCGGTCCAGTAAGGATGTTCATAGAACCAAGTGGCAAGCACTAACAATCACTAGGTTAACCCATTCCCCTTACACAACAAAGGTAGCTAGGATAAGATGCTACACAATGCTAAGTACTATTTATAAGCGCCAGGACGTATAACATATGATAAATGCGTAAGAGGGGAGTGGGGGGGTAAGGGGGGAGGCTATGCAGAGTCTAGGTGTACTCCCCACCCACATATCCTAAACCCCCCTCTGATACCTCCAGCTCAGCATCTCCCCTTGTCTCAGTGTGTACTCAGGCCACCAGTCCATCCTGATCCCGCCCTTCGAGCTGGAGACCTGCCTGTCGCTGTGGCTCAGCACCCTGAGCCAGTACCGCATCCGGGACACCTTCTGCTCCTACTCCGTCATGGAGCTGTGCACCAAGGGCCTGGGCACGCAGACAGAGCTGCTCAAGGTACGGGTTGAGGCACACGCACGTTCTGGGGAGAGAAGGCTGTGGGATGCACATGAAAACACATGATACGGACCCCATGGATGCACACAGACTGTACACAAGGACGCACACAGACCATACACAAGGACGCACACAGGCTGTACGCACAAAGACCGCACACAGACCGTACGCATACAGACCTGGCTCACACCATGGACACACACACAAACACAGGTGTAGGAGACGGGTGGAAAGCACTAAGATAATACTTTATTGTCCGTTTGCACAGAAATTTTTCTTGCAGTACAAGCTCCCAACAATTATACATGAGGACATGAAACAACATTAAAAACATAAACAACAACAGTGAATAATAAATATGATGGGGGGTCCAGCCCTGCAAGAGTGGCAATAAATAATATGGGGTTAAAAAGTCACTTCTTAGCCTTCCTGTGCTGATTCAGCTGTGATATGGACAAGGGAACAAATGAATGTTTGTATTTGACCTTCCTGCACTCTGGAACCCTATAGCGCCTCCCAGAGGGCAAGAGCTGGTACTCCCCGTGCAACACATGTTAAGGGTCCAGAGTGATTTTGTCAGCCAGCCTGACTGTGTGCCTGTTGTTGTCGAAAAATGTGCTCTCCACTGAGTGGCCCACTAATTTTGAGCAGATTCCCAGGAGCCGCAAAATCCTGGTTCTCAGTTGTGCTGAAAGGGCATCAAACCAGACGGAGCCTCCGTACTGCAGGATGCTTTGAATTGTTGCCTTATAGAAAAGAGACAGGACTTTGCTGCAAGCTCCAAATGACCTCAGCCTCCTTAAAAAGTAGATTTTCTGCTGCACCTTGCTACAGATGTAGTCCACATGCTGGGTCCAGGACAGGGCACTGTCCACGTACACTCCAAGGTATTTGAAGGATGAGTTTTGTTTTATGGTTTGGTTGTGAATGGTTATTGGTGTAGTGTGGCAATCATGTGAGGTGCCGAAAATGATCTCCTCTGTTTTAAGTGTATTGAGAATGAGGCCATTATGGTCGCACCACTTAACCATGTCATCCACCATTTCAAGATAAAGGTCAGCCCCCCCCCCCCTCCTTCATCAGCGCTACCAGTGCAGTGTCATCAGAAAACTTGATGATGTGGTGGTTGGGTACACTGGTAACACAGTCGTTGGTGTAAAGTGTGACGAGCAGGGGAGAGCTAACACATCCTTGTGGGGCTGGTTGTGACCATGGGGGAGTAGGTGTTATTGACCCGGACCAGCTGTTGCCTGTTGGTAAGGAAGGAGCAGTACCAGTGGATGAGATGTGGATTCATGCCCATATGAATCACATCAGCCCTGCGTACTACCGTGCGTACACAGGACTAAGTGTCTGTACTAATGGTTGGGGGTTGTCTCTGGTGCTCCAGGCCCGGGGGGTGAACCTGTCGTGCGTGCGGAGCTGTGTGGTCGTGGCGGAGGAGCGGCCCCGTCTGGTGCTGACCCACTCCTTCTCCAAGCTCTTCAAGGACCTGGGCCTCTCCCCCCGCGCCGTCAGCACCGCCTTCGGCTCCCGGGTCAACCTGGCCGTCTGCATGCAGGTACGGCCGCCGAGTCCCGACCTTGCTCCACAACAGATCACAAATACAACCAGGGTTAGGGTTAGGGTTGGTGTTGCTAAGTTAACCAATACAAGTACAGGCTACAGACACCTGCAGTAGCACTGATGCTAGCTCAGAGGGATGCTACATCCCGAGGGATGCTACAGGTCGTCAGGCTCTTAAGGTTGACGGTGCTGCTCTGTGCTCCACAGGGGACCACCGGACCGGACCCCTCCACCGTTTACGTGGACCTGAAGTCGCTGCGCCACGACAGGTGAGACCCGGACAGAGGACCTTCGTGGTTTAGTGTGTCATGTGATGCAGGGTGTGTAGTGATGATATCTAGGCCCCGTCCCAATACCTCCCCTAACCCTAGATTTTTGCCCTAACCCTAGATTTTGCGCGTTCTCGTGTAGGGGTAGGGTGTCCCATTACTGTAGGGAGCAAGGGGAGTGCTATTTTGCCCTTATAGTCAACCCTCAAAACGTAGTGAGGTCTGATGCAGGCTTAAAACGAAGTGGAAGATTTACTGTTGAGGGCACTCCAAACCAAGTGGAAGTTTTAAGGGGGGAGAAATGGGACAGGGCCTTAGTGTGTCATGGTATGCAGGGTGTGTAGTGATGATATTTAGTGTGTCATGGTATGCAGGGTGTGTATAAATGATGTTGAATGTATCATGTATTAAAGATACTTAATGTGTCATGTGACGCAGGGTGAGGCTGGTGGAGCGAGGAGCACCACAGAGTCTGCCGCTCATGGAGTCTGGCAAGGTGAGCTCCACCATGACGTGGTCTGAGATGTTCTGTCACTCTGAGTGTACAGAAGGACCTCTTCCTCTATATGGGTGGTCTGTGATCTCCTCCTGTGTACAGGTGGTCTGAGACGTTCCTCCCATGTCTCTCTGAATGCCCCGTTTCCGTCTGCAGATCTTACCGGGGGTCCGGGTGATCATCGTGAACCCAGAGACCAGAGGGCCACTAGGGGACTCCCATCTGGGCGAGGTGAGCCATCCCAGAGAACCCTGGTACTGAACACCATGTGACGCATGGAGTCACGTGACCATACAGCGTGGAGACCACCCCAGCTGTGGTGCTGATGTTGTGTCTCTGTTGTGTTCAGATCTGGATCAACAGCCCGCACAACGCCAGTGGCTACTTCACCATCTACGGGGAGGAGAGCCTGCAGGCGGACCACTTCAACACCAAGCTCAGCTTTGGGGACCCAACCACGCTGTGGGCCCGGACCGGATACCTGGGCTTCGTCAAGAGGACCGAGCTGCTGGACGCTGCTGGGGGTACGGGGGGAGGGGGGGGGGGGGAGGGAGTACCCTGTACTCTTGTGATTGGTTGATGAGCGGTTGTGGTGAAGCCAGGACCTCGTTAACCGTGCCTGTCTCTATGTGCAGATCGCCATGACGCCCTCTTCGTGGTGGGCTCCCTGGACGAGACCCTGGAGCTGAGGGGTCTGAGGTACCACCCCACCGACATGGAGACCTCGGTGTCCCGGGCTCACCGCAGCATCGCCGAGAGGTGGGTGGTCCCCTGTCCTCTCCCCCCCCCCCCCCCAGCCTCTGGCTGGGCTAGAGCATTGCACGGCGCCAGTCTGTCACACACACTCTGGCCCTAATAGAGCTGATGACCACTAACAGACGGTCAGTACGTTCTGATCGAATGGTTGGGAACAGGCTGCTATCCTAAGATGAGCATTGCAGCATTACTGCTATTCTAAGCTTAGCCTAGCAGCTAGGCTGCCATGCCAAGCTTAGCATAGCAGTTAGGGTGCTATGCAGTGCTCAGGGCTGCCATGTAGGACTTGGTCTCTTGTGTCCTGACTGACCCTGTCCGATGCTATGCTAAGCTTAGCATAGTATTTAGGCTGCCGTGCTAAGCTTAGCCTAGCAGTTAGGCTGCTAGGCTAAGCTTAGTATAGCAGTTAGGCTAGCAGACCTAGGCTGCTAGGCTAGGCTTAGCCTAGCAGTGCTGGTCCTTAGTCCCCTGACGTCCCCTCTACCCCCCAGCGCGGTGTTCACGTGGACCAACCTGCTGGTGGTGGTGGCGGAGCTGGGCGGCTCGGAGCAGGATGCCCTGGACCTGGTGCCCCTCATCACCAACGTGGTGCTGGAGGAGCACCACCTCATCGTGGGAGTTGTGGTCATCGTGGACCCGGGGGTCATCCCCATCAACTCCCGCGGGGAGAAGCAGCGCATGCACCTGCGGGACTCGTTCCTGGCCGACCAGCTGGACCCCATCTACGTGGCCTACAACATGTGAGGGGGTCTGGGGCTGGTGCTCAGAGGGAGGAGGAGAAGTCAGTTTCAGAGTGTAGAGAACCACAGCATGGTGGGAGGAGAGATGCTCCATAGCGGACCCCCGGAGCCCCTGCTGTTGGGAGGTCCCTGTATCTCCAGAAGATGGTCCGTGCTCAGATGGGGTTCACCAAAGGGCAGAGCCACTCAAAACACACAATGACCTACGTCTCTGCTGGAGGGAAATGTGTGCGATGCTTTTATTTGCTCTCAGAAACTCCACAGGAAGGTTGTCCTTCTCTGATTGGGTGATGTGGAGGTCAATCATTCTTCTGCCGACAATCTACCTGGAGAAGGTGAAGTCGAGGGGTGAATCGAGAACCTTGTAGACTTTTAACGCGATGTGGCCGCCAATCTTTGCACTCCAGAAGTTCACCCTGAGCCTCTGAAAACAGGATTTCTTCCTTAGAATTTAAGAAAAATCACCTAATCCAAATGAACCACCTTTTGACCATGTGCCATTCCGATCTAGCAACTCAACTATTTATAATTATAATCATAAAAAAATAACGTATGTTGTCCCTACTTCTAATAGCCAAATATCCATCCACCAGTCCACCATTTTGATTTACATCCTGCCTCCTCACGCATTAGCAGATCCCTGAACCCTGAAACTTGGTACTGAGGTAGGACTGGAGAGGTCGACTTGTATATCGAACCCACAAAGGCCTTCCTGTATTTTAGATAAACTGTTTCGCTGTATAGTAATGTTTTTTTATCTGTATAAATGTATAAAAACCAAATTAATCCTCCTCAACGATGGTTTCTTGACGACTAACTAAGCTGTGCGATGAGGGAGTGGAATAGCATTGTAAATACGAATCTAATGAGTTACACTGACGATTAGCAGACCACATTAAAGCACTATTAGTACAAAATAAACATATATGACTATGCCTTTGCACTTTCTAAAAAGAAGTATCTATTTTATTATTAGAAAAAAGGCATTATTATTACCAACGTTCAGGAATACCACTCTGAGGACCCGTTTGGGAACCGTGAAAGTTTACTAAGGGCCCAATGTCTTTAGTGCCAGGGTCTTCTTCTGCAGACTTTAGGATTCAGATCTTATCGTTGATGAGAGGGGTGGGAAAACAACTTGACTGTTTTCTCTCAGATATTTCCAAATGTGTGACCACGTTCTCCCATCTCCTGAGGGTGTAGAACACACTAAGGTACCAAGACCCTCCCAGCTCTCATTTTGTTGTTGGTTTTAAAGCTCCAACCAAGGGTACTTTAGATTTGTTTAGTATTCATCAGTGTCTCATTTGTCCTTGTTCACCAGTTTTGTTATTTTCTTTGACAAAACATGACTGTAATGAATGACTTGTGTTTTAGAATTTTTTTTCTGTATCAAATCACTGGAATTAGATACTTTATATATGCAATTTTAAAATCTGAGCCTCTGAAATCAGAAATCCATTTTGGCTGACAATTACAGGTAGTCTTGCAGAAATAATAGGGGAATTATGTTATTTAATGTATTCAACTTGTGTTGTACAGCTGTGTGTGCGCATGTGTGTGTGTGTGTGTGTGTGTGTGTGTGTGTGTGTGTGTGTGTGTGTGTGTGAGAGAGAGTTGTGTGTGCTGCATATGGCTTTGTTACATCAGGAACAACATACAAATGATTTGTATGTTTCATGTAATTAATTTGTATTCTATTTGGTTTTCCTTGTACTTGGAATAATTAGCTCCATTCCTGTGAACTACGTGTTGTGTCCAACTTCTGCTGTCAACATGGTAATGGGTGTATTATTTTCTTCATTTTAAACATATTGAACCTTACATCAATATGAGTAAGCAGATCAAGACTCAAGTGTTGACTTCATTCACTAACAAATCACAATAACTTTTTTTATGGCAAGAATTGCAATTTATTTGAACAATGACCCACATGAGATAGCGCCCCTTAAAGAACACTGTGCACTTACTTAAGTTAAGGGTTAAGAGTCCTCCCAGGGTACCTGGTGTAATGGGCCCTTCTTTAGGGTCCCATGTCTTACTTTAAAGAAAAGCTTTGACGTGACTTAAGACACATTTAGGGAATGAAATGCATCCTGTTCTCAACTGCTTTCAGTTTACATGCAAAGCCCACCATGCAATGTCTGCATGACTCGCTGGCCAAGCAGAGCACAGGAAGGAGATATTGGTTTTGTTTAAAAAATAAAACACATATATAAAAGTTGTATTCAGGAACTAAAACTCTGACAAGGCAGGGAAGGACCGACTGGTCGTTTGGTGCAATCTGTGAATATAACCCGTTACTATTGCTGATGTTTGTTAAAAGAACTTCCAATATGGCTGAAGTTGCAAACCCACTGAGTATAAAGAAGGGTTTTGGACACCATAGTGTCCATCACCGGCTCTCTGCCTGCTTCACTGGAGTCTAAGGGCTTCCCCGGTCTCTCTGGTCTTCTCCATGAGGGGTCTTGTTACACACTATGCAATCGGTTACAGTGCAGTTCAGTCGCAGAACTCGCACAACCTGTCAAAAATACACGATGCTTATACATTTTGTAATAATCATATGGTTAACAATATGACTGTATGGCTAACTAACGATGTCTAAAAGACTATATATTATCTCATGAGTTGTCTTATGAATATTTTGTGTATGCACCCTTGATATGCTGTATATAAATTAAAGTCCAGACTGCTCTATTGACGGGCAATTTACTGACAAACGTTTGATGCTTGGGAGGTGTTTTGGATATTAATAAAAGAAAAATAAATGGTTAAAAAGCTCTTGTCACTTTTCATTTTCTTAAGGGATGATTGCCGCTTCATCATGGAAATTAACAAAATGTTTCCCTTATGTCTTCAGTCTTAATGGAGGAATACAATGGTGGAAGTGAATTGTCCCAATACCACCTAAGCGGAACTGCAGACGAAAATGACCATTCACCACCAATAACGATAACTACACAATCAGCAGTGATATTTCTTCCTTACGACATATCCTGCCGTGGCCTGGTGAAAGTCTGTATGGACTGTGGCACCGCTCTAGTGCCTCTGGCCGACAGAGTGTTGTGACTCCAGATCCCACCAATGGGCGTGCCCGGAGAGGCGCGCTACGTCACGCGGCTCGCTGGAAAGACCCGCCCCTTCCCGTTAGCATAATGCTGGTTGCTACATCTCAAAGCTAACACCCTGCGTACTACCATGTGCGCGCTCTTTACTCACTTTCCGCACCGTTTCCACCCCAAACATTTAAAGTGAATGAACAAGAGTGCCGGCGTCTACATCCCGCCCGTCCACAAGACCCGTCGCGTCGGCATCGGACAGGTAACAGCGGGGCGGTGGCGGTGTTCCGCGGGGCGGCGGACGCTCATGGCGGCGTCAGCCTCGTCGTTCGACTCGTCGGAGGTTCAGGCGGAGGTTCGCCTCTAATGGCTGCCGAGCCGCTGACGTCTGTCGACGCGGGCTCTGTCGTTGCCAGTGACACGGTTAACATGTTTGCTCACCGAGAGACGGGCGCCTCCCGTCCGTCCCCGGGTAGTCTTCGGCGGAGCGCAGAGAGAAGGAAAAATCATCTTTAGTTTAAAATAAAAAATGTTATTTTCCCGCCGTGACGTCAGCCTCGACGTTAGCCTCCCGCCGCGGCTAGCCGCGTTAGCTTCAGGGACGCGGGGTGGAAATTAGTTTCCTCAGACTATCTACGTTTGTGTTTAACCACCAGGGAACACATCTGTGTGTGGATCTGTACCCCCAACATCATGTAGGCCTTTAGGGGTTCGGGGGAAGTTTGCTCAGACGGCGATGCGGATCGTTGGTAGAACCGCGTCGGAGGATATAAACATCACCACTTCTGTCCACTTTGTGATTTAATAACCTGAATGTTTAGGGCAAATGTCAACTAACGGAACGCAGCCCGTCTGCCTATAGGGCTGCGTCCCGATTCACGCTCCTTCTGATGCGTTAATAATGCTTTACTTTCTCTAGTGACCATGGAGGAGCAGGCCAGTAACGGGACGGAATCGCTGACCATGACGGTCCCCACCACCCTCACTGCCTCGCAGATCTCCCAGATAGCCCAGCAGGTAAACCACAACGGCCTTGATGGTGCCACAATATCAAAGTTATATTTGCAGGGACCATGTCCTAATTGGCGGGCCAGTGATTTCATATGTAAATGCCCTACTTGAATGCCTATTTTCATGTTTATCAGTTCAGCAGTATTGATGTTGTTGAATAATGACTTGATCAAATTATTAAATCCTTCACAGTTATGATGTACTGCAGTTATCTCAGTGAATCTACCTCATGGCTGACATGAAACGTTGTGTTCATGATGGGTTTCAAAATGTAAATTATATCATCTGTTGAGCCCTGTTGTGCATAACCTAAAAGTTTTTAGTTGAACTATTCCTGTAAATATACAGTTACCTTGGTGATTATCCAGCTTAAACCACGTTAAAGATATGGCTCTGAACGTTTGGGAACAATGCTTTTGACGAACACTTGAAATACAAGCAAACCATGGTTTGATATCGTTTGGCCTTCCTTTAGAGAAGCCTCCGGCCTGGGACGGGTTCGTACAGATACTCTGGTCTGAATGTCATGAGCGGTTAACATGTGTAGGGCTGTAACTAACGATCTAAACCAGCCCTGGTTTAGTAGGAGCTAAACCATGAGCACATCTTGTAGGTGGTTGTAGGGCTGCTTGATTATGGAAAAAATCATAATCACTATTACTTTGGTCAAGAATGAAATCGCGATTATTCAAATGATTATTTTTGAGTTTGAAAACATGATGCATTTATTCATAATTTCTCTCCAAAAAAAAAACACTGTAAATGAGAACTTTAAAATTTCCCCTTAAAAAAATACACAAAATGGTCAAATAGAAAATAATATCCAGATATAATAATAATAAATAATACTAAAAAATAATAATAATAAAAAAAATTGCTTCAACTCAATTATATTAGTATGGTGATCGTTTCACACTGAAATCGTGATCAAAATGTGATTAAACGCCCAGCCCTAGGTGGTTGTATATTTGCCTTGGTTTTATTTCCGGGGTATGAAAGAAGTGAATTGGCCCTACGCCTGGTAAAGTTTTAACCCCTTTCGTGTTTGTTTACCATTTTAAATCACATACTTAAAGCAACGAGCGTGAACAAACGTTGTCGGTTTATCTCCAGATGTCCCTGGGTAACTCCCCTGTGACGGTGGTGCAGCTGCCTGGGGGCCAGTTCCAGGTTCAGGGGGTGATCCAGTCAGCCCAGTCATCCGTCATCCAGTCTCCCCAGGCCCAGAATGCACAGGTGAGACCCCTCCTCATGCGGGGCTGCTGGGGTCCCTCTAGCAGTTCCCCCGGCAGCGCTGCTCAGGCCTGTGTGAGGGCCGCTATGTTGGTGCTGTGTTTGACGTGCACTGTGCTGATGTGCACTTGCATGTTGCCGAGAGGTCCTCGAATGACCCTTGTGTCCAGTAGGGCTTGGGTGCATTCCAACAGAAATTGTCTCCTACTATGGTACACTAACATAACTGGAAAAGACTTGGGACCACACGTAGACCTTTTACTCACAGACACGCCTTTTTCGGCCATTAATGTGAAAGTACAGTTTTCCGTCTGGATTTGTAGCCATGGGTTTCATAATAGTGTTGTTTATAGATAATCCAATAAGTAGGGTACTTTCTATCATTAAAGGTCCCATGACAAGTCCACCAGGTGTGGTGTGATTAGCCGTTACATGATATGATATCACAGGTGGGCGTGTCCACCTAGATGTGTGCTGGATAGATCTACCAGCCTAACGGCTTGTAACGGCTAACCACACCTGGTGGCATGTCATGGGACCTTTAAGTCACTTATTGTGTTTGTTTCTCTTCATGCTTCCTACATTTAGCCTGAAGCCGTTCATGAGCCGATCCTCCTACAGTCTCATTATGTGTTTTATTCTGATATAGCGGAACACTATTTTGCTGTCTGTAGTTTTCACAATATTTCTCAGATGATAATAATGACTGAATGTAACATAGACAAGGGTGCTTTGGGGATCTATGTTTTTAGAAATAAAACAAATAACAGGCTAATAATGAAAAGTTGCTTATTCTTTGCATGATTGTGCAGTGGCACTAGTAGTCCAGCAGGGGGCGACATAGTCAATCTAGTCGGCCTTCTGGGGGGAAACGTCTCTGTTCAAACCTCTTTTCTTCATGCACTTCACTTTTACACGCTGTTGTGTTCGGTGCAGGGCTCTGACTCTGACGACTCGGACTCTGACGACAGCGAGGCTGCAGGCCAGAGGACCCGAGAGGTCCTGGCCCGGCGGCCGTCCTACAGGAAGATCCTGAACGACCTGTCGGCGGAGGAGGTGGGGAAGGAGACGTCCACCACGGTGACGGGCATCATGCCCTCCACGCCCATCTACCAGACCAGCTCCGGACAGTACAGTGCGTACAGCTCATGAATATCCTTCCTGTACAGACAGCCATATGTTGTTTCTCTTTCTTCTTACAAATGTACTTTTTGTAAATCGCTTTGGATAAAAGCGTCTGCTAAATGCCCTAAATGTAAACCGTAGGCTGTGAGGAAACCTCAAACCTGAGGAAACCTGTGGAACAGTTTATTAATGAGTTCTTTGAAAGACGCAGAAAACCTCACTTAACCAATTTGATGGCAATTCATCCGTTGCTAAGTCCCACCCCCTGGTTACTGTTGCCACGCCTGTCAAGCCTTCGCACCCGGCATGTCATTAGGGTGTTTTCAACGAGATCAGGGAGAGATATTATAATGCACAATTCTGGAATAATACCTCTGAAATATGGGAGAGAAGAAGACAGAACAGAGAACAATATGCATCTGAGAGCTACAGTCCCGTTAAAATGGAGGGAAGAGATCAGCTGTTCCAAGCATCAGGCCCCCTACAGTTTGATTATCAACATGAGGGACAACAATGTTCTGGCACAGCAGGGACATTCAATATAGTGATTAGTTTGAAGCTGAGTTTAGCTTTCATTATCTAATATGTTTCAGCCCATTGCTAGAAAAACTAAATTATCCCACTTTCCATTAGTTTGAAGTGTGCTGGGATATGGCTTCCTTCATATACTTGGTGTGCATTGTACCTCAAGCAGAACGACACGGTCTCTGTTGCTCTGGGGCGGTCTGTGTCGGACCAGCTGGGTCCACACCACCTGGCACCCCCCTCTGGTCCTGAACGGCCTCCCATGCCTAGTTACGGTTGCCAACGTATGATTGGGCCCTGTCAGGGAGGGGCTTTGTGGACTCAGGGTTCCACAGCCCAGGGTTCTGATTCTGTTCTGCTCCTTTCCTCCAGTTACCATCGCCGCCAACGGCACGATCCAACTGGCGAACCCCGGTTCTGACGGTCTCCAGGGCCTGCAGGCACTCACCATGACCACGGCCGCCTCGGCCCAGCAGGGGACCACCATCCTGCAGTACGCCCAGACCTCCGATGGCCAACAGATACTGGTGCCTAGCAACCAGGTGGTCGTACAAGGTGTGCAAGACATGTTGTATTGTAAGCAGAAATCCAAGCGTTCCAAAATCATTTCGGCACGTGCATGTTTTGTTCCAAATAACCATTTTTTAGGGTGAAATCTAGAAAAATGATATTCCGTTGTTGTGCTAAAGTAAGCTGGTAGTTGCTAGGGTTCACGTTGGCTTGACATAGTAGTAAACTACTAACTATGAATGGAGTTAAATTTGATCTGTTGATTTGGATCTGAGCGTGTTTTGGAGAGACAAAGCAGCCGTGGTCAGTGGTGAGAAGTCATGACCTGTCTCCTCTGCAGGCGCCGGAGGAGAGATGCAGACGTACCAGATCCACACCCCCGCCCAGAGCTCCCTGGGCCAGACGGTGGTGATGAGCTCCCCGGTCAGCATGTCGTCCCACACCAAGAGCGACGACCCCACCATGAAGAGGGAGATACGGCTCGCAAAAAACAGGTGAGCCTTACTATAGTGGGCCTTGGTTCTGTTTAATAACATCTGAAGAAGTAGGGATTTAGGTAACTGGTTTGAGGTAACTGGTTAGTAGCCGCGTGACCTGCCTAGTAGGGCTGCTCGATAATGGAAAAAATCATAATCACGATTATTTTGGTCAATATTGAAATCTCGATTATTCAAACGGTTATTTTTGACTTTGAAAACATGATGCATTTATTCATAATTTCTCTCCAAAAAAAAACACTTTGTAAATGAGAACTTTGAAATTTCCCCTTAAAAAAATACACAAAATGAAAAAAAAAAATTTCAAATAAAAAATAATGCCCAGATATGTATCCAGCTGTTCTGCAATTTCTAAGAAAGAAAAAAAAAATTTTAACTAGCCGTGTGAACTGGTTGGTAGCAGAGGGAACCGGTTGGTAGAGTAGCGTGTATGACATCGTATGGCTTCCAGAGATTTCTCGTGGGTCAGACCGCAGACGGTGGTTTTGGACAGTATTTGCATGTCTACCTGCTGTATAAACATGGATTACGTTGTTACATACAGGAACTGACTGGTATCAAGATAAGTTTAAACATCCCAGCGTTGATATGCAGTCGGCCCAGTTTCAGGGCCAGCGTTATTTTGGGATTATTTGATATTATTCTTCACAAACTTTGATCCGATCCGGACTCTAAACTCTTTCTCCGCCCATCTTTCCAGAGAGGCTGCACGGGAATGCCGGCGCAAGAAAAAGGAATACGTGAAATGTCTGGAAAACCGCGTGGCGGTTCTGGAGAACCAGAACAAGACTCTGATTGAGGAACTGAAAACATTAAAGGACCTGTATTGTGTGAAGACAGGATAGCGTTCCGGGATAGCATTCCGAAGCGTTCCCGGCGCGGGACTAGGATGGCCGCTCCTGTCAGACATCATGTGCTTATCTGGGAACACCGGCTTATTTTTTATCTCGATATTCAGTTTTTTTTTATTGATAGTGATACAAGTTTTGCATTACAATATAAAAAAATGAGAAATGGACTGTTTTAACCTGCTGTTTTTATCAAGCTAACATATTTGCTATGCTAAGTCATTTCTACTTGTGTATATTCTGAGTAAAGCAAATGTTAAATTGTGATTTTTATTACTGACACTTTCTAATTGTCTCTTTTGCTTCCCACAATATTGCGTATTCCTTTTTTTTTTTTTTTTTTTTTTTGCAAAAGCAATGGCTCTTTTCCACTAGTTACAGCATCCGGAGGTTTTTGTTCTCATAACGTGACTGTACCAACCGACCCCATTCCCTCTTGGTAATAAATGTTACAACTGTCATTCTTTCTTTTGTGCAGAAGAACATAAAGGGCATTAGACCAGAGGATCGATCTGTGTTGATTTCATTTGGCTGTTACTTAGACAATCAGGGAAAAGCACAACTGTCCAGGTAATATTTATTTTGTATCCTTTGTGTTTTGTTCCAGTGAGGTTAAAAAAAGCAAACGTTGACTTTCCGATCCTGTAAGCAAATAAAATATATTTTCTGTCAAATAGGCCGGGTGTGGCTCCTCAATCTGAATATGTCTAACTAGGCGGTTAGGTGCTGCCCGGTTGGATGAAGGTCCGTGCCCTGACCCCCATCTGTCCTCACTTGACGGCCCAGCCCAGGACGTGCGGTCGGATGGTGAAGGTGACCTGCAGGGCCTCCACGTGTGAGAGGTGGAGCGAGGAGAAGCCGGCGGCCTCCAGGTCCTTCCACGTCTCCCTGGTCGTCACGCAGCCGTCCCCCAGGTAGTACCAGGCCGGCTGCAGCGCGTACTGGAAGAAGAAGGTCCACGACCCGCGGGCCGAGGCCACGTGCTCCATGAAGTAGAAAGCCCCGCCCTGTAATCGGCCAATAATCACGTCAGTCATCAGGGGTTGTAAGGTCTGCTAGGGCGCCGTTTGGTCTAATTGATTAGTGGACTAAATAGCACAGCAGGGATAAGGTGCTGTATCTATCTTGTGTTTGCATCCATAAACCACGCATTACAAACTATGTACTAATATATGACAAATACAGGGATCTGTGGCAGGTTAACCCGGTTTAAAGTACGGCTCCTAGTCGTCCACGTGATCTTAACGACGGCAAGAAACGCCACCAAACCAGAAGGGACGTGACCCCGTACTCGCCGGTCTGAGGATGCGTCGCGTCTCCTCCAAGACCCGTCGGACGTCCCGGACCGAGCAGAGGACCAGTGTGCAGACCACCACGTCCATGCTCTGGTCGGCCAGCCCCGTCATGTCCTCACCGGACATGACTAAGAACGCCTCGTAAGTCAGGTGCTTGTTCGCCTCCATGCTCCTCCTCAGGTACCTCTCAAAGTGCGGGTTGGGGTCGGTGCAGGTCACGGTGCAGCCCCCCGGGTAGAAGGGGAAGTTGGCCCCGCTCCCACAGCCGATCTCCAGCAGGCGCAGAGTGTGGTCCTTATTGGTGAAGGTGTGGATGTTACGGAAAAGGTTTCGCTTCACTTTGTTCATTTTGTCGTTGTATGAAAATGTTATGTTATAGGCGAGGAATGGAAACACCCGTTTGTATAAACCGTACAAGCCCAGCAGCTCCAGTATCCACAGCGGCAACGTCACCATTAAACAGAGGGTTTTGCATAGCTTCATTAAAACCTCCATTACCCCGAATAACCTTCAGACGGCAGACGCTGAGATCTCAGAAGATCAAAAGATTAGTTTGTTGACTAAGCGAGAGCGAGATGGCTCGTGTATGTTCGAGGCCTCGCCACCAGAAGGCGCTGTTGGGCTACAGATGATATTCCACCAGAGAGAAAGTCAATCAACGAGGCCTCATTGATAAGTCTCTTTTCAGTAATGTGGCATGAGTGGGTCACGTGACATTAGTCTAAGGATAGATGAATAAGTGGGTCAGCTGTTGTTGAGCCATCGAGGTACAAATACAACGCCATGCTTCACTGGCCTTCTCTTTGCGGAACAGAAAGGTTCAATTATAGAATAATTAAATAAATTAAAAAATGTCTCAGTTGAAGGGAAACTAGATGTGACACATGGCAGACAACAGTGTTTGTTTGTGTAAACATTTCCATAAGAAAAAGTGCCATTGGACATGGTTTGAGTAGGGGAGGGGTTATGGTAGAATACTGTTGGGGCAGGGTAGGGTTAAAGTTGGGTTAGAGTAGTTAAGAGTAGGGGCAGATCAAGGCTAACCCACTCTGCAACAAAACCAGGCGGTAGGAAACATCTGTGATCCAGTGTTTTATTACATATTATGTAATATGTAGGTTTATTGAGTTTATTGAATCAGGGGCAAAGGTCTTTGATCTGTCTGTACTTGTGTTTGCCTAACGGGCCCTAAAAGGTCCCAACAGTCCCGGTTAAATCAGCCGCTACTCACTCACTAGATCTTTAATGTGAAAATAACACCATTAAAACAATGAAGTGTGTGTATAATGTAGTAAACACAAGGAAATCTCTGATCTCACAAAAAACGCATGTCCTTCAACTCAAAGCTGTAACACTGCAGGCTCTTGTATTCTAACTATATTGGCGGTTTGGTAGATATTGTTATACCTAGATTTCACCAAACGTCATAAGCACTGACCACACTAGATGCATTTTGATTCATTTTAGTAAACTTTAGTAAACTTGTTGCAATGAATTGAATGAATTTGTACATGGAATTTCATGAAAATGTTGACTATTGTGTGGACGAACTGTCTCCCACAGAAGTGCTACGGATTGTGATTTGTGTGATGAAAAAAATTAAAAGGTGCAGTATGCAGAGTTTAGTGGCATCTAGCGGAACGGACTCGGTAGAAATTGGGTCAAATATTCACAACTGTATTATTTAGTGTGTTATCCGATGAAAATAAGTACCGATAGTGTTTTCGGTTACTTAGAATAAGCCTTTATATGTACACAGGGAGGGTCCTCTTCCAAGGAGCCATTTTGCACTGCCACGTTTCTACGGTAGCCCCAAATGGATAAAAGGCTCTAGAGAGGACCCGTTTTTTTATTTAACGATCATTAGTTACGCTCACTTGTACGCTATGAGCTATAGCTTTACGGAATAGGTTACGCAATCCAAATTATACATCTATTAAAAAGGTCCCACGGCATGACAATTTCACTTTATGAGGTTTTCTAACATTAAGTTGAGTTCCCCTAGCCTCCTATGGTCCCCCAGTAGCTAAAAATTGCATTAGGTGTAAACCGAGAAGTAGCTATCTTACTCAGTCTTTGAAAAAAGGATAGCTGAAACGCTTCGATTTGACTTCCGGTACCGTATGACGTCATACGGGACCAGGTTACCTCCCCTTTCTCTGCTTGGCCCGCCCAGAGAATTTGGCCCGCCAATGAGACAATGAGCTAGGACCGTGCGAGTGCCACATGTGTGTGTGTGAATACACACACTGTAACGCAAGTGTTCTTTGTTATTTGGATAACCGTTCTGCTGTTGGTGTTATGGCGCATATCACGCAACACAATAACACAAGCTTGCATAAAGCTCCCATTTGGTGAAAAGACTAGACTACGTCGGGTTGGTTGAGAAGGAATTGGGAACCGCGACATGGAGGAGAAAAGGATTGTTGCCCAGGATTGTCCGTCGGAGCCCCGCTGTAGCGGGCAGCCCCGGGGGCGGCCAGCGTTCAGCGGGCAGCCCCGGGGGCGGCCAGCGGCCAGCGGGGCTCAGACGGACCGCTGCCGTGGCAGCGGGGCTGGACGGCGGGGCTCCGACGGACAATCCTGGGCAACAATCCTTTTCTCCTCCATGTCGCGGTTCCCAATTCCTTCTCAACCAACCCGACGCAGACAACCCCGGGCAACAATCCCCTTCTCCTCCATTTCGCGGTTCAGTCTGTACTTAATGTTGACGTGGAAGTGGAAGAACCAGAGGCGTCTGAGAACCCGACACAGTCGTTTGAGATTCATAATATCATCCGGAGGCGCAAACAGCTTTTGACCGTGATAATATATATTATATTATATAGATATCTAAATATAATATGATATTATTTAGATATAGAGCTCCAGGACTCCCACCGGAGCACCGGAGTGTTCAGTGTTCCACTGTGGTGGATCGATTGCGAACAAATCAGTTTGAACGAACAACTCTTTAACATGAACAAACCGACCTGATTCCCTGTTTCAGTTTGTCTCGTTCGTATCATTCGTTGTCCGAGACTCGACTCCCAACTCCACCCACTAGTCGCTGAGTCGCGCTGACTCACTAGTCGCCGTTCGTTCACTGACTGTGTTTAGCGGTGAAGACTCGAGGACTGAGAAGTCACGAGAGCCAGACGGGCAACAACATCCCGATTCCGAACATGAAGTGCTCAGCTAAATGGAACTTAGTTAATGTTGTGTTGATTGATGACCGTTTGCACCATTGCACGATCGTGATTCGTTTAAGAATGAGAATGAGGAGGAGCTGAGTCTGACCGACTCAGCTGAGAACTGTGCATTCGTGATTTGTTTGAATGAGAACGGGGGAGGAGCTGAGTCTGACTGACTCAGTGACTGAGAACCATGATTCACCGCTACTGGAAACGCGACTGAACGATTCGAACGACTCTTCTTGGCGAACTGACTGACGCAAACTGATTCATTAAAACGAATCATGAAATCCACCATTAGCGCATGGTACCGTGGCCGCAAGCTGCTCAGGGCCACACCTCCACCCTCCACCTTGACCCCTCTAAAAACAGCACGTTTGTGGAGAGCTCATTGTGGGACTGGCTCGTAGTGGCTGTAACTCTGCACAAAGGCTGAATTTCCATAAAATAGCATGCTGTGGGACCTTTAAGGAACCTCTTCACTTGGCAACTCAACGCGGTCATGGCCGATTAGATAATTTTTGGCACCTCACAAGTCACGTAACTTTGTCGCTGGAAAGGGAGGGGTATTCAGTTCAGGCTGCAATCTGCCACCTCACCACTAGATGCCACTAAACCCTACACACTGCACCTTTAAGTGGAGTAGTCGGTCATTCTCACAGTGTCATGCCGTGGATATCGGGCGCAATCTATTTGACAGCGTAGCCCACGATGTGTGGCTTGATCAGGAAGTTGATGGGAGCCTCGATGCGTTTCAGTTTGAGCTCGGAGAACCCAGCGGCCTCCAGGTCGGACCAGGTCGACCGTGTCAGCTCACAGCCATCACCAAAGTAGTACCACATGGGCTGGAGAACGTGCTGGAAGAAGTAGGTCCAGGAGGAGCGCTCTGCGACCACGTGCTCCATGAAGAAGAGGGCTCCCCCCTGCCAACACAGCCCCAGTTAGGACCCCACATGCATCGTCCTCCGCTGGTTAAGGCTCATTCTTGTAGATGGGTATGTTTGTAATACATTCAGACCCACTGAAACAGCGATGTGTTCAATGTTTAAGTATTTTGGCCTCTATTTTATCAGACAGGCTTCATTGTTTTGGTCACAAAAAAGAGATAACCCCAAAAAGATAAGATATTTCAGAGACAGGCCTAGTTTAGTCCTGGACTGGACCTCGAATAAACATCTGGGTCCATGCGCAACAGGTGGTCTACTCACGGGCCTGAGCATGCGGTGGGCCTCCTGGATGGTGCGGGTCATGTCCTGCACGGAGCACAGCACCAGAGTGACCACCACGGCGTCCACCGCCTCGTCCTCAATCGACCCCATGTTCTCCCCGGCCGCCACTAAGAACCTCTCGAAGGACAGGTGGCTGTTCTCGCTCATACTCTTCTCCAGGTATTTCTTGAAGTGTTTGTTTGGATCGGTGCAGATGACTTTGCAGCCGGGAGGGTAGTACTTGAAGTTGGTGCCGGTCCCGCATCCAATCTCCAGGACGGTGAGCGGCTCGGAGGGTTTCTTGAAGTCAGGCAGTGCGCTGAACAGGTCCCTCTTTTTGTCGTCCATTTTCACATTATACGAAACGGCAATTTTGGACATGAGCAACGCGAAGAAGCCCTTGTACCATTGGTAGAGACCGACGGCTTCGATTAGTTGGAGTGGCAACGTCAACACCTTAAAGAACAAGGTAAGAAAGTTCATGAGCAGCTCCATGTTAACGCTCTGCTGAGGGGGCGAAGCTGTCAGGGGTGGAACTTCCGGTTGGCTCAGAGAGCGACGTGGTCCGGCGGGAAACTTCCGGCCTGCTAATGGAGCGACGCTAGCAGAAACTTCCGGTCTACTCGGGGAGGGACGCTTTCAGGCGCGGAACTTCCGGCCTGTGAGCAGACTACTCTTTATTCAGGGTTATTATTCAGCTTCCGCATTGGGATTTATATCGTAAATCAGCACTATTGCCACTAACCGTCAGACTAGTGTATCGTCGGCGATATTGTGTCGAACCACAGAAATCCATGCAGTCCATTGAATACATTGGACCAGAAACAAACCAAATGTATATCCACCAACACTTTGTAATATTGAATATGATTATTATTTATTTCGTCTTATCCAATTATAGAACCTCAATTTCTTTGGACCATGAGCGTCCACCATAAAGGACAGATTCAACAGTTTTCTGAGGGTTGGATAGTGATTGCGTCATTGGATGCTGTCCCACCTTCTGACGTCATACAATATGACTCCTCGTCATGTCTTCTGCTGAGAGCCTTGTAGACGTCTGCATATCTGCATCAGAACAGAGGATCTCATCAGACAAGACAGGCACCATGGAGAAATCCTGGCCACGCCAATTGAATAGAATAGTATAGTTGAATAAGAAACCTTTTTCATAGATTTCGTTTTTATCATCATTCTGGTGTATAGATCAGATCTCTCCCCCGGTAAATGTGTGTTATGGTTGCAGTTCAAAGTCATCCCACCAGGTAGAGACATAGCTTAACAATTCATATGACCGTTAACAACAATAATATGATGTTCACGTGATGCAGTGGTCCTACATCCATTCATTTGATGTCTGTGCTTCATAGACTCACTCGAACCAGCGTGCCACCAGGCTACCAAGACGTCTCATGCCGTCACCATCTGTGGCCGGGTGCAATTAGAAATGTGTTTTCATTACCATGTCAAAACAAGTGAGATCGACATTTAATTAACGTATAACATCATATATATTAACATATCATCAGTACAGTATTCTCCTGATAATAAATAATCCAACACAGGGATAAGGGATGGAGGCATGCAGAGATATTGGTCATATTCTTTTGTGTTGTGATCCTGGGCCCTGCTGGGGCCTGCCCTGCTGGAGCCACCCTTGGGGCCGGGGGACAGGAGCTCAGTGTGGGTGCAAGGCAGGGCATAACAGCCTAACCCAGCAGCACTCAACCCCAACCCTGACCCCTGACTCCAAAGACAATAGGTGCTTTCACTTAGACATCATTTCCTCTCTGCTTTTCGGTTGAGCATCCCCCGCACTTATTGTATGTTGTACGTCCTTGCACTTAAGAATAGTACTTAGCTAAGATAAGATGCTATACGATGCTATCTTTGTTGTATACGGGAATTGGTTGACCAAGCGATTGTTAGTGCTTGGCACTTGGTTCTATGAACCTCCTTACTGTACCCACAGTGATATATTGTTGTTTCTCTTCTTCTGACGAATGTACTTATTGTCACTTTGGATAAAAGCCTCTAATTTCCCTAAATGTAAATGTGAATGTAAGCATGAGGACGTTGTAATTATGAAATAATCCATAGTCAGGGATACCAGCCCAATACTGTGGCTCTGCCTGGATCATCTCTCCTTCAGCATGGAGTGTGATTGAAGACGGGCCCTGTGTGGTCGCAGAAGGCTTCCTGGTCAACGCCCCAAACCCTTGGTATGGTGGCTAAGGTTAGAGGCACATGTTTGCACAACGCTGCCCAAAAAAATAAAATACATGTAGATGTGAAACTTCATAAAAAATGTTTTTAATTATTTATTTCAATTATCAACACATGAATTCACAAGCCATATCAGGAGAGGTGATGTGTTGGGGTTCATAGCACCTATCTATGATGTACCGCACTACACAAACATGTTAACATGTTATAACTCACTGGTTAACACATATTGATCCACATCATGGAGGAGATTTGGATTCCTTTTACTATCTCTTTTTATATTCCTACCTTTTGTATTTCTTGTTCTCTCTTCTTTTTCCAGTTCATGACCTTTTCTTTCTTCATTATGTTCCCTAAAGCATGGACATATTTGTAATATGTAATAGGCCTATGTTTAGTGCAGAGCAACACTAGTTTTAGGATTCAGGGCCAAATACAGATTTTTCCAAAATGTGCATTTTAAAATGTCAGCCATTACTACTGTTCTGACAAACTAGTGAGTAAGCTTTATTTAAAAACTGCAATCACCACGATCATGTGACACAAATCGACGATTGCAGAATATTACCGAGATATGTTTGAACCGGACCTCATTGACATGACTTCAAACATAAATTACTTTAGCTTTAATGGTTTGGCAAACACTTATACTATGAAGACTATAACATCCCTTGATGGAATATTGATTAACATGTGTCATATATAACGCATTAATTAAAAAGGCATTAATTAAAAATCTCCAAATGAGTGAATCCTTTTGCCATAGTCTTTGAGTACATTTGTCGCTTGCATTAGTTTGCATTAATTCCTATTGGAATTATCAACATAGGCCTATGTCATTTTAATGTCTTAAATTGAAATGGCTTGTAAAATGTTTAACTATGTTCATTTGAAAGACCTAAACCAAAATGCTTAGGGTTAAGTTTAGGGTTAATATGGTGCTGATGGCGGCCTTGATAAAATATGCTTTATTTAAGATAAGTCCACTACCAAATGTTACTAGATGAATTTGAGGTCGCCCTTCCCATAGTGTGAGTTAAGGGATCATCTTAGAAGACATCGCTGGAGGTCCAACGTGCTTCCAGCTCTAACAACTCAAACTAAGCAGAAAGGTTTAGTGTCAGATGCACCTTGCAGGCCGATCCCTTATATCAGGCTGTCTGTCCAGGGTGAGTATCAAATATATTGAACGCGATATATCAATCGTAACAACCTAGATAACAACGTTATGATTTCTAACCAACAACCACGTCTAACGTCTTGGTTGACTTCATCGCTTATTTTAGGGGTCTTTTTGCTTACGCTGCTGCGGTCTCTGGCGGTTGTTGTAACCGAAGGCATTTAGCGACGCTCCCTAACAATCTGCTGAGAGTCATCAATTATGCAGCGGAGCCGCGCGCACCGGGAAGGGAGATAGCAGCAACAATATGGCGACAGCCGCAGTCACTCCCGACTCTTTTCCACATCTGCACTTCAGTGACATCTTTCTGGATTTCTTTTAATACGAGAAAAAGTAAGTAGACCATGTGTTTGTCCTGTGTGGCTGCTCGGTGGGGCGGGATGCACCGAGTCCTCCGGCTCTGCTGACCGCATCCCTCTGCCGCAGAGCGGTCCCTCTCTCAGCATCCTCGCCTCCTCCCGCGGAGGCTCCTTGCCAATCCACGGCCCGATATGCATGCGAAACACCGGGTTAAAAGTGGGCTCGATGCGGCACCTCTGGCCGGCAGGCGGGCCGCCGTGTCCCGCAGTAGCGCGGTGCAGACAGACGGCCGGTAGCCCGATCGGGGTGTTGGCCTGGCGGGATGACATCTCGATGTGTCAGAATGTGAAACAGACGCATACGGGCTACGGGATGGGAGGCAGCAGCACGGCAAACTTCGGTGCATGTGGTGGCGTGTGCTCGCCCCTGTGCGGGAGGTGGTCCCCGGGTCTGGTCCCCTGGTCTGGGCCAGGTGGATCAGGGTTGGCCCCCATCATGTAATGTTGGAGCATGTATAATGTGAGTTAATCCACCACCTCTCCGCGACACCCCCCCCACCCACCCCCCCCCCACCCCATCTCTTCGGAGGCTGCGTGAGGAGGAGAGGTGCGTCTGAGTTCGGCACTAGTTGTGATGGGGGCCGTGGGCCATCGTTCAGTCTTTAGGAGCGAAGGTAGAAGATGTGTTTTGTAACGCGGCGGGAAGGTCTGCAGGCTCACAAGTTCATCCGATAGACGCTCAGAGGCTCCGTCGTTCAGAGACGGTCCGCGGGTGTGGTAGACCTTTATAATCTTTTTATTCCACCTATTTACTGTTTATAGTTAGTAGGTTTTTATTCTGAATCTGTCGCTGGGTTATGAAGGGGTGATGAAAGCACCGCGACGGGCGTTGAGCTGCAGACGTCCCGGGGAACGGATCAGCCGCTCTGTGCTGCTCAGCCTCAGCACCACTGAGCCACACTGCAGTATTTTCAGGCTTCGGCCCTGGCGGTACACCTCAGTAAACAGGAGCCCTCCTCACGGAGACCAGCCGGTCCACGACGGGCCGCGGGCCTCTTAGGGGAAGACGACATTCGGCGTCAATAGTCAGGAATGAGGTCATAGTTGAACCATTCAAGGGAGGACGATGTCTTTCCTAAAACGTGATTGACCTACCTCCTCCCCTGGCAGAGCACCGCTGTAGGAGTTCTGGTGGGCTAGGCTAGGCTGTAGGGCCTGTGTTATGGGTGAGGGGGGGCGGGGGGGGGGGGGGGGGACCTGGACGAAAGGTTATTTAAGGGCCCGGGGCGATGGCAGATATGATCAGCAGCAGAATGCATTGCCTTCCTCCTGATCTGGGAGCTCACCGCCCCACATCGCATGGCGCAACTGAGGCTGCTGCCCAGAGCCAGCCTCCATGTGGCAGAGGGGGGGGCGACGTGCACCAGCCTGGCCCCCACCAGCAACGACTAGGCTTTTCCCTACATGTAATTAATTCGCCGGTGTCCCAATCCCTCCTCCATCACCAGTGCAGCCAGCCCCCCCCCCCCCCCCCCCCACCCTGTCTCTGGCCAGCCTCCACCCCTGGGTTTGGTTAGTGTGGTCAGTTAAGAGCCTTGGTGATCCCCCAGACTGTAGGTGTAGCCCACTGAGATGTTTCCCTGTGCCTCCTGGCCCCCTCAGTGAGAGGACTCTGCGTCGCGGTCTGCAGCCGCTCTGCTGACGCGGCGCCTGACGCCGTCACTACTGGAGGAGTCACGGTGCTGCTCCTCAATAACGCCTATTCTGCTGGAACCGCTGTCATCTCCTAAGCACCCCGCGCGGACACGCTCGGATCGAAGCGGGGGGGTGGTGTCTTATACAGAGACGGGACCGGTTAGATGTTAGTGCTCAGTGTGCGTGTGGAGCAGCTGTGGGACAGAGGGGGACGGATCGGACGTGGGGCACGTGAGTAGGGGTGGCTGGGTTGCAGCCGGCTCTGCTGCCGGGGCTCACCTTGAGCCGACGTGATCAATGGAGTGAGCGTCGCTGGAAGGAGGCTTAGAGGTCCTTCGAGGTTGGCTTGGTTACCTGAAACGTGCCGCTCGTCTCCTGGCTGTGGCCGGTGTGTCGCGTTGTGTGTCGTAGGTTCTGTGGTGTTGTTGATGCGTTTATCTAATTCTATGAATGCATTTCATTTATTTCATGCTGTTATATCAAGGGCTGCAGAGACCAGCTACTTCATTATAATTGAGTGTGTGATATCCAAAGTGATGTGTTAATGAGGATGGTTGGTGGGCGATGTCACACCGGACCCTGGGACACACACACACACCGCCCGGCTGGACACACACTCTCCTGTAGGTTACTATATTAGACATTAGAATGAGTCAGTTATATTTATTCACTTATCGACGGGACTCAAACCCATTCTGTGAGTCAGAGTTAGGCTGGTTTGAATCCGCAGTAGGTCAAACCTTACTGTGTCCATCCTTATTATATGTATAGGCTACTGCCCAATCAAATCACTGCATATGCTTCTTCTATAGGCCTTTTTCATGTCTATATCTAGGACACTGAGTATTAACTGTGTTATGAGGGAATGAATCCAGACGGAACTATTACCTTATACAATTAGCAGATGCTTGTTGGAATAGGGTAGAACATGGTTTGGAAGGGTTACAGAAGACGTAAAATGATATGGTCATCAGTAGAAAACATTTGACGTAACATGCTGTGGTTGGTCGATGCTTTGGTTCAACGACACTATTCGATTGGCCTCGGTTGAGGCCAGATCTGATTTTTAAACAGGTCCCGTTGTAAGTGTAATT
>NC_140272.1:6338806-6342481 GCF_964030765.1 Micromesistius poutassou
TCTCTCTCTCTCTCTCTCTCAGGGCAGTGCTCTCCAGTGGATAAGTGTCTTGTGATCTATTGATCCGTGGCCTGGGCCTAGTGGTGGCTACAGGAAGATGTTATGCTTCCCTCTCTTATAAGAGAAGAGATGCACCCTGCTAATTCCTCTTCTGATGCTAGTGTCCTTCTCCTGGAAGCCAGGGGTCAGCCAGGGGTCAAACACTCTCACTAAGCCTTTCCCATCATAACGTTACCAACGGGCACAGGTCACCTGTGTGTGTGTGTGTGTGTGTGTGTGTGTGTGTGTGTGTGTGTGTGTGTGTGTGTGTGTGTGTGGTGTGTGTGTGTGTGTGTGTCTGTGTCTGGGGGTGAATAGCTGTATACCAAAAAGAGAAATTTGAGAGAAATTGCTTTAAACTGCTTTAATCAGTCAGACTTCTTTTTGCCCTTTTAAATTTAGAAATCTATGTATTTCTTTTTGGGTAGCAAGTCCCTTAATTATTTATTTGTAAATGTAGACCAATAGAAAGGGTTAACAGAAAGGGGCCAGTCTGGAGACTGGAACTAATGGTAAACAACGGCAGAGAGAGTTAGTACTCATCCCAGTACTGCAGCAGCATCATGTTCTTAGGAAAGGTATGCTACCTATAAAATGTCTGTTTGTCATTGACAAAATCCTTCAAAGTAAGCTTTTGTCAAACATGAGGATGTACGCAATCACATAAACATTTTTTACTTCAAGGTCTAATGTAAAAGTAAATCTTTCTTATCTTAAACATTCCTCCACAGACCACTTTGCTGTCCCTGCAAATACACTCAAGTCACACCGACAGTGCAGATACTGGACGTGTTTCCAGCCTCACATCTCAAAATGTGCTCAAACGTACGCATTACCCAAATCCCACAGCGTCCTATCGCAAACTTAAGGTCCCCTCTTTTCAGAGTGCATATTCCCCTTTATTAATACGCTGCCCACTTTCAAAATCGTCTTTATTCCTCTGTTTGAATCTAGCGTTAAGTGCATCATGAACCTCCTCCTAACCGATATCCAGCAGTGACACGCCCTGTCACGGGTGTCCGATGAATAAAACAACCTCTGCTCTGCGCTGCCGTTGTTTCAAATCTCGTCCGACCACTGCATGGGTTTTGTAGCTGGTCTGAATTATGCAGGTGTCCAGATCCTGTAATGGGCTAATGCATCCCGCCGTCCCCCATTTAGAGGCCAGCAGGCCTATGGAATCTCATGTTACTTGTTACTTCGACCTCATCTATAGCATCCGTGTTTACTCCCCACTCTTCATCTGAAATCTAGACCGTCTTACACTCTAAACTCAATCACAGGACAATATATCTATTTTCTGGAGTGGCTAGAGATTTCCTGTCGAATATAGATTGATATGACTCTTAACCCCTTCGTTTGGACGATGTAAACGCGCAGCGGATTCCCAAACGTCTCCGGTGACACAGAGTGGCCGGGGGGGGGGCAGCAGGGGCAACAGGGGCTACCTCAGTGAAGGAGGAGGAGACACCTCCATTCATTACAGCCTGAACTCTGCTTCTCTGTGACTCCACACACGAGAGCTCACAGCCTCATGGTGACATTGCTGAGCGTAAGACGTACTCAGCAGGGTTCAGTGGCCCCGCCCACATCAGGGCTGTGTGTCCTCCCCGCTGCTCGCAGCCAGCCGTCTGTCCTTCCCTCCACCAGCGTCCTCCTGCGAGTCCTGACCTCTCTCAGGACCTTGTGTCCCGCGGCCCGCTTTGGTTACATGTCAGCGATGGTGCATGTGTGTCTGTGTGTGTGTTTGCATGTGTGTGTGTGTGTGTGATTGTGTGTGATTGTGAGTGTGTGTATGTGTGTTTGGTGTATGTTTCTGGGGTATAAAGTGTATATGTGTTCGGCTCAGCCTTTTTATATTTATGCATGTGTTTGCGTGTTTGCGTGTGTGTGTGTGTGTGTGTGTGTGTGTGTGCGGTTCAGCTGCAGGAAACCTGATCGCAGCACTCATGCATCAAAGCTAGGGTGAGGAGGGGTGAGGAGGGGGGAGAAATGCAGCGCTGCAGTTCTTTGTCTCCCCCGGTGACAGGGAGGCCTGCCTGGGCTTCTCAAAATGTCTGGAGTGATTAGGCTACACCAGGGGCCAAGTCTGTAGTCACATGGCTCCCTGGATCCAGTCTGTCTGTCAGTCTGTCCCGCTCTCTCTCTCCCTCCCTCCCTGTCTCGCTGCCAATCTATCATTCTATTTATCTCTCTATTTATCTATCTATATATATATATATATATATATTTATATCTCTGCCCCTCTCTGTCTCTCTCTCCCTCTATCTCAGTCTCCCTCCTTCCGTCTCTCTCTCTCTCTCTCTCTCTCTCTCTCTGTCTCTCTCTCTCTCTCTCTCTTAAGGTTGTAGTAAATTAGAGTGGAGGTCCAGCTTTAGTGCTCTGTCTGATTCCTTTGTGTCTGATGACACAGCAGAGGGGGAGGAGGGGGGAGAGACGGGGAAGATTCCTCTAACGGGAGTTTTAGCTCTGGCTCTCCTGACGAGGTTCCGGGGGTAAAGTGCAGGATGGTTTGACGCTGGGTATTTCTTGTGTGTACGACTTTGTCGGACGGTTCAAACTCATTTTTATTTTATAGACATCCGTGTTCCGCAGCCTATAAAATAAAAGACATTTTAGTCCCCAGAAGTATGAATAAGAACGGACACAGATACCAGTTATAACTTCTGATGAATATGCATCTGCATTGTCAGTTGATTCAGCCATGATACTCATTGCTTCTGAATCATCAAAATCACACGTTCACACACAGACTCAAGCGTGTTTAGAAGTGGCTGAGGATATGTGTGTGCGCGTGCGTGTGTGCGCATGCGTGTTTGTATGTGTTTCTGCATGAAGGTCATTGCTGTCTTCATGAAGGCCTTAATATGGGTCTACAGTACATTATGATGGTATGGCTCCACCAATGGGGAGTGGGTCTACAGTACATGGTGAGGGTCTCCACCAATGGGGAGTGGGTCTACAGTACATGGTGAGGGTCTCCACCAATGGGAGTGGGTCTACAGTACATGGTGAGGGTCTCCACCAATGGGGAGTGGGTCTACAGTACATGGTGAGGGTCTCCACCAATGGGGAGTGGGTCTACAGTACATGGTGAGGGTCTCCACCAATGGGGAGTGGGTCTACAGTACATGGTGAGGGTCTCCACCAATGGGGAGTGGGTCTACAGTACATGGTGAGGGTCTCCACCAATGGTGAGTGGGTCCACAGTACATGGTGAGGGTCTCCACCAATGGGAGTGGGTCCATGGTCGACCAATGGCTGACGGGCTGCAGTTACAGAAGAAGTACTTCCTCACCGTGACCTAGTCTCTGTACTTACCCTGCTCAGCACTAGTCCAGCTAGCTCTCTCTCTCTCTCTCTCTCTCTCTCTCTTTCTCTCTCTCACCCTGTCTCTGTCTCTGTCTCTGTCTCTCTGTCTGTCTCCCTCTCCATTCCTCCCTGTATCATTCTCAGATTCCCTCTCTGCTGCACACCAACCCATCCTCCCTCCCTCCCTCCTCCCTCCCTCCCCCATCCATCTCAGGTTTGTCTCTCTCCCCTCTGCAGCTCTCTGGCTGCTTTCTGTTCTGCATTACTCTCTCTCCTCCTCCGCTGCCTCTCTCTCTCCCTCTGTCTCTCTCCCCCTCCACTGCC
>NC_140272.1:6342681-6350181 GCF_964030765.1 Micromesistius poutassou
GTGTGTGTGTGTGTGTGTGTGTGTGTGTGTGTGTGTGTGTGTGTGTGTGTGTGTGTGTGTGTGTGTGTGTGTGTGTGTGTGTGTGTGTGTGTGCAAGTGCGAGTGTGTGTGTTTAAGCAACCCTAGACCATGTAGTGATGTATAGGATTATACTGGTGATGTATATTATTATATTGGTGAAGTATAGGATTATACTGGTGATATATAGGATTATACTGGTGAAGTATAGGATTATACTGGTGATGTATAGGATTATACTGGTGATGTATAGGATTATATTAGTGATGTTTAGGATTATATTGGTGATGGATTATACTGGTGAAGTATAGGATTATACTGGTGATGGATTATACTGGTGAAGTATAGGATTATACTGGTGAAGTTTAGGATTATACTGGTGAAGTATAGGATTATACTGGTGAAGTAGAGGATTATACTGGTGATGGATTATACTGGTGAGGTATAGGATTATACTGGTGATGTATAGGATTTAATTTATTTTGTACAATGGAAAAAAGGGAGATGGATAAATATTTATACTGGTACAGGTGCTATATAAGCAGAAAGGCCCAGAGAGGCAGGGGAGAAGGGAGGCAGAGAGGCAGAGAGAGGAGGCAGTGGGAGGCAGGGGTGAGGGAGGCAGAAAGAGAGAAGGGAGAGAGAGGGAGAGAGAGAGAGGGAGGCAGAGGGGAGAGAGGAGAGAGAGGGAGAGCGAGGGAGGCAGAAGGAGAGAGGGAGGCAGAGGGGGAGAGAGGGAGAGAGAGGGAGAAAGAGGGAGGCAGAAGGAGAGAGGGAGAGAGAGAGAGAGAGAGAGAGAGAGAGAGGGAGGCAGAGGGAGAGGGGGAGAGAGGAGAGAGAGAGAGGCAGAGGGAGAGAATCCATTCTGTCTTCCCCAGACTGCGTCGCTATTTTTAATCTAATTAGATTTCAGGACACCACTCGTCTCAGGATACCTCTGGTTGACTTTCTAGTGTTCCTGTACTGGGATCTCCGAACCAGTGGTGTGGCACCAGTAACATCCGCGGCGGGCAGCGAAGGGGGGGGGGGGGGGGCGCCACCCGATAGCTCAGACGAGCATCTCCGTGTATCTCTGGTTGTAATGCAAAGGAAATGCAATTACAGGCCATGTTAATATCTCCCAGCCTCTCGTATCTCCTGCAGGCGTTCTGCTGGTGTCTCCGTTTTTCCCTCTGAAGAAGCCAACGTCGGCTTTTAGCAAGACAAGGCCTTTGGAACCCGGGTCCATGCAGCCTCTCCTTCGAGTTACCGTCACCATACTGTCGGCGGGGCAGATATTGACCAGAATCCCGTTAACTGCGTTAGTCTTACGGGACGATGTGATGACTCGGGGGGAAAGCTTCCCCCCTCTCTGCGGGCGGCGGCCGAGTCTTTGTGTCTGACACGCAATTCCTGACGCGCTCCGAATGCTCCGAACACTGTGGACAACATCCAGAATCATCAACGTTGAATCAGGATCACTTTTATTCGGCCGAACGTTTTACATAAAGATATGCGATTGACATGCACACGCGCACACACACACACACACACACACACACACACACACACACACACACACACACACACACACACACACACACACACACACACACACAAATCCCCTCACCCACCCTGGGTTCCGGGCTGTCTCCGGGTGGGAGTGGCCGCGGAGGGGCTGGAGTCAGCAGATCTGGGCCTGATCGATGACAGGGCTTGCGGTTGTCTTCCAGTAAAAGCTTTAAGCTCGGGAGGAAGGAGGAAGGAGGAAGGAGGAAGAAGGAAGGATTGCCATTTGGCCGCAGAGAGACAGGGGGAGAGACGGGGGAGAGCCCTGCTGGCCTGGGCCGGGGCCCGCAGAGAGGCCCCCCGTGGGGACACACACACACACACACACTCACACAGCCATCATTAACCCAAATCCATACATCCATATTACAATCAGGGACGATGTTGATATTCTATGCACATAGAAATACAGATGCAGATTCATATAAAGTATTTTAATAATATAAACAATTGCAATACTGGAAATGTTTGTCGATCAGTTATTAGACACACAACACACACACACACACGGTCCAGGGTGGTATCAGTGGATCTGCAGGCCATTCCCCCGATTACCTTCATCCCAGCACCCAGAGGTCTTCCTCGCTCCGTCTTGTCCCGGTTGGTCACCGTAGCAACCCGCCCACCCCAGGACCCTAACATGTGACCCCCCCCCCCCCCAGTTTCAGATGGGGAGCAGGCAGAGAGGGGCTCAGACAGAGGGGTGGACCGTCTTTCCTCTGCCTCCCCCCTCCCTCCCCCCAGTCCCTCTGACCAGCGCTGCAGCACTGGCCTGTTTACTGTGTTCAGCACCGTGTGTTTGATGTATTCTGGAAACTAATCTACTCTCTCCTTCTCTGTCTGTCCCTCTGTCTGTCTCCCTCTGTCTCTCCCCCCGTCTCCCTGTCTCTCCACAGACCTTTATAGTCATCAACAAAGGGAAAACCATCTTCCGCTTCAGTGCCACGCCCTCCCTCTACATCATCAGCCCCTTTAATCTGTTCAGGCGAATAGCGATTAAGATTTTGATACATTCATATCCTTTCGGAAACGAGCCGCATGTCAAACGTTCTGTGGAGTTTTGGTTGTGTGGGGAGAAAGTGAAAGTGTCGTTTTGCAAATGCATGTGTCCTACACAAGTTTAGCTTTGTTACCATGAGTAGAAAATATGAAAATATTATATTTCAATCATTACAATTGCAATGACATTATGATAAAATTCAATATGTTGTTCACAGTTAAAAGCATATAACTAAGTACATCTTTAAAAAGCTGTAGTGTGTATATTCCTGTGTAGTATAACTGCATCTTCGAAGAGTGTGTAGTGTGTATATTTGTGTGTAGTATAACTACCTCTTTGAAAAGGAGGTATGTGTAAATTCCTCTGTAGTATAACTACATCTTTGAAAAGGAGGTATATGTATATTGCTCTGTAGTATAACTACGTATTTAAAGAGGACTCAGTGTGTGTACTCCCGTGTATTTCCTTGACTCTTTCCGCTCACGCTATTCAGCATGATCATCATGTGTACCATTTTGACGAACTGTATATTCATGACCTTTAGCGACCCTCCAGAATGGTCCAAACAAGTAGAGTGAGTATCCTTTCGTCTCCATCAACACATCCAGGCTTCGACCGACTGCCTCTAACCGGTTGAGTTCATGACTCTGCTTCCCATCCAGGTACACCTTCACGGGTATCTACACCTTCGAGTCCCTCACCAAGATCGTGGCCCGAGGTTTTGCTATAGACAGCTTCACGTTCCTGAGAGACCCGTGGAACTGGCTGGATTTCATGGTCATCTCCATGGCGTAAGTCCCCCGACGCTGGAGGTCCTCCTGCTCCTTCTCCTCCTCTCCTTCTGCCTCCCTGAACATCTCCTCCTCTTCTGTAGCATCACTATGATTGAATAAAACGATAACTGCAGTAAAAAATGAAAGAATGAGGCTAGAGATAATTTAGAAAATGTATACTATAGTATCTTTGAATATCAAAGAACATGAACGGCCAGCTAAATCAAATCTTAAAGGTTATACAGATCTAGCAGACCCTAAGTGCTATATAACTACAACCGAATGAAACGTGTTTAGTAATGTATGTATGTAATGTAATGTAGCTAGTTATTCATCCAATCATGACATCATGAATTACAATAGATGATTTATACACAATCCTGCTGACCTCAGCCACCACCCACATCCCAGTTTCATGACCAACCAGTGGCGCTTCATCATGTTCTATCATAACCATGAAGTCTTCCTCATGTGTCCCATAGTCTTCCTCATGTCTCCTATAGTCTCCACACTAAGGTCCTTGTATTCTGTATGACTCTTCCTCATGTGTCCTATAGTCTCCATACTGAAGTCCTTGTATTCTGTATGACTCTAACACATGTGTGGGATGACCTCTAAGTCGTTGTATGTGATCCACCTTGCAGGTACATAACAGAGTTTGTAAACCTAGGCAATGTGTCAGCTCTGAGAACGTTCAGGGTTCTGAGGGCTTTGAAAACTATTTCTGTTATTCCAGGTAAGAGAGTCCAGCTGTCTGTTCCGTGTGGGCGGGGCGCGGAGGGGTTGATGTTAGGTGTGGTTGTGTTTCTCTCCCTTTTCTCCCCCCTGGTTGGACAGGCGTTTCTCTCTCTCTCTCTCTCTCTCTCTCTCTCTCTCTCTCTCTCTCTCTCTCTCTCTCTCTCTTCCCTTACCTTTCTCTCTCTCTCTCCCCCTACCTTTCTCTCTCTGCCCCTACCCCTACCTCTCCCTCTCTCTCTCCCTCCCTACCCCTACCTCTCCCTCTCTCTCCCTCCCTCTACCCCTACCTCTCTCTCCCAACGTGGTGTCTCCCTCCTGGTCTTCGGTGATGGTGGTGGTGGTGGTGATGGTGGTGGTGATGGTGGTGGTTGTCGTAACCTTGTACACACGTGCGTACGTGTGCGTGCATGTGTCGGTGGCGTTGCGTGTCATGGTCTCTGTTCTGTGTTCCCCACCCCGTTGCAGATATGTAACAGAGTTTGTGGACCTGGGGAATGTCTCGGCGCTGAGAACGTTCAGGGTTCTTCGAGCCCTGAAAACTATTTCTGTAATTCCAGGTGAGACTGCATTTAAACACTAAGGCTGAGCTGCTCCTCATTCCAGTTTTAATGGTTTCCTTTTTTGATTTGAAAAGAGATGCCCCTCCCCCCAAAAAAAACAACATATATCTATTATATTTTGTTTTCTTTCCGTTCTTTTTTTACGACAATCAAAAATGGTAGTCATACATTTTTGATAGGCTAAGCAGTCTTACTGGCAGTCTTATGGGGTTAAGTGGAAATCAGAACCTCTTAATGTGTTTTATGTGGACCATAGGTTCCATTTGGACTGGCCAGATTGTGTTTCTATCTCCTCTTTCAGCAGCATGGTCGAGTTGTTCTTGTTTTTAAAGTACTACGAATGCACAGCTCGGTCCATTTTAGATTGATTTGATCATATTTGACTAAACGAAACACTGACACTCGTTTTAAGAAGTACTATGTAAATATAGCCAATAAAAGATTCTTTAACGAGAGATTCAATGTTTATGTTATGGCCATGTATTTGATCAAAGTTTGGTCGAATACATGACCAATTTAAAGTATTTTTTTTTTTGTGTTATTCTTAATTATCCTTCATATTGAATGTATACATTATTCTAAAAACCAACCAATGTCTGGTACTTTTATCTTTGGTTTTCCAAGAAAACAGAACATTTAATTCCTAAAGACTGCCAAGCCTAGTTTGACAACACATTATGCTGCATGAAGCTTCAAACACCTGCTTTACAGTTTGGCTTAACAGACTCTCCTTGGGAACTCCATCAGTTCTTTAGTGATTCAGCTTTTTGGATTCAGGCTTCTGGATTTTTTGAAGATCTTTGTCCATCCTGGGAGGGAAAACATTCAAGGAAAACTGAAATCAGATCCACACACAGACACGTACACACACACACACACACACACACACACACACACACACACACACACACACACACACACACACACACACACACACACACCACACATGCACATATACACACACACAGCCATCATTAACCCAAATCCATACATCTATATTACAATCAGGGAAGATGTGCATATTCAATAGCAGATTCATATAACGTATTTTAATAATATAAACATTTGCACTACTTGAAATGTTTGTAGATCACGAATTAGACACACACATGCACAAGCACACACAATGACATGCACATGCACACACACACATGCACACACACACACACACACACACACACACACACACACACACACACATATATGCACACACACACACACACACACACACACACACACACACACACACACACACACACACATGCACACACACACAAACACATTTGCACTACTTGAAATGTTTGTAGATCACAAATTAGACACACACGCACAAGCACACACAATGACATGCACATGCACACACACACACGCATACACACACACACACACACACACACACACACACACACACACACACACACACACACACACACACACATGCACACGCACACACACGCACAGATCTCAAAACGATCCACTGGTGCAAAACGTTTGCTCAAAGCAAGTATCAAAGGGCAAGTGGGACTCTGCTGTAATTTGTTGTGGATTTGTGTACATACAGCACTGTAAGCTCAGCCTCCGGCATACAGTGCTCCGGCACACAGTGCTCATCTGGCTCATCTGGGGGGGGGCCCTCCCCCATGGGGGAGCACTGACCAGTGGGCCGTGGGGGTCCTGGGATGGGAACGGTTCTTCACTTAGAGCAAAGTCACCATCACGCTTTTTGACAGGTGATGTTGACACAGAGTCCCTTCCTTCAGCCTTGGCGTTTAAATGACCTGCATGCCCCCCCCCTCCCTTCCCCCCCCCCCCCACCCCCTCTTAACCACTGATCCTCCCCTACTACCTCCTGCCTCCTCCTCCTCCCTCCCCGGCCTGTCCTCTCCCCCCCCGCTCCCCCCGGTCCTGCTGTGTGTGACCCTGCTGCTGTGGTCGCTCCATCTGTCGTTACCTTCTGAGAGCAGCCAGGGGACGTTCCTCCAAAGATGGACCCTAGAACACAAGTCTCAGTGAACTCCATCGTACCGGCTCACACCGTCGGGTCCTCCGCTCACACGTCAATACAATATTAATGTGTTCCGATGCCATACTTATCGGGAGAGGCTGATGGAGTGCATATCCCCATATGTACTCATAGATGTCCAGCGTCAGGAACATCCCCTGGGTGGTCTCAGACCCTCGTGTTGTTCTGTGTGGTGCAGGGGGGGTGGGGGGTGTGGGGGTGCAGAGAGCGCTGTCCTCTGCTCCCTGGGTGTTCAGTCCAGTGGATGTCTGTGCCGTTGAGGGGATCGTGGAAGCCTTCACTTGTTACACGGGCCTGACTGCACCGCCCGACTCTCATACCCAGATATGTGCTCACGTTTATTTCGATCAGAGGCAGACCCCTCCCCAATGGGCGGACCTGCCGGTCTGACACACACCTTTTATGAGGTCATTATCTACGCCTTCAATTTGGTGTGTTGATCCAAAAGCTGGAGTAAACTCCTGGTTGGTGGGAGATAGAGCTCAACGGAGCCCACACACATGTCTCCTCACAGCGACCACGCAGAGAAGGTCTCCGGTACAAACGTAACGGGAGCTGAACCCGCAGTCGTGTGAAGGGGTGCCCGTGAGCCAATGAATATCCACCGTATCACACAGCGTCGGTCAAAAGACGCAGCACCAGTTTCAGATTAAAGTAACGCTGGACCAGTGACGGCCGGTGGACCAGTGTGGTCTCTACACCACTCACTGGGTCCAGTCCAACACCTGGACTAGTTGACCTAAATAGACTCCACCATATCCTAGTACTGGAGCAGACTGGAGATGCAGCTGTGTCCACCGCTAAGCCTGTGCAACCATGAAATGCACAGGCTTGCACCTT
>NC_140272.1:6352681-6375181 GCF_964030765.1 Micromesistius poutassou
CCTCCTCCTCCTCACGCTCCTCCTCCTCCTCCTCCTCCTCCTCCTCCTCACGCTCCTCCTCACACTCCTCCTCCTCCTCCTCCTCCTCATGTTCCTCCTCCTCATCCTCCTCCTCCTCCTCACGCTCCTCCTCACGCTCCTCCTCCTCCTCCTCATGTTCCTCCTCCTCCTCCGCTCCTCATCCTCCTCCTCATCCTCCTCCTCCTCACGCTCCTCCTCCTCCTCCTCCTCCTCCTCATGCTCCTCATCCTCCTCCTCCTCACGCTCCTCATCCTCCTCCTCCTCATCCTCCTCCTCCTCATCCTCCTCCTCCTCACGCTCCTCATCCTCCTCCTCCTCATCCTCCTCCTCCTCCTCCTCCTCCTCCTCCTCCTCCTCCTCCTCCTCCCTGTCCAGACGCTGCGGGCCGCGGGTAAAACCTACATGATCTTCTTCGTGCTGGTGATCTTCGTGGGCTCCTTCTACCTGGTGAACCTGATCCTGGCTGTGGTGGCCATGGCCTACGAGGAGCAGAACCAGGCCACCATAGAGGAGGCGGAGCAGAAGGAGGCAGAGTTCAAGGCCATGCTGGAGCAGCTGAAGAAGCAGCAGGAGGAGACCCAGGTGAGACGCGCGCGCACACGAGGGCACGCACACACACACACGCGTACATACTCGCACACACGCAAACGCATGCACCCAAGCACACAAAAACACACGAGCACACACACACACACACACACCACACAAACGCACACGCACACTCGCAAATACACACATGCATGTACACGCCCACCAAACATACAAACACTTACACACACATATACACACATGCACACACGTATATATAAGCACACACGCACATGCACACAAACACAAAAACACACACACACACATGCACACACAAGCGCACAAACACACACACACACACGCACACGCATGCACACAAACTCATAGATATAAACAAACGCACACACACACACATTCTGTTATTTCGGGCTGTGATACCACTCGTCCCCCAGGCCGCTGCCATGGCAACGTCGGCGGGCACGGTGTCGGAGGCGGCGCTGGAGGACGAGGGGGGGGGGCAGCTGTCCCGCAGCTCCTCGGAGGTCTCCAAGCTCAGCTCCAAGAGCGCCAAGGAGCGCCGCAACCGCAAGAAGAAGTGGCGGCAGAAGGAGCAGGAGAAGGAGAAGGGCGACAGCGAGAAGGTGGTGAAGAGCGAGTCGGACGACGGCAGCAAGAGGAGCGCCCTGCGCTTCCCCGGGAGCCGGCTGGGCCGCAAGGCCTCCATCATGAACCAGGTGAGCACCATGTGACCACACCTGGTCTATCGTGAACCAGGTGAGACCCTTAACCAGGGCCGCAAAGCCTCCATCATGAACCAGGTGAGAACCATAACCAGGTGAGACCCTTAACCAGGTGAGACCCTTAACCAGGGCCACAAGGCCTAAATCATGAACCAGGTGAGGACCATGTGACCACACCTGGTCCATCATGAACCAGGTGAGACCCTTAACCAGGGTGAGACCCTTAACCAGGTGAGAACCTTAACCAGGTGAGCCCTTTTCCAGGTGAGACCCTTAACCAGGTGAGCCCTTAACCAGGTCAGCCCCTTAACCAGGTGAGCCCCTTAACCAGGTCAGCCCCTTAACCAGGTGAGACCCTTAACCAGGTGAGATCCCTAACCAGGGAGCCGGCTGGGCCACAAGGCCTCCATCATGAACCAGGTGAGCGCTGTGAACCAGGTGAGCCTCTCGGGCTGAGGGTTCAGATCCCGCCCTGCCCGCTACGAGGCCGCAGGTCTAGAGTACGGTGGATGTGGGTCAAAATGGTGGGGATTATTTCACCTCTTATTGCCACTTCATGGATAAACCCTTATCTGGTTGATTAGAGCTAAGCCCCTCCTTCATCTGGTTGATTAGAGCTAAGCCCCTCCCACATACGCACTAGAGCACCGTTCTGGAAGGTCTGCCCAGGAACGGGCTCCACGTCCGGTAAGCCTTAGCCACTCCAGCGGTGGCGGGACACTCAGTCCTTTATTGCTCTGTCTGTATGATAGCCGGCCGCCTGTTCCTATAGATCTAGACCGCCGGATTACATTATCTCCTCTGACCCAGTTACTCTGTCCGTCTCCTGCGGTTCTATCGGCCCCATTCTGTCCCTGACTCCCCCTTTCTCCCCCCTCTTCTCCCCCCCCCGCCTCCCTTGCCAATCCACCCCACCCTTCCTCATGCTCTTCCTCATCTTCTTCTTCACCCACCATCCTTCTTCATCCACTCTCTCCCCCTCTCCCTCATCATCCTCTACACCCGCCCTTCCTCACCCTTTGCACCCCCATCTTCCTCCCCCATCCTGCTCCCCCTCTTCCTCTCCACATCCTCCTCATCCTCCACATCCTCCCGCTCCTTATCATCTTCCTCACCCTCCATCCTTCGGGATCCACTCTCCCCCCATCTCCCTCATCATCCTCTAAACCCCCCCTTCCTCACCCTCTTCCTCTCCCCCTCCTCCTCCCCCTCTTCCTCACCCTCTGCACCCCCATCTCCCCCCCCCTCTTCCTCACCCTCTTCACCCCCATCCTCCTCATCTGCTGCACCCACGTTTTCCTCTCCCCACCCTCCTCCTCTCCTCCTCCTCCCCATCCTCCTCTCCTCCTCCTCCTCCTCCCCTTCCTCCCCCTCCCCCCCCCCCCTCCCCCCTCCAGTCTCTCCTCAGCATCCCCGGCTCCCCCTTTATGTCGCGCCACAACAGCCGCAGCAGCATCTTCAGCTTCAAGGGCCGCTCCAAGGACGCTGGCTCGGAGAATGAGTTCGCCGACGACGAGCACAGCACGGTGGAGGAGAGCGAGGACCGCCGCGGCTCCCTCTTCATCCCCTACCGCCGCAACAGCTACAGCGGCTACAGCCAGGGCTCGTCCCGCATCCACCCGCTGGCACCGCATGTGGTGGTGCCCTCCCTCCCTCCTCCCCCCCCCCCTCCCCCCTGACTCCTTGTCCCGACTCCCCCTGGGCCTTGACTCCTCGTCCCAGGCTCTCCAGCTTCCCCTTTGCCTCCGTCTCATTCTATCCTTTGCTCCTGTTCCTGGTCGTACCTTTTGGGGCCCCACCGGGCCCCTGGCCCTGCAGTAGGATGGTTCTAACATGCTAGCTAGGACCTGTCGTGTTCGTCATGTAGCGGGACTGGAGCCGACAACCTAGTTAAACACGTCCCCGCCCTGGCCTCCCCGCTACACAGGCAGCACACAACGCACTGCGTACGGATCATAGAACTAATGGATCAACACTCATTAAGATCGTTCTGAACTTCCTCTGCAACACTCACCTTAACAACACACCTTTAGAACTGTTGTCATAGAAACTCAAACCTCATGGAAGGGAGTCTCTCAATGGACACTCCCTTTAGAACCAAACCCTCAGTATCTCCTTAAGCCTCTCAATTCCCTCAACCCTTCCTCTCGCTGTCTTTACGTTGGACTTGACATCTTGCACTTGATGCCGTCCCGACGCCACCCGACCACCGGGTGGCGCTAAAACACCCAGCTTCACTTTAACAGCATTCCTCCGGCAGCTAGCATGGTGGTGTGACACCCCTTTATTCTCTGGCCAATCCGATTGATTTATCCCTTTTCTACCCATAATCCGTAATCCAACAGAGCATGGTGTAGCAGTGAATGATGTTGTGGAGCGGCCATCTCCTCTTAACATGCATGTCAGAGCATGCATGGGAAGAGTGCTTAGTCATGGGATGTGAACCACGGGCAGATTAATGCAGCGTTGTGCTGAACTGTCTTGTATTGTTGTGCAGAATACTGGAGGGTAGGAGGGGTGACTGGGCGAGTCATGTAATGTGTGATGCCATGGTGTACCAGGTATTTACCTGTGTGGTGTACCAGGTGTGTTTACCTGTGTGGTTTACCAGGTGTGTTTACCTGTGTGGTGTACCAGGTGTGTACCTGTGTGGTGTACCAGGTGTGTACCTGTGTGGTGTACCAGGTGTGTACCTGTGTGGTGTACTAGTTGTGTACCTGTGTGGTGTACCAGGTGTGGTGTACCAGATGTGTACCTATGTGGTGTACCAGGTATTTACCTGTGCTTTACCAGGTGTGTACCTGTGTGGTGTACCAGATGTGTGTACCTGTGTGGTGTACCAGATGTGTACCTATGTGGTGTACCAGCTATTTACCTGTGCTTTACCAGGTGTGTACCTGTGTGGTGTACCAGGTGTGTACCTGTGTGGTGTACCAGGTGTGGTGTACCAGATGTGTACCTATGTGGTGTACCAGGTGTGTTTACCTGTGTGGTGTACCAGGTGTGTTTACCTGTGTGGTGTACCAGGTGTGTTTACCTGTGTGGTGTCCCAGGTGTGTTTACCTGTGTGGTGTACCAGGTGTGTGTACCTGTGTGGTGTACCAGGTGTGTTTACCTGTGTGGTGTCCCAGGTGTGTGTACCTGTGTGGTGTACCAGGTGTGTGTACCTGTGTGGTGTACCAGATGTGTTTACCTGTGTGGTGTACCAGGTGTGTGTACCTGTGTGGTGTACCAGGTGTGTTTACCTGTGTGGTGTCCCAGGTGTGTGTACCTGTGTGGTGTCCCAGGTGTGTGTACCTGTGTGGTGTACCAGGTGTGTTTACCTGTGTGGTGTACCAGGTGTGTGTACCTGTGTGGTGTACCAGGTGTGTTTACCTGTGTGGTGTCCCAGGTGTGTGTACCTGTGTGGTGTACCAGGTGTGTGTACCTGTGTGGTGTACCAGATGTGTTTACCTGTGTGGTGTACCAGGTGTGTGTACCTGTGTGGTGTACCAGGTGTGTTTACCTGTGTGGTGTCCCAGGTGTGTGTACCTGTGTGGTGTACCAGGTGTGTTTACCTGTGTGGTGTACCAGGTGTGTGTACCTGTGTGGTGTACCAGGTGTGTTTACCTGTGTGGTGTACCAGGTGTGTGTACCTGTGTGGTGTACCAGGTGTTTACGGTGTGCTGATAAACAAAAGCGCTCACATTGTCTCCTCCATTCTGAAAGGCTTGTGAAGTTTAATTGTATGTTAGGATGGTGTGTGCGTGCATGTCTGGGAGGGTGTGTGTGGGATCATGTGACTGACGCGGTGCGTGTGTCTCTCTGGGAACAGACCACAGAGGTGGAAGTGAAGAAGAAGCACTCTGGATCCCTGATGGTGTCCGTGGACCAGCTGAACTGCTCCTTCAAGGGGAAGGACCGAGCCAACAGCCAGATGAGCGTGGTCACCAACACACTCATGGAGGGTAAGGCCTGGTCCCTAGGACTCTACCTAGGACTCTACCTAGGACTCTCCCCAGGACTCTACCTATGACTCTACCTAGGACTCTACCTAGGACTCTCCCCAGGACTCTACCTAGGACTCTACCTAGGACTCTACCTAGGACTATACCTAGGACTCTACCGAGGACTCTACCAAGTCCTTTACGTAGGACTTTATGTACAAATAATAATGTTGACAATATCAAGACATTTACAGTTTACTGCTCTTTTCTGCTGGGCTGTTTGTGAGGGCCTCTCCTTAACTCTCTCCCCATCTTTCTCTCCCCATCCACTCTCCCAAACTCTCGATCTCTCCCTGTCTCTCTCTCTCCCCATCTCTCTCTCTCTCCATCTATCTCTCCATCTATCTCTCCCCATCTCTGTCTCTCTCTCTCTCTCTCTCTCTCTCTCTCTCTCTCCATCTCTCTCTCTCTCTCCATCTCTCTCCCCATCTCTCTCTCTCCCCCATCTCACTCTCCCCTCATCTCTCTCTTCCCCCCATCTCTCTCTCCCCATCACTCTCTCTCTCTCTCTCTCTCTCTCCATCTCTCTCCCCATCTCTCTCTCTCCCCCATCTCACTCTCCCCTCATCTCTCTCTCCCCCCCATCTCTCTCTCCCCTCATCTCTCTCTCCCCCCCATCTCTCTCTCCCCATCACTCTCTCTCTCTCTCTCTCCCCCATCTCTCTCTCTCCCCATCTCTCTCCCCATCTCTCTCTCTCCCCATCTCTCCCCCCATCTCTCTCCCCCATCTGCAGAGCTGGAGGAGTCCCAGCGGAGTTGTCCACCTTGCTGGTACAAGTTTGCAAACATCTTCCTCATCTGGGAGTGCTTCCCCTTCTGGCTGAAGATCAAGCACATCACGTACCTCATCGTCATGGACCCCTTCGTGGACCTGGCCATCACCATCTGCATCGTGCTCAACACGCTCTTCATGGCCATGGAACACTACCCCATGACCCCTCACTTTGAGGAAGTGCTGTCTGTGGGAAACCTGGTGGGTGTACAGAGACTAGCCCTGTTGCATGCTGGGATACGCTTCAGTAACAGATGCTTTCCTTTTGGAAAATGGGATTAATTGTATCTGTGTGAAAGGTGGCCATGCCGGAACAATCCCAGTTTCCCAGAGCTGAGTTTGATATATATATATATATATATATATATATATATATATAGTGTTTTCTTCTCTTTTTAATTAATTTCCTGTGGACATACGGTAGCATGTACAAAGCCGGATCTGCGGCCATCTTAAGTAGGTCAGAATTAAGATCCCATGGTTGGTTACGTTTTAATTAATGGGCATGGGGCTGACAGTGAGCAGCCGCTAAATTAATCAATTAATTGATAATTAGGTTTTCTACACAAGGTACACGTGATACGATGATCTATGTCATACATCTGAGTCGTACATACAGCATACATTATCCCTGCTCATAATGAACCCCATGGATCAGATGCTGGGAGAGGGCAGAGGAACGAGGTGTCATGATGTAGGAGGGCTGGTGTCTGAGGAACTCCAGAGCAGATGACCACCTAATCTATGGAGATGATTGGAAACAATACCCTCTGTACCGCACACACACACACGCACACACACACACACACACACACTGACCACTGACTGACTGACTGACTGACTGACTGACTGACTGACTGACTGACTGACTGACTGACTGACTGACTGACTGACTGACTGACTGACTGACTGACTGACTGACTGACTGACTGACTGACTCACTCACTCACTCACTCACTCACAGACCTTTTATGGGGCCTCATTAAAAATTCAGTTCCATTTTAATGCAGCCAACCCGCCTGCTTCCTAAACTCTAAAACGCCGACGTCAGTCCGCCTCTCTCCCCGTCCATTTTGAACCTTCTCCCTCTGCTCCCTCCCTCCCGGTCACCCCACCCACACACTCTCTGTCTCTCTCTCTCTGCTCTCTTCTCCCTCCAATCAATGGTCTTGATCGTAAGCCTTGCAAGCGGCCTCGTCCAAGGATCTATTCCGAGCTTGACTTGACCAAATTCAAAGCACTGATTCGGTTCTCGCCCAATCGGCTTTCAACGCGTGACACGATTCAAACGCCAGTGACCAGCAGCCGGCAGATGCTCTGTCTGCTGTCTGCTGTCTGCTGCCGGGCGGAGCGGGAAAGTGAGGTCATGGGGATTGGCACGCTGTCAGAAGAGGAAGCGGAAAGGAGGCACCGCTGCGGTTCTGGAGGATGATGGGTGCAGTGGACCACTGGGTGGGCACTGGGATGGGTGCTGGGAGATGGACAGTTTAGGGTCCTTAGCTACAGTGCTGCTGCTGTGATACTACACTGCTGTTACTGGGATATACAGTGGTGCTGCTGGGACAGTACAGCACTACTACTGGGACAGTACAGTGCTGCTACTGGGACAGTACAGTGCTACTGGGGCACTACAGTGCTGCTACTGGGACATTACAGTGCTGCTGCTCTGACCTTACAGTGTTGCCACTGCTAGTGGGATACTACAGTGCTGTTACTGTGACCGCACAGCGCTACTGCCCCTGCTGCTCTATGACCTTGCTCTGTCTGGAGAATCACCCAGAGAGAGAGAGAGAGCAGTCCTTTTTTAATCAGCAGCACATCAAACCAAACGCTACGTAGGCAAAACTGCAGCTTTCCACTCACTGCTTACGCTCCACTTTCCCCCTCCTGCAGTCGTCCGTGGAACCACATAAAAACCTCAGCTGCTTTCGCTTTGTTTTCTGTTCCTTTATTTTTTATAATTTGTTCCCAAAAGCGCAGCAGAGTACTGGAGCATCGTTTGCAGATACAGTATATGCTGATATTTAATCATTTAGGGCTTTATACCTTCTTTATTTAAAATAAAATAGATTTTCTAAAAGAGTTGTAACTTAAAACAGATGATCATATGAGGGCAAACTTGAATTCACTCCAATATTAAAGTGTTTATTGCCGTGTGCCTAACCCTAACCCATTCTGTATCAGTATTCAGTACATTGTTATGTAAATATATATCCCTGTGGCCAGCCTAACATGACCTTCGACCTGCAGGTGTTCACGGGGATCTTCGCTGCGGAGATGTTTGCCAAGCTGGTTGCCATGGATCCCTACTACTACTTCCAGGAGGGCTGGAACATCTTTGACGGCTTCATCGTGACCCTGAGTTTAGTGGAGCTGGGATTGGCTGACGTGGAGGGTCTGTCGGTGCTGCGCTCCTTCCGATTGGTGAGTGGCAGTAAGGGGGCGGAGCTTCACCCGGTGGTAGATCAGTTGGAACCTCCTGGTATGTGCTCCGCAGGTCTCTGCTCCAGAAGGTCTCTGCTCCAGGAGCAGACCTTTAACGGCTCCTTTTGGGAATGCTTTGAATCGCAACCAATTTGAACTTCTTCTGCTTCTCCTCCTCTTTTCTTCTCCTCTTCCTTCTCCTCCTTCTTGTTCTTCTTGTTCTTCTTGTTCTCCTCCTCCTCCTCCTCCTCCTCCTCCAGCTGAGAGTGTTCAAGCTGGCCAAGTCGTGGCCCACCCTCAACATGCTGATCAAGATCATCGGTAACTCGGTGGGTGCCCTGGGGAACCTGACCCTGGTGCTGGCCATCATCGTCTTCATCTTCGCCGTGGTGGGCATGCAGCTCTTCGGCAAGAGCTACAAGGACTGCGTTTGCAAGATCGCCGAGGACTGCGTGCTGCCGCGCTGGCACATGCACGACTTCTTCCACTCCTTCCTCATCGTGTTCCGCGTGCTGTGCGGCGAGTGGATCGAGACCATGTGGGACTGCATGGAGGTGGCGGGCCAGACCATGTGCCTCACCGTCTTCATGATGGTCATGGTCATCGGCAACCTGGTGGTAAGGAGTACAAAGATACAAAGGAGAAGGCAAAGGAGGGGCAGAGTTCACCTGGACTCTGCATAGCCTCCCCCCTTACCCCCCACATTAAGTGCCAGGACGTACAACATACAATAAGTACGTAATACTTATTGTATGTTGTACGTCCTGGCACTTAATGTACGCACTTATTGTATGTTGTAGATCCTTGCACTTAAAAATAGTATTTAGCGTTGTGTAGCATCTTATCCTAGCTATCTTTGTTGTATACGGGGAATGGGTGAAACTAGTGATTGTTAGTGCTTGAAACTTGGTTCTATGAACATCCTTACTGTACCAACAGCGGCATATTGTTGTTTCCCTTTTTCTTCTTAGAAATGTACTTATTGTAAGTCGCTTTGGATAAAAGCGCTGCTAAAGGCCCTAAATGATATGTTATGTAAACGATTGGAATAGATGGGACTAACACCATGAGGAGCTGATTGTTGTTTATTCATTATGCTTCTATTAGTTTGGATAGAAGTGCCTCAGGGGTGAACAATAATCAGTCAGGGGTAGGGGTGTGGTGGGGCCGTGTGGGCCGTGGTTGGTGCGTTTTGTGACGGCCCCTGCCTGTGTTCCAGGTGCTGAACCTGTTCCTTGCCCTGCTGCTGAGTTCCTTCAGCGCTGACAACCTGGCCGCCACGGACGACGACGGCGAGCCCAACAACCTGCAGCTGGCCATGGCGCGCATCAAGATCGGCATCGCCTGGTTCAAGGTCCACATGCGCATCCTCATGGCCCACATCCTCAAGAAGGTAACCGTGGAAACTTTCACACCACCAGACCGACTGGTGTTTGTCTTCTTTGTGTTTGTCTGTGTCATCGTAACGGTTTCAACACGACTCGTCGTTGGATTAAACAAATGTTGATTTGATTCCTCACCTAGACTCGGCGTAGCCTCCCCCCCCTTACCCCCCACCCCCCACCACACCCCTCTTACACACTTATTGTACGTCCTGGCACTTAATGTACACACTTATTGTATGTTGTACGTCCTTGCACTTAAAAAAAGTACTCAGCATTATGTAGCGTCTTATCCTAGCTATCTTTGTTGTATACGGTGAATGGGTTAACCTAGCGATTGTTAGTGCTTGGCAATAATATAAACATCCTTACTGTACCGACAGCGATATAGTGTTGTTTTTCTTTCTCCTGACAAATGTACTTATTGTAAGTCGCTTTGGGTAAAAGCGTCTGCTAAACGCCCTGAATGTGAATTCCTCAGCCCCTCGAGGACGAGCAGAAGCCTCTGGACGACATGTACGACAAGAAGCTGAACTGCATCGCCAACCACACGGGCGTGGACATCAACCGCGAGCTGGACTACGCCAAGAACGGCAACGGCACCACCAGCGGCATCGGCAGCAGCGTGGGCAAGTACATGATCGACGAGGACTACATGTCCTTCATCCACAACCCCAACCTCACCGTGTGCGTGCCCATCGCCGTGGGAGAGTCGGACTTCGAGAACCTCAACACGGAGGACTTCAGCAGCGAGTCGGACGTGGAGAACAGCAAAGACGTGAGTACAGGACCGGTGTGGCCGCGGTGCGGCATGGCTGTTTCTTCTTCTTTAGTTTATCAACCGGCGTATCGGTTTCACCTCATGTTGTAGGAGGATGTCGGGCACAAGGTGTCGCTTCGCAGCGTATTATAATCGCTGGATTGTTTCCAGCTGCACAGATGTTACCGAAGTTGATATTTGATATCAATGAGGGCTTATGAGTATTGTGCGTAGGTGTCGGTGTGAGATGTCTCAGGACAGTCTGGGACCTGCTGCTCAGTCTGTGTGGATGGAGGGAGGGGAGGAGGGGAGGACTGACCAGAGACAGAGAGGGGGAGGGGGGGGGGAGGCTGAGGACTGACCAGAGACAGAGAGGGGGAGGGGGGGGGGGGGCTGAGGACTGACCAGAGACAGAGATGGGGAGGGGGGAGGCTGAGGACTGACCAGAGAGGTTTGAGCTAGACTCAGCACCGCTGCTCTCTCAGGAGTAGATCCCCACCGATGCTCTCCTCATGGTCTGAGATGTTTGATCCACACTGGGAGGGGGGGGTGACCTTGGCCTGGTTAGCAGAGGTAAGCAGGTCCAGACGACAGAGACAAGCAGCCTCCTCTCTGCACCTGCAGTGTCTCTCCAGGCTCTTCTCTCTGTCACCCCCACGCCCCCCGCCCACCAACACCACCCACCAACACCGCCCACCAACACCGCCATTGGAGGAGGACAGAGGCGCTGTCAGCCAATCATAGAGAAATAGAGGGAGGGAGGCTTCAGGGCTGTGGTATCCCAGACAGAAGGAGGGAGAGGGGGAAGAGAGTGAGTGAGAGAGGGAGGCAGGGAGGGAGGGGGAGAGGGAAGAGAGAGAGGTAAGCTTCAGTGCTGTTGTAGCCCAGACAGAAGGAGGCAGGGAGGGAGGGAAGGAGGGAGGTAGGGAGGGAGGGAGGGAGGAAGGGAGAGAGAGGGAGGGAGGGAGGGAGAAGCAACGAGAGGTAGAGACACACAGTGAGAGAGAAAAATGGGGAGAAGGTGAGACAGCGAGAGAGTGAGAGAGAGGGAATGCGGCCGCTGGCTGCCTGCTCAGGATTCTAAAGTGCAGCATCATTCTCTCGTCGTGCAGTGGATTGGCTCACTGCATCCGGGACTGCATGTGTGCCAGTGTGTGTGTGTGTGTGTTCTTCAACACCCTAACCCTGTAAACACCACTGCGCCCCGATCCACCTTGACTCATTGTCCGGTGCGGTGAGGATGAATCACCGAGGGCGGGATTCACTCCACTCTCATGTCTCAGCCCTGAATCTAAACACAACCCTTTCTCTAATACCGCCGTCTCCTCAGAACCGCTTAGTCGTCAGGAACGCACACTGTAGTGTTTACAGCCGGTGTGTTGTTGTGTGAGGATAACACTGTCACCTTCCTCGCCGGTGCAGCGGTCGCACTCCAGGGTTCCTGACGTCGTCTGGGACGTCTGTGACTCCCCAAGGTCACCTCAGTGGGGGAATGATTCAGTGGAGTAGAGGGGCCCCGACACGACAGGGCACCCCCAGGGTAGAGCCCCCCTGCTCTGTGGAGCACCTAACCCTGACCCCCCTGTGTCCTCTGGTCCGGAGGATCACCTAACCCTGACCCCTGCTCCGGGTCGGGGGGCACTGCCTAACCCTGACCCCCTGCTCAGTGCATCACCTAACCCTGACCCCCTGCTCAGTGGATCACCTAACCCTGAGCCCCTGCTCAGTGGATCACCTAACCCTGAGCCCTGCTCCTGTCCCCAGCTGGACGACACCAGCTCCTCGGAGGGCAGCACCATCGACATCAAGCCCGACCTGGAGGAGGTGGCGCTGGTGGAGGTGGTGGAGGAGTACCTGGACCCGGACGCCTGCTGGACCGACGGTAGGGGGTCCCCCGTCTCCCCCATGTTGTCTTCCCCATAGTGTCTCCCCCATGTTGTCTCCCCCATAGTGTCTCTCCTATATTGTCTCCCCCATATTGTCTCTCCAATAGTGTCTCCCCATAGTGTCTCCCCCATAGTGTCTCTCCCATATTGTCTCCCCCATAGTGTCTCCCCCATAGTGCCTCCCCCGCATTGCCTCCCCCATATTGTCAAACAGAAGTGTCAGGCTCATCGTACCTGTTCTGTTTCCCTGACAACCAGAATGCATCGCCAAGTACAAGTGCTGCGACGTGCCCATCACCCATGGCTGGGGCAAGCACTGGTGGTTCCTGAGGAAGACCTGCTACCTGATCGTGGAGCACAACTGGTTCGAGACCCTCATCATCTTCATGATCCTGCTCAGCAGTGGAGCGCTGGTAAGACCCCCACCGCTGGTCCCCCCCCGTCTTTGCCCGTCATCCCGTTTCTAGATCTGAAATTGTTTGCGACCTCAACTTTAACTTTTGTGCGTCTGCTTCCACGCTAATTGTTTTCACCCAATCACACACACACACACACACACACACAAAAAAAAAAACACAGACAAAACACACACACACAAGCAGAGGGGTGTGGGGGGGCTCTGCATGGACCGAGGATTTCAGCATGTGTCATCAAAGGCCAGGAAGTAGCTGCTGTGCGTTTTCCTCCGGCGACGCGGCCTGATGGCGCCGCTAATGGACATCAGAGTGCTGTTGGTCCCGCCACCCTCCATCTCTGTGGAGGATGCCCGCCAGATAGTGATCCGAAGCACTTATGTGTTGAGGGGGTGAACACGGGCAGCCGGAGTTCAATGGCCTGAGTGCCCCCCCCCCCCCCGGAACACAGCCGCTCTCTAAGACACGCCCATGTGCTGTTTCACCTGAAACTGAGATCAAGGAATTCAGCTCCACATTAATCATCCCACCTTTGTGTGTGTGTGTGTGTGTGTGTGTGTGTGTGTGTGTGTCTCTCCTCCAGGCCTTCGAGGACGTGTACATCGAACAGAGGAAGACCATCAAGATCATCCTGGAGTACGCCGACCGCGTCTTCACCTACATCTTCATCCTGGAGATGCTGCTCAAGTGGGTGGCCTACGGCTTCGTCAAGTACTTCACCAACGCCTGGTGCTGGCTGGACTTCTTCATCGTGGACGTGAGTCTCCCGCCCCCACACCGACGCATGGACGTCTCATTATTTCAGTATTCGTCTGATTTCACGTAGTGTAAACATCGTATTCTGGGGGTCTACAGTACCAATGCCAATCAAAATGGAATTTAACTGAGATGGTGTGATTCTGTTTGACTGTTAACGCCTGATCCACAGACGCAACAAAACATTGCGTCACTAAAGTCGTACACACAAGCCCATCTCCTGCTCCACGTTCCAGACCTCCTCAGACGATGTGCTGAAGGCTGCTTCCAGGATGAGGCCCTATCAGGGATCTGCTCTCAGGAGAACCACGGCTCTCTTTACCGCTCTGCTGTTCAATACGTTAAAGTCAAACGGTTCCTTTGTCCGTTTCGGGGCCCGGGAGAGGGAATGGAGAGGGGCCGTTAACATCTGAGCGTTCAATAATGTCTAAAACAGATATCCTGTATGTAATGCATTAGATAGTATAGATCAATCAATAGGTATTGATTCAAGTGATCTATCTGATGTTCTCCAAGTGAACGTAGAACACGTGACCGGTGAGTGTTCTCCTCTGTTCTTATTTAATACCTGATGACTGGCTTCGTGGAGCAACGTGTTCCCTAACGTTCTGTAGGTTCACAACCTCGTTTTGGGCTAGCGTCTCCGTAAGCCAGTGAGCGTCCAGCTGAACCGTGCCAGCGAGGCTCATGGACGCCCTCCTCCCCCTGGGGTGGAGCGCAGTGTGGTAGGACACCCATAGGGTGCAGGGAGCAGGGAGATCTACTCAAGCGTGCGCTGCCTAACCACCCCTTGTCTCCCTCCCGGGTAGGAATCCCCACGGCCTGGGTAGGGTCCCGGTGGTCCGGGTTCCCCCGGGACACGTCCTCCCGGTGGACTTTATGACATTCCCACAGTGATCCCGGTGACTCTGGGGAACGACCGGAAGGGTTTTAAATGTCTGCTGGAACCCGAGCGTACCCACCACTGACCTGTCCTCTCTCTCACACAGCAGGTGTCTCACAAAGTGTATGTCTCTCGCTCTAAGGTAGAGAGAGGCTGCTGCTGCTGCGAGAGAGAGGGAGAGAGGGAGAGAGGGGGCACTGACAGGGGCCGTGTGTGAGGTCCAGGGTAAGGTCGATGTGTTGTGTGACGGCTCTTCCTTCGCAGGTCCTCCTCTCCTCCTCCTCCTTCTCCTCCTCCTCCTCTCCTCCTAACCCCCTTGCCCTCCCCCTCCCCAGAGAGTAGTCCCCCCAGCCCCCCCCCCCCTCTCTCCCTGTGTAACTCAGGCTGCTCTCTTGGTGTGTGAACCAGCGTGTGGTTTCCTTTCCGTGTGTCTCGTGGTAATCTCCTGTGCCGCGGTAAACTTCTGTGTTGTTGTGCAATGGCGTTTTTTTCCTCCTCCTCCTCCTCCCCCCGTCGTCTCCATCTTCTCTCCCTCTCACCGTTTCCACCACAAGTTTCTTTCCAGGAGTGCTGACAGCTTGTCGTAAGCTGCTCAGCGGGCTTCACCCCTGTTTGCCAAACTAAGAGCAAACTCAGTTAATCGCAAACTAAAACACATATCCAGAAAAAAACTTGGGGGAGTGTCGTGGCTATCTCTCTTAACGTTCTAGCTCACCTCCGTTCTAGCTAACCGTCTCTCTACCTAACTATCTAATCCTACCGGCCTAGTCTCTGTTGTTATCGTCCCCTTCTTAAGTACCGTCTCTCTCCGGGCACCCCTTAAACGTGTGCTTTCTTCTGCCCTACCCCCTCTCCACCTCTCTTTCTCTCCCCTATTCCTTTTCTCTCTCTCGATCCCTCCCTCTTCCCTTTACTCTCTCTCTCTCTCTCTCTCTCTCTCTCTCTCTCTCTCTCTCTCCTCATTTCCTTTTCTCTCTTGATTTTTCTCTCGCTTTCCTTTTCTCTCTCAATCTCTCCCCCTTTCCTTTACTCTCTTTCTCGATTTCTCCCTCTTTTTTTCTCTCTCTTTCTCTCCCCCTTTCATTTTCTCTCTCTCTCAATCTCTCTCTCTTTCTCTCCCCCTTTCCTTTACTCGCTCTCTTTCTCTCCCCTTTCCTTTACTGTCTCGTTCTCCCCCTTTCCGTTACTCTCTCTCTCTCTCTCCCTCTCTCTCTCTCTCTCTCTCTCTCTCTCTCTCTCTCTCTCTCCCTATAGGTGTCCATCGTGAGCTTGATAGCGAATGCGTTGGGCTACTCCGATCTGGGACCAATCAAATCGCTCAGGACTCTGAGAGCTCTGAGGCCTCTGAGGGCCCTCTCACGTTTCGAAGGGATGAGGGTAAGCCAGGGACTGTCGGTAGGACTGGCCCCAGGTCAGCAGCAGAGTCACCATGCTGGAGGTTACACCTTAGACTCAAGGGGAACTCATCGATCTCCGAGCTGCACCAGAGAACAAGGAACACTGTCTTTAACACATACCGTAGCTTCAGGTGACCCCGACATATCTGTAGTCAATGCTGATCGATATTGTTTTCAAATGTTGTGTGATTGACATCACATCCTATAACTGATCGTCCGGATATATTCTACAAAAAAAAATTTTTCTCTTTATTTGCAAGAATCGTACCATCGAAACTCCGGACCCCTCCCACTCACTAATTACAAGCAAATAAAATTAAAATGAATATATCTAATATATTCTGCATTCTTAAACGTTGACCTGGGGCAAGAGTCCCTGCATGTGGACGAGGTGTTCCTGAGGCCCTCGGAGACTCTATGGAGACAGTAGCGTTCCCTGTGCTCCTCAGGTGGTGGTGAACGCGCTGGTGGGAGCCATCCCATCCATCATGAACGTGCTGCTGGTGTGCCTCATCTTCTGGCTGATCTTCAGCATCATGGGTGTCAACCTGTTTGCGGGGAAGTACTACTTCTGCTACAACGAGACGTCGGAGGCCATGTTCCTGCCCCACGAGGTCAACAACAAGACTGAGTGCATGGCCTACATCAATGCCAACTTCACCAACGTGCGCTGGAAAAACGTCAAGATCAACTTTGACAACGTGGGCGCTGGATACCTGGCCCTGCTGCAAGTGGTGAGCGGCCGTCCGTCCCGCTCTCAAAGTCAAAAGTCAAAGTCAGCTTTATTGTCAATTCCAACCAATGTACAAGACAAATAGAAGAACCAAAATTTAGTTTGTCTCTGACCCACGGTGCATTAAGTATAAAAGGATAAAATTAGGTAAAATTTTATAAAATAAGTAATATTTACAATAAATAAATTCTAAATAGTGCAAAATAGTCCTATTCCATAATAGTGGAATAGGACAAAGGTAGGCAAAAAAGTGTGTGATGCTGCTGAGCAGAGGTCTCACGATTGTGTCTTCTTCCTCACAGGCCACCTTCAAAGGCTGGATGGACATCATGTACGCAGCGATAGACTCCAGAAAGGTAGGCGTGGCCAGAGGGCCCAGAGTAGTCATTGGCTGATGAGTATTAGAACATGGTTGTTTAGATGTCTGTTTGATTTGGGGGTGCTCAGGTGGAGGACCAGCCCATCTACGAAGACAACCTGTACATGTACGTCTACTTTGTCGTCTTCATCATCTTCGGATCCTTCTTCACCCTCAACCTCTTCATCGGTGTCATCATCGACAACTTCAATCAACAGAAGAAAAAGATAAGCTGGTTTCCTCCTTGATAATGCAGACTGCAACGATGGCTGTCAAATGTATGACTGGGACATTATTATGTTTAACAAAACCATGATTTCTCTCTCGGATGGTGAACTAGGTGGTTTGTATAATGGGACTTCCCCTGCCAGCTCAGTTTCAGCCATTGAGAAAGGGTGATTTATAACGACCAGAACCTTTCTCAGAGTTCAGATTGTAACCATTTCTCTCTTGCCTCCGATACTTTGGAGGTCAGGATATCTTCATGACGGAGGAGCAGAAGAAATACTACAATGCCATGAAGAAGTTAGGATCAAAGAAACCACAGAAACCGATACCCAGGCCACTGGTAAGGACTGGAGTCACCCGTTCTCCATTTTGAATATCGCCACGGCCAATGACCTTCGACCTTGACGGCGGCATATAAGCATGTGAAGATAACTGGTGGTGCTTCTGACAGAGCTTCTCCAGCCAGAGTCTCTCCAGCCTCTCAGCCCTGCCTCACGCTCCTCATCTCCCTCTCCCCTCTCTACAGAACAGTTTCCAGGGCATGGTGTTTGACTTTGTGACGCAACAGGTGTTCGACATCTCCATCATGATCCTCATCTGCCTCAACATGGTCACCATGATGGTGGAGACGGACGACCAGACGGACGAGACGGAGCACATCCTCTACTGGGTCAACTTCGTGTTCATCGTGGCCTTCACCACCGAGTTCGTCCTCAAGCTGTTCGCGCTGAGGCACTACTACTTCACCATCGGCTGGAATGTGTTTGACGTGGTGGTCGTCATTCTCTCCATCGTGGGTAAGCCTTCGGATGGGAGGGAATGGTTGCTTTCTCCTCTCGTGGAGGTCATCACGATGACAGCAGAGACCTGTGTTTGGTGAGGTGTTAGAGATTATCCTGCACTGCCTGAGAGTGCAGAAAAAAACAAAACCTGCTCTTCTGCATTGACCAGGCATGGAGAGAATGTTGGTCGCAGGGTTTGATGTATTTTGAGAGCGAAGAGTCCCTGGTGGGCTCAGCCGATTGAGGTCTCTAGTGGCTCTCTCGCTGAGACCACCATAAGTCATCACCACACTCTTCTTTACAGTCGGACTGATCATGTGTTCTCTGCTTCCATTTCAGGGATGTTTCTGGCGGAGTTGATCGAGAAGTACTTTGTCTCGCCGACCCTGTTCAGGGTGATCCGCCTGGCCCGTATCGGCAGGATCCTCCGCCTCATCAAAGGAGCCAAAGGCATCAGGACTCTGTTGTTTGCGCTGATGATGTCCCTGCCCGCCCTGTTCAACATCGGCCTCCTGCTTTTCCTGGTCATGTTCATCTTCTCCATCTTCGGCATGTCTAACTTTGGCTACGTGAAACACGGGGCCGGAATCGACGACATGTACAACTTTGAGACCTTCGGCAACAGCATGATCTGCCTGTTCATGATCACCACCTCGGCGGGTTGGGACGGCCTGCTGCTGCCCATCCTCAACTACCCCCCCGACTGCGACCCCACCCTGGAGAACGCCGGCACCCCAGCCACGGGCGACTGCGGAAACCCCTCGGTGGGCATCTTCTTCTTCGTCATGTACATCATCATCTCCTTCCTCATCGTGGTCAACATGTACATCGCCATCATCCTGGAGAACTTCAGCGTGGCCACGGAGGAGAGCGCCGACCCGCTCAGCGAGGATGACTTCGAGACCTTCTACGAGATCTGGGAGAAGTTCGACCCGGACGCCTCGCAGTTCATCACCTACTCCAAGCTGTCCGACTTCGCGGATGCCCTGGACCAACCGCTGCGCGTGTCCAAGCCCAACACCATCGAGCTGATCGCCATGGACATGCCCATGGTGAGCGGGGACCGCATCCACTGCCTGGACATCCTGTTCGCCTTCACCAAGCGCGTGCTGGGCGACAGCGGCGAGCTGGACATGCTGCGGCAGCAGATGGAGGAGCGCTTTGTGGCGGCCAACCCCTCCAAGGTGTCCTACGAGCCCATCACCACCACCCTGAGGCGCAAGCAGGAGGATGTGTCGGCCAAGATCATCCAGAGGGCCTACCGCTCCTACCTGGCGCGGCGCGGCTTCGTGTGCAAGCGGAAGCAGGCCAACAATAAGGTGGAGAACGGCGGGACCAATCAGGACCATGAAAAGAAGGAGGGCACACCCTCCACCGGCTCGCTGCCCTCCTATGACAGTGTAACCAAACCTGACAAGGAGAAGCAGGACGACAACCAGGAGGGCCGGGGAGGAAGGAAAGAGAAGGGAAGAAACCAGAAAGACGTCAGGGAATCTAAATGTTAGAGCTTTGGAGTAATAATCCCAATAATAACAATAATAATTATAATAATGTAACTTCAAGCAAAGCGAGAGGAAACCATCTAACCCACACAGATGTACAGATTATTTCATTTGCAAGTAAGAAAAAGAAAATTATTCAATAATTTTGTTTACAGACTTCATTCTTGTATCAACGCAGAGAGAGGCCGCCTGATCCGGCGCAGCTTGAAGACACTTGAACTCAATGCCGCCCAGACATAATCAGCGTACTGTGCCACGGCGTTGCATCTGCACTACTGATCAAAAACAAAAAGGGAATGAAAAAAAAAAAAAAAACACTGAAGAGATGTGCTGGGAGGGCAGACGCTCAGACCAGTTCCACTGGGAGAGAGACTAGTAACTTCTGCTAGAGCACGAAGGAGAGGAACTCACTGGGGAACCGAGATGTGGATGCAAGCAAACGGATTTCCGTGGGGGGAAAATAGTCTTGGGGGTGCAGGGTCGGAGTGTTGGGGGGGGGGAGGGGGTGGTGGTGGGGGGGTAACGGAGGATTGTCTTCTTCATAGAGTGAGTCAAGAGGAAGGAGCGGGGGACGAGAGACATAAAGACCCAGAGAACGAGGGTTTTCCTTGGTTTGTTAATGCTGATTATCCTTGTATCTCCACTTCATTTGAGAGGCAAAAAAAATGCAAAGAGGTAAAAAAAAAAAAAGAAAAAAAAAAGAACAATAGTCAATATTTTAAAGCGTGTCACTTAACTTCTCGACTCATTTTATCTTTGTTACCCACATCAAATGCTTTTTCTACATGGGCTTCACACCGATTGGTTAAGGGTCTGTTTATTAAGGGGTCACCTCGGGCCAAGGGCTTACATTTACTCAGAAAGATTTCCAAACAAATACATAAATAATTGTGCTTGTTCAATGCATAGAAATGACTTGCATGATGGCATGTTTTGATCAGAAATCTTGCATGAATAATCATAGTCCACAAAACACTAATACTCAGACCACGGCGATGGCTGGCGCTGCCTCCAGGCATTGTCGGAAATTGAACGTTAGATCAAATCATTTGTTTGACAAGGAGACGCGATATGGGGGTTGATAATCTAACATGGAATCCTATTTTTTCTCTCTTAAAACAACACTTTTAAAATGGAAGATATTATAACTGTTGCCTACATAGACATGGAGGAGAGCGCTGTCGGCGAAGGGGGGTGAGGGCCGCGGAGAGCAGACGTGTGTCTGCTGCTCTGGAGACGGTCAGTGTGGTGGTGGTGGAGATAATGGATGACTGTGTATTATGGGATTGTACTGTTGGGGAAAAAAAATACTGTAAGAATATAGAAGCTTATATTTATAATTTGTATGCAGCATTCTCACCTCTGTAATGTATCATACCATCTGCCTTTGTTTGTTGCGAGGGGAGTTTTAAGAGTGTCTTAGGCAATCAGTGATCAGGAGGGGATTTCAGAAGGTGTGTCAACTTAATTTTTCCCGGTCTGCTTCCTCTGTAAGCGGCGGAGCGTTCTGGAAGGGCGTGGAAGGGGTTGTGATGAGTTCAACTATTATTGTTCCGTTTTGAAAATGGATTTGGCTCATTTGCACATGTTTTTGTCTCCCTCGGCGTCTGTCGGTCTAATAATGTATCTTTCCGTGGCTGATCCTGATTTAACACATGTTTGAGCCACATTCAGGACGAGGGGGAGGGCGACGGTCTTGTTTGGTGGGTGTCTGTCAGCTACTGGCATGTTGGAGAGAGCGAGAGAGAGAGCGAGCGAGAGAGAGAGAGAGTAATATTCTGAATGGATGGAAGATATTGTGTGGAGAAGCCAAAGAGACCTGCCTTGCCGGTGGGATTGGGTCGTATGCCCTGCCCAGTCTCTTTTATCCCTGTCATTACTCGACAGAGAGACCCTAGAAATGTATGCAATGCTTGAAAAATTCACCCCTTTTTCTCAGGAGATATTATAGATGCATTATCATGAGCTCTGCAACTAAATGCAAGTGAATGTGACGAGAGTATTTATGAAAACATGTTTTACTCTTTTTGTGTTATATGCCACGCTGAGGGACAATGATGGTGGCCGGGGCCCTGTAAGGGCCCCCGCCAAGCCAGGGGCCACTCGAAGCTTCCTGCTTGTGATGCTTAGAACTATAAGGCTAGACGCATATGGGTCATATGGAACATTTTGCTGGCCTGTAAGTGGCGTGTTTGTATCGGTAGCAGATTACATTTGTGGTAAATGTCACCATGGACTGTCACCTGGTCTCAATAAATTACGGTTAAAACAATACTATTGCTCACCCCAATAATAATCACGGATTTAGAACACACTGTGAGGAGATGTCATGGGAGTAGACTGGTGGACGTAGGTACGAGCAGCACACTGATTCTTTGTTTGGAGGCTCAGAGGACATGCCCCGGAGCAGCGTTGACCCCCGTGGTCTCCAGCCTCTCATTCGCCATGTTTCTTCATATTGCTATACTGCATAATAAATACCAAATAACCAACAGAGCAATGGATGCATTGTTATGGTACTGTGAGCCGAAGCACCACACCAGAGCTTTTTGCACTTCCTGTTGTGCGGTGATGTCACTTCCTGTTTATGAAAACATTACCCTGGTCCCGTTCGGGTTCTGTGGTGTCCAGTTGCTGCATGAGATGACATCAGTGTGGGCGTCAACTTGAACCAAATAAAACTGAATGATACGCATAAATGCTACTGCCGTCCGTTTTCTCAAGACCTCCGTGGACAACAGGACAACTAACAAAATAAATACGAATATACACAGCTATACATCCATTTGGGGAAAAATGTACAGTCCAGGCTATGTTGTATACGGCACAAACTTCAGAAATTAAGAATGGATTTTTAAAGTCTATAAATAATGTAATATACCATTTTATTTTAACGGCATGCGTAGTTTTTTGTAAATACAGAATTACTTAAAAACTACAGCTATTAAT
>NC_140272.1:6380181-6410181 GCF_964030765.1 Micromesistius poutassou
AATTGACCTACATCCTGCAGAAGCTGTGTGGGCGTGGTTCTGAAGCTGTGTTGGTGTTGGGTTGACGGAGGTGGGCCAGTGTTCTGGTGGTGATGGAGGAAGGGTGTGCTGTTATATGGAAGGCCAGGATCCTGAGCTCCAGGGTAGCTGAGATACAAACATTTTCTAATCTGGATTCAGGATTAGTGTTCAAAGAAATTACTCCCCACAGACGAGACGTGAAAGACTTGTTTTTGGCATAACATCTTCATTTCCAACAAACAATTTTCTTTTAAGGTACAGTTTTTTTGTGTGAGGTAGACTGACAGATCAACTGACATGAAATAAATATATTTCCATGTACGCCTTCAAAATGAGGTAGAAATGGTTACAGAGATGTACAAGATTCAATAACAAAGATACTGCTGAGTGACGATAACAACATTGAAATCCCACATTTTGCTGAACAAACTCCTCACCAGCGGCCATATCCATACAGTGTGTTCTCTGTTTACCCATAACACGGTGGACGTCTGTTGTTACCGGAAACATGGTTCTCAATGGGCCGTTAAAGCGCTTCAAATCTGGTGGCTAAGCGCTTGGTTATGGTTTTAAGGGGTCAAATAGTCCTAATTTTCTTTTGTTGAATCTCAGCACAATTGGAGACAGGTTGTGTTTGGATGCTTGTAAAATGTCATCTGAATTCTGGGTCGGCGATATAATCTTGTCAACAGAAACGCTTCTCAAAATGGCCTGTAAATAAGATGTATTTCCATCACGTGCTAAGCTGAGTTTCATACTAAATCCTACCATTAACGCAAACAGAAAATCTCCCCTCTGTGCAAGTTTTTATAAAGAAGGTTACCTTTTGACTAATTAATACAAAACCCAAGAAGGTTCAATTCCAAAGAAATAAAGTATGGCACACTAAAAGCTGACACCATCATCATCACGTCAACGATCTTAAAGTATAATCCGCATATTTTTATCCATTTGCTAAATCAACGCATCGCCTCCACAATCCCCACATGTCGTTGTTCCCCACAGTGCAGTTGTGACGCACTAAATAACCTGTGACACGTTAAAACTTCAAAATGATTACCAAGTGATATGATTTGAAAAAGTAACGATGCACATTGCTCACACATTCAATCCTCCCTGCAGAGTTCTCTATGCTGATATGTCGTCTGTCCAGCCTGAGTGCTTTACTTGTCTTAAGTTTGTCCATCAAAAGGCTTCCATCATTACTAACTACTAACACTTAACAGGTACATTTCCTCTCCGTCAAAACCTATACGAGAAATACATCTATACATGAAGAAAATATGGTTCATATATCTAAAAACATCAGCGATGTACATAATGGCATGTATTGTCCTTTTTTTTTTTTTTTTTAAGAAAAATATCTGAATTACATTCAACATTTCAGGCCTTGGTATAGCAACCTCAAGTTTAATTTCCCAGAGTTATGCAGGAATTATGCATGTCCTTTGTGTGTGTGTGTGTGTATGACTAGATGTGTGTATTGTGTGTGTGTGTGTGTGTGTGAGTGTGTATGTGCCTGTTTCCTGGTAATATAGAGGGCCCTCAACCACTTGTGTGTCCCTGAGGTGTTCAGAGTACGTTCTACTCCCTATCAAAGACCTGGCTCCACTATGATCCGCTCCGCAGAGCTCCCTATGACACCCTAAAGGTAAAACATACATTCTTATTCTTTCTTGTCTGAGGTAACAATATTTTTCCTGAGTATTCAATCACAAGACTATGAATCATTCTTTTGAAATAAAGAAAAAAAAGAAAATACTGGCAGACAGGTAGGCAAATCATCTTGAAACGCAGCGCGGAGCAACCATGGAAATAGGCACTGAATGGAAGGCATGGGTGTTCAGCTAACAGGGCCTGTGTGCACTAATCATGTGTGCTCATGCACCATTACAGCCTATTACTCCAGTCAACAAGCTGACCTGCCTGTCAATCATTGTAGCGTACGTTGACGGACGGATCACAATGCAATCGTTGGATTCACCTTTTGGTTTGATTGCCAGAATGACCATCTGTGCTCAGGATCCACTTGTCACTCTGCTCTCGCATCACACATCTCTGGAAAAATTGCCTACCTGTTCGTTCGCAGCGGGTGAAGCATTGCATGTAAACATCATGCTCTGGAGATGCCTTCTACCCCTTCTGCTTAGTACAATTTCAAAATGAATGAATATCATGGATTCTTCCCTTACACTTTTAGTACAACAGCCAGATCCTATTCATTATTTAATAAGCAGTGCTATAAAAAAAGTGTGAATGTTGAAAAGGTTTGAGAAAACTAGGAAGGGGAGGAGAGGACAGAGAAAAGAGACAGATAAAGAAGATAGTTAAACGACGATGAAACAAATGCAAAAACTTCTGGGTGAAGGAACATTCAGGCCTTGAGCGCTGGCTGGAGGCCCTGAGCTTTGGAATCGGCTTGTAAAGTAGCAGTGATTGTGCTGAAGTAGTTCGACCATTGCCTTTCAGTTATTGCTATCATTACTTTTTGGTCTGAGTTAACATTTGTGTTGCGGCAAACAGTATTGCAGTTCAAGGCTCATTACAAACGGCATATGGCCGCTCCACTGTGAATCCCACCTCTACACGTAGGTTGGATTGGAGACTCCACAGCCGCAGAAGTGAAATAAATAGAATCCTGAGAGACACAGTCAGGCAGACCTTTCTGACTCATAACACAATCTATCAATAATTTGGCTCAACCTCATTTATAACCCTAAACACACAGGAACCCCCCCCCCCTCCCCAGTACCCCTTGGAAGAAACAAAAATAGTGTAAATGACAAAGTCGAGTAGGATATGTTTGTGTCTTTGCCCTTTGCCCTCTGGTTAAATCAAACAGACTCTTAATGCCAAATCCATTCTCCCAGCGTTCGCCCTGAATTAAGACCCGTACTTTGCCTCCAGAACTCTGCAACCCTAGGCCGGTACTTCCGGTACCGGTTCAGGCTATCAGCGGCCCCCAGTGGCGTCCTCAGACCTCGTGTGGGATGCGGGTATCTTCATAGGCATCCTCTGAAGATGAGGGAAGCTGTTCTCCCCTGATCCACTCTCTCTTGCCAGGCCTGAGGGGGGGCTGTAGTCCCCTGCCCCGCCGTACGGTGATGTCATCAGGGCTTTTCCCACTTTGTAGGCCTGCTGGTCCGAGACCGAGCCGTTCATGTCGAAGCTGTTGCCGTGCCCGTTGGCGGGGCCCTTGCTGTGGCCGTTTGTGTGGCCGTTTCCATACTTGCGGTACCGGGAGCCCTCCGCCTCCCCTCCCTCACCCCCGCCCTCACTCATCTCAAAGGCCTTCCGTTTGACCGGTGCCACGGTCTCCGAGACCCCTCCCAGGCCGTGCGGAGGGTAGCCGTACCCGCCTCCCACCAGGGTGGGCCGGGGCGCCAGAGGGGCTGGGGCACTGAGCCCCGAGGGCAGGTAGGAGGCACTGGGGTGGCAGTAGCCAGAGGCCAGGCCGGGCTGGGCGTGTGGGTAGCCCACAGCGGGGTAGTTGTACACTGGAGTGCTGGGGTTGTAGCTGGGGACCAGTGTTGGCGTGGGCTGTAGGGAGTGCAGGGGGCCAGGGGGAAGAGCGGCACCGGGCTGAGGGCAGTACCCCGTGGACAGGTAGGTGCTATTGTAGGCAGGAGGGTAGTCCTGAGGGGAAGGGGCACTGCAAGAGCCAGCCCCACTATAACTCCCATCAGAGGCTAAGTTGCTTACTACCGTGACGCTGCCTGTGGCTGAGATGCCGACAGACCCGGAGCTCACCTTTGCCCCGGTTAAGGCCTCTAGTCCGGGGTAACACTCCATACCCTGGCCCAGAGCCCAAGGCTCGGGTTCAGATTTCAGGAAAGTCCCAGGCTCCAGGTAGGCCCCGGGCGCGTGTCTCTCATAGGGCAGCTCGAGTCCTGAGTATTTCTCGGCGTAGCGTTTGAGAAGAGACGAAGCGGTGAGGGCTGAGATGTCGTCGCTGGCCCAGGGGTACCCAGTGGCGCCGCGGCGTGTGCCGTAGGGGTCATGTTTGTGAGCAGCGGGGGGGGAGGTGGTAGAAGAGACGTCTAGGTGCTGCTCAGGCCACGGGGACAAAGGGCTGGTGTGCTCCGGAGACCAGTGCATCTTCAACAGACCTAGAGAGACAGAGGACAGAAAGCAGGAATTCAGCTTCATGTGCAAAAATCCCAAGGCTTTGTCTTTCTCCTTGAGGAGTTTTATACGACCAACACTATTCAATGTGCTTTGTTTACAGCTTTTTGACCGCCAAGCTTTTCCTAAAAGGGCATCAGAGACTAGGCCGTGCTCAGTTCCCCCAGTCTCCAGCATGACGCCCACACCACAGCCTCCAGACCAGTCGCTACGGTGATAAGCCTCTATCAGCAGGCACACCGCCCTCCGCCTTTTACCTCTCTCACTGGGGCCATTGTTCCCCCCCCCCCCCCCCCCCCCGCCGAGCGTGTGATCTAATGTGGCCAGCACCCCAGGGGTCCGGGGGCCCTGCTAAGAGGGGCCACAGTCGCTCTTCATCAGAGAATAGAGCCTTGAAACTGTTCCAATCAATTGAGTAGTAAAGAAGGGAAAATATGAATCCTAATCCGATTTCTGGAATTAGTTATTCAGCCATTTATTTTCTGTATTATTCCTTTGCCATAAGCTAAGGGCTCCTTGAGTGAAGAAACTGGCCCCAGCCCTGCAGCGCTCTCCTTAATCAAAGCAATGGGGGGACGGGGCATGGCCACGTATGGGATTATTTACAAAGTGTGCACAATGTGAACACAGACGTCTGGCTGCGTATGTGTGGATTACGGCGGGTTGTGTCACATGTCCCAGTGGGACCACCAGATGGGCCTCTAAATGTTCCACATGTTGATCCCAGAGTTAAACGATCCTTCAGTACAATAATCCCGCTCATCCGATCCGTGGATCCCGGCTCTCGCAGTCAGCATGGTCTCTCTAGGATCTTAGCAATCCTTATATACTCCAGCCGTCATGTGACCGTCCTCACCGCTACGGAAACACAAACACACTACGGGCTACGGGCCACAGAGACGTAAATACTATCAAGCTCTGCAAACCTTCTCAAGCTAACAATTTAGGACGTTTTGTTTTGTGATTTACTTTTTGACGTACACATAGCATTACACAGAAGCAGGTACTCCGAAATACACACAGTACGATATTTTCTTCGAGCAGAAGAAGAGATCAGAACACAAAGAGAGGTGTTGTCCCAGCAGTGGACTTCAGTCTACTGCTAATTTTGCAGTAGGCTACTTCACAGCCTGCTGCTAACTTTGCAGTAGGCTACTTCACAGTCTGCTGCTAACTTTGCTTTGGCTGCGTTCCCACTCTGTTTTTTCAGGGCTTTGTGGACCACTGATGCTTAGTCTATTAGCTAATTAGCTTAACCGTAGACCTATGGGTATTTTATGGTGTAAATATGAGATGGATGATATCTGTTGGCTTTTATTTATTGAAAAGACACATACATACGGTACACTGGATTGCCAAAGTATGGCATGCTAATTGAAATGCATTTGAGACAATGTGAACTATTTCATGGTAGGTGTGATCTATAGTCCCTCAGTCAGATTGTCAAAGACATGGTCCTTTAAGTTTCGATGGCACACACTGAAGACCAAACACAACATGGACATGATACTCACTGGACATGCTGGGCCGTGTCATGAGCCAAAGGAGATCTGCTTTGCCTTTCAATCTACTCCTCTTACCCCTACTTCACCAGATGGTCCGTAATCTGCACAAGACATATTCAATGGCAGCGGGTGGAGCTAGCCCTCAGAGAACCCCATCACATTAGTCCCACAACGGAAGGACTGCTGGATAAAGTACGGGATCAGAGGAGGAGTGGAGCGCTCCGGTCCGAGCGAAGACCAGACTGAGAACCAGACTAATGATGGATTAGAGAGCATGGGGCTCATGGGAGGTTCACTTCCTAGTGGCCGAGGAGCCATGGTGATGGAGCTTTTCTACTGGGATCCTGGAAGCATTAACTCAGGCTTAGCATTGTCTCTACATCGGGTGGATGAGGGGCAGATAAAGAAGGAGGAAATCTAAGAGTTTTAAGACCTGTATGTACATCTCTACACTCATTTGATTGTTATTATAACGATACTTAGGGATAGTGTAGAACTCCTTAAGGTTTCCTTATCTGAAATATCATTAACTTCCATAAACCACCTGCCTTGTGTATTATACTTATAGTATCAATGCTTTCCAAGGTATTTTGTGTTTAGAAGTGATTTGCATAATGATTAATAATCAGTGCTAGAAGCTGCCCTCCAAGCTGCCATGTGATGTTTGGACGTTAAGCTGCTGGCTGGAGATGTGGTATTTTCAGGATGGGGCCTGGAGCCCCCAACTCTAATCTAGGTCCTCATGTTGTCTTGGAGACACCCCTCCATGCTTAGCCATGCCTGGTTTACTAAGCAGAGGAGATGATGATGATGATGAGCACTAAGCTGGCTTGGCTCCTATCTCTGGTCGCTCTCCACAATTGTCATTAAGATGATAATGTTGTTTAGAACAACAGGGCGACACTGTGTTTTCTAAAGCCTGGGTTCTGGAAAGATCTGTGAGTAACGCAGGAAGGAAGGTGGAACAAACACACTAACAAGTCGTCTTATTGGACGTTGGTGTTATAAAGTGTGTGCGTGCCAGTACGCACACCAGTGTAAAAAAGGCTGAACCGGGAGCTTGTAAACAGGAGGTTAATCGATCCAATCAGGAGATGGACGAGGCCTCCAGCCCCTCCTACCTCCCCCACTCTCCGCTCCATACGCAGCTTTCAACGCCGTCCACTCAGTCCCACTGCCTGGCTCTGAGCGGCCGGCCTCTTCTTAATTATAGAGCCGGCCATGGAGAGGATTTGTCTGATCTCCTTCTATCTCCTGTTCCACCCTTTTAATCTCCAGTCCTCGGTGACTGATTCCAACGATTGCTTTCCTCAGTCAAAACTGCACCGGGTGGAGGTGTGGGTGATCACATGCACATCTGAGAAATAAGAATCTTTGTGTTTGCTGCCACGGCCAATCAGCAAGAATCTAGAGGGTAAGAGAACGATGCTTTGTTTGTCTTTTTCCTCAAGCATTCTCTATAAACACCATTAATAGTTTTACGACCATCTGTCCTGGAACTTTACCATTGTGTGTGTGCGGACTGTCCTGAGCGCATGCGGCCGGCCTCTGGTATTTGCAGTTTCAGTTGTGGTCCAATGCATGGTCAGTGTGAGCAATTAGGGGTTAATTAGATGAAAGTAGGGTGGGGGAAGGGAGCTGCTGGAATGGGCTTGGGGGGGTTGTGGCGCATCTAAAGGGGGCTGGGAGCCCACTGGGGGAATAAATCCTGAGGACGGGCGCTGGCCTCACTGCTGTGGTGCTTCCCACAATAAACAATGAAACCCAAGCTACAACAGACCAGGGCAGTGAGCACACCGACCTGCAGCCCAGAACACGGACTCCACGCACAAAGTTTTCCGAAGCATTTGTTTTTTGTGAACCCGGGTTTAGCGTCCACCGACTGACCAGTAAGTCCTGGTCATCTGAGTCAAGCCCCCGGAATGCATGGAATCCGACCTGAGCTCTATTTACACAGCACATATCCTCCTGTTCTCACACACACACACACACACACACACACACACACACACACACACACACACACACACACACACACACACACACACACACACACACACACACACACACACACACACACACACACACACACAGGGTCCAGTTCAAAGGAGATGAGGCACAGGGGTTAGCAGATGATGGAGTCCTGAACCAGAGTCCTGAACCAGAGTCCTGAACCAGGGTCCTGAACCAGAGTCCTGAACCAGTGTCCTGAACCAGAGTTCTGGACCAGAGACCTGATCCAGGCTCCTGGCCCCAGGTCCTGGCCCAGAGACCTGACCCCAGGTCCTGATTAATCACCGGCCGTTTTCTTCCACATTACTCACTGATCGTATTCATTAGGCTGCGCTGCCTCCGCTGGCAGGATCAATACAGAACATATCAGCGGACCGATGGGATATTAATATACCACAAAGCTGGGGTGCTTAGCCCGCCTAACCGCCATTAACCAGTCAACGTGCGGGATATTAATATTGTCACACACACAGGCATGGAAACACAAACACTGTGTGTGTGTGTGTGCGTGTGTGTGTGTGTGTGTGTGTGTGTGTGTGTGTGTGTGACAATATTAATATTGTCACACACACAGGCATGGAAACACAAACACTGTGTGTGTGTGTGTGTGTGTGTGTGTGTGTGTGTGTGTGTGTGTGTGTGTGTGTGTGTGTGTGTGTGTGTGTGTGTGTGTGTGTGTGTGTGTGTGTGTGTGTGTGTGTGTGTGTGTAAAAAACATCCATGCGAGGTGCGTATTGTTATGTAAGCAAGGGCCAGAGTCCAGGGGAGAGACTCTGCCCTGACCCATAAACACACACACATTCACATATACAGTATATATACACACACACACACACACATGAACATGCACATACATTTACATACACACACATACACACTTAGATATATATACACACACTGCACACACACACACACACACACACACATTAACACATATATATATATATATATATATATACACACATGTACACACACATACACACACACACATTTACATGGGCCACCTAGTGTACCGGCCAGCATTCTGCGGCACTGCATCCATCAGGCCACAGCAAAACCCCCAGACCCATCAATCAGGTGGCAGGACGGCTGTGTGTGTGTGGGACGACTGTGTGTGTGGGGACGACTGTGTGTGTGGGGACGGCGGTGTGTGTAGGGACGGCGGTGTGTGTAGGGACGGCTGTGTGTGTGTGGGGACGGCTGTGTGTGTGTGGGGACGGTGGTGTGTGTGTAGGGACGGCTGTGTGTGTGTGGGGACGGCTGTGTGTGTGTGGGGACGGCTGTGTGTGTGTAGGGACGGCTGTGTGTGTGTGGGGACAGCTGTGTGTGTGGGGACGGCGGTGTGTGTAGGGACGGCTGTGTGTGTGTGGGGGACGGCTGTGTGTGTGTGGGGACGGGGACGTCTGTGTGTGTGGGGACGACTGTGTGTGTGTGGGGACGGCTGTGGGACGGCTGCAATTTCAAAACGAGCGTGGCTCATCGCGGGCGGGCTTATGAGCAAAGTCAGAAAAGGGTTCTGATGTAGAAACGTGTTCATGTGGCGTGTGTGTGAATGATATACTGTATGTATGTGTGTGTGTTTATATGCAAGTGTGTGTGTGTGTGGGCAAAATCAAAAAAGGGTTCTGATATACAAAACGTGTTTGTGATAATATAATATATTATATATAATTATATATATATATATGCATGTTATATATATATATATATATATATATACACATATATATATATATGTATATATATGTGCGTGTTTGTGTGTGTGTGTGTGTGTGTGTGTGTGTATATGTGTGTGTGTATGCCTGTGTATGAAAAATACACACACAGCTCTCCTAGCTCTCCTGTTCCTCCTGCTGTGAAGTCCATGATTTATGTCCGTCTTGCTCTGCTTCTCCCACACCAAACACTCCCCCCTCCTCCCCCTCCTCCCCCCTCCTCCCCCTCTGGGTGGTGTAGTAGGAAAAGCAGGAGCGTGTCCGAGCCGCTGTGGTCAGTGATCCCTTCCCCCACTCTCTTAACTCTCCCTCTCTCTCTCACACACACACACACACACACACACACACACACACACACACACACACACACACACACACACACACACACACACACACATGTGGCAGGGGGCTGGCCCCTCTCCTTGCTCATTGTGTCCACTCATATATCAGCCTGCAGCTGACCAGTGCCTGGCTGTCCTCCCCATCTGCCCTTCAGTCTCTCTCTCTCTCTCTCTCTCTCTCTCTCTCTCTCTCTCTCTCTCTCTCTCTCTCTCTCTCTCTCTCTCTCTCTCTGTGTGTTTGTCTCTCTCTCTCTCTCTCTCTCTCCTCTCTCTCTCTCTCTCTCTCTCTCTCTCTGTGTTTGTCTGTCTCTCTCTCTCTCTCTCTCTCTCTCTAATGCTGGTGGCTGCTTGTTGTTTCTCCTAATTAGTCACCGGCCCGATGACCTGATAATCAGCCTCAGTCATGGTGTGTCATAACGGTGGTGGTGGTGGCGGTAGGGTGCCACTGTTGTGTGTGTGTTGCAGCGTTTTGTGTTTGCGTAACACGGCGGTGTGTGTGGAGGTGGCGAGGGGGGGAGTGTCCCAGCTAATGAGAGGTGGTTGACACCTTGGTCCTAATGATCTGACCATCATTACCGGAGCCCCCCCACCCTGCTTGCTGGTTCAGAGCCCACCGAGGTCTGCACCAGGGGGTCCGTCACTCGCTGGGCGCTGACCCCAGAACACGGCCAGTGTGGGGGGAGTCGGTGTGAGCCTGGACGGAGAGGGATATAGACGGCTTCTCTGTGTGCAGAAATCTAGCAAGACGGCGCGAGTCGTTCGGAGGCAGGAATGTGGCGGAGCTGTGAGATGAACCTTCTCCTCAGAGCAGACCACTCTCTCTCCTCAGAGCAGACCGCTCTCTCTCCTCAGAGCAGACCGCTCTCTCTCCTCAGAGCAGACCGCTCTCTCTCTCTCGTTCTCCCCAGAGCAGACCGCTCGCTCTTCTTCTGCTCTCTGGTTCCCCCAAAATACCAGCTGCTGGTGGAGCTAGTGTCCAGCTGGCCGCAGCACCGCAGTTTGTGAAAAACCTAGGCTAAACATTTAGTTTTAACGTATTGTTCTTTTGGAACTCCAAGGCAGAGAGAAGGCGAGATTAATCCCTGATGCATTATTCCAATCATGTTAGCTTCGTAATCCTGTTAAAGCTTGGGCTTGATCAATAGCCGGTCAATATCAGCATATTCATCAGCCGGGATAGCGACCTTCCTTCATTAGCATACCTAGCTTAGCACGGAGGGGGGGGGGGGGGCCTGGAGGACTCACATGCCCGTTGACAAGGACACACGCAGTGTTGTGTACGAATCATAAAGGCCTGCTGGAGTTATTACCCAGAGCGCACCAGCGACCAAGGACACCTGACTGACTGACTCACAGAGCGTTTGTGTCTATATCTACCGACTCACTGAGATCAGGGATGCACAAGTCCTCTCTCCACGGCCCCGAGACACTAGGACACTATTTATGGAGCCGCCGTGTTTTCACACGGAGCGCCTGGAAAAAACACGGAGCCGACGCTCCCCCTGTGAAATTCCCAAATTCCTGGCTGCATAGGCTGGAGGCTCAGCTGTGAAAACCATTAGCGGGTCCCTCTCCGTGCTGCTGCCTCTGCTCAGACCACACAGGCCCGGCCTCAGTCTGTGTGTCCCCCGCCTTATCACTCCCTGTGGCGCGTACGTCTTCATTAACCAGAGCAACAGAGAGCCAACTCGGACTTCAACACCGCTGTTTATCGGAAGTAATTCTTTATCTCTCGTTGTTACATAAAACACACGCACGCACACACTCACCCACACACACACACAGCCGGGGTCCTTACTGTATGAGGCGAGAGGACTGAGCATCCTGCAGCCCGAGGGGAGAGGAGGGGGGGTCGTGGCGGGCCGGGCCGGCCCAGTGCAACCGGACCTCTGTGGGCTTCCTCTGCTGCTGACGCAGGCGGAGACTGGTGGGGCCGCTGGTGGAGCTGGTGGGGCCGCTGGTAGAGCTGGTGGGACTGGTGGGGCTACTTAAGCTGCTACTGGAGCTGCTGGTGGAGCTAGTGTCCGGCCGGCCGCAGCAGCGCTCCATGGCTCATCTCCCCCTGCTGCCCTGCTCCGGAGCACTGGCACCTGGGGAACCACACACTGTTGTCAGGGCACATGACAACAGGGGCACACGGCCCCCTCCACTGATGGCCGCTCCACTGATGGCCCCGCAAAGTCTGCTTCCTGCCAGGTCAGGGACCTGTGGGACCCGCTAGCCGTGTGCTTCCTCAGTTACGGACTTCTACACATTTAAACTTCTAATTTTTACCAAAGCGCCTACGATGAATTGAAAGGCCGTTACATGCATGTTAAGATCCACTTGCGGCGTGTGTGTGTGTGTGTGTGTGTGTGTGTGTATAAGCGCACACGTGTGTGTGTGTGTGTATATACACAAGCGCACACGTGTGTGTGTGTGTGTGTGTGTGTGTGTGTATATACAAGCGCACGTGTGTGTGTGTGTGCGTGTATACAAGCGCACACGTGTGCTGGTGTGTGTGTGCGCTGTGGGGCTCCAGTCTAAACGCTGTGACAGAGAGGAACGGCTTCACTCTCTCACTGCTAAACCACACGGCCACCAGAGACCAGCTCCTAGTGGGGTGAAGACAGACGCAGACCGCAGACCACAGACTAGAGAACTTTGGACTCCTCTAGAGAGAGAGGGGGGCTTCACTCACTAATACTTCATCTCATTAGAGGATCTCCAAACGGGTCGGACTAACTAAACCGGGTTGAGACGTGCGGCCAGGCAGAATTTAAACCAGTGTGGACTGGTATGACAGGAGGGCAGAATGTTATTAGGAGTGACCTGTCTCCCTCATAGCCGCTACAGCGAGACTCATCACAAGACCAGAGAACATGGAAAACAACAGGAATGTGCAGAGAGAGAAGAGAGAGAGAAGAGACACACACAGAGACAGGAAAGGGTAATAAATGTGGTCAAGTGATACAAATCCAAAGCCTTACCCAGCCATCCAACCCACTCACCTGCTCATGCCGGAAATGTCTGGGAAATCTGAAAAAAAAAAAAAAAGCAATCAAATATGTATTCCAAAAAAGTTGTCCAGAGATGTGCAGCCGTGTGTGTGAGGCTCGCCTGCTCCGCTGTTCTGGGACCCTAGCCCCTGCTCCGCTGCCCTCTGCTCTCCCCTCCCTCTCTCTCTTCTCCCTCCCCCTCTTGCCTGGTGACAACAGAGCAGCACATAAATCCCCTCCCCCAACCATACCACCCCTCCCCCTGCTCTCCCCCTCCCTCTCTCTCTCTCTCTCTCACCCCCCTCGCTCTCTTTTGTTGAAACTATTTAAGCAGGAAGAGAGAGAGGGAAAAAGTGACCAATCATGCACTGTCAGAACAGAGCCTGTGTGTGTGTGTGTGTGTGTGTGTGTTTGTTTGTGTGCCTTGCATACTTGTGCATGTCCTTGTGTGTGTGTGTGTGTGTGTGTGTGTGTGTGTGTGTGTACTTGGGTACTGAAAAACACAAAATGTTCCCCTCCACCAATCACATGAGAAGTTCAGTGGTTGTCAATGACTTCTATTGATCGGTGCATCGATCTAAGCATTGTTTGAAGGGTGCAGTTCAAACAACCATGTCAATATTACCTAATTCCTGTGTAGCCCCTCCCTGCTCACGCACACACACATACCAGCGAACGCACACATGCAGCGTAGGCAGATAGTGGCCTCTGAGGAGGACCTTAGGTTTAATGTGCCAGATTAGATAATGGGTCTCCTGTGGTCCGGTATGTGGACTGGTCCAGTCCACGCTGGGAGGCCCCCCTGCTGCTCCACCACGCGGTTGTAGTTCTGTATTTAGAGTGAATGTGTAGCCGGCTGAGCTCCTCATGTTACCACGTTGTAAACACGCCCGGCCCTTGTGAGTGTACGCACACACACACGCACACATGCACGCACACACACACACATATTGATCACTGCACACATACAAAGCTTCCTAATTTGTCCATTGCTCAGGTGAGGTTTAACCTGTCTCTGCACGGCGTGTTTCAGGGTGTGTTTCAGGTTCCCCTCGGGGAAGGGACGGCGTTCACTGAGACATTTTCAAAAAATGTTTTCCTTTTTGTTATTCAAAGTTTAGTAATGAACAACCAAAATAATGCCACCTTAATGCAATTTCTTACATCTGACATCCACCGCAATAAAATAAAATACTATAATAGAATACTACAATCTAGGTCTAGATCTTTCTTCATGTTCTTGTTTCCACTAAATAATATGCAAAGACATTGTCATTAATACTTTAAGACATTAGTACTAATTTTCAGTTTTCCATCCACAGAATGTTCTTTGCCTGTGAAAAGAGGAACTTTACTGAAAGATCTTCTCAGAGGGAACAAGAGTAGAACCTAGTCTGAGCGCCCCCACAGGCTCCACCTGTTAGTGTTAGGAGAGGTTCTTTCTCTATAGTGGTGGTGTTAGCAGTGGTGTTATGGGTGGTGTTAGCGGTGGTGTTATGGGTGGTGGTAGTGGTGGTATTAGCAGTGGTGTTATGGGTGGTGTTATGGGTGGTATTAGCAGTGGTGTTATGGGTGGTGGTGGTGTTAGCGGTGGTGTGTGGTTAGCGAAGGTGCAATGGGTGGTGTTAGTGGTGGTATTAGCAGTGGTGTTATGGGTGGTGTTAGTGGTGGTGTTAGCGGTGGTGTTAGTGGTGATGTTAGTGGTGGTGTTAGTGGTGGTGTTAGCGTCGGGGGAATGGGTGGTGTTAGCGGTGGTGTTAGTGGTGGTGTTAGCAGTGGTGGTGTTAGCGGTGGTGTTATGGGTGGTGTTAGTGGTGGTGTTAGCGGTGGTGTTAGTGGTGATGTTAGTGGTGGTGTTAGTGGTGGTGTTAGCGTCGGGGGAATGGGTGGTGTTAGCGGTGGTGTTAGCGGTGGTGTTAGTGGTGATGTTAGTGGTGGTGTTAGCGGTGGTGTTAGCGTCGGGGGAATGGGTGGTGTTAGCGGTGGTGTTAGTGGTGGTGTTAGCAGTGGTGGTGTTAGCGGTGGTGTTATGGGTGGTGTTAGTGGTGGTGTTAGCGGTGGTGTTAGTGGTGATGTTAGTGGTGGTGTTAGCGGTGGTGTTAGCGTCGGGGGAATGGGTGGTGTTAGCGGTGGTGTTAGTGGTGGTGTTAGTGGTGGTGTTATGGGTGGTGTTAGCGGTGGTGTTAGCGGTGGTGTTAGCGGTGGTGTTAGCGGTGGTGTTAGCGGTGGTGTTAGCAGTGGTGGTAGCGGTGGTGTTAGCAGTGGTGGTAGTGGTGGTGTTAGCGGTGGTGTTAGCAGTGGTGTTATGTGTGGTGTTAGCGGTGGGGTAATGGGTGGTGTTAGCGGTGGTGTTAGCGTCGGGGTAATGGGTGGTGTTAGCGGTGGTGTGTGGTTAGCGGTGGCGTTATGGGTGGTGTGATCATGGTGCTGGAGCATGAAAGGTTGTGTGAAGGCCCTCCGTCAGGTGAATCCCAGGCCTGCTCCACCTGATGTGATACTCAGCTCTTTCACCTGCTGACCGACCCAGACAAAAGAGAGAGAAAAACAAATAGCCACGCTGTTATTGTGAAGTGCAACAGGAAAACAATACGTCCATACAAGCAGCCAATGGGTTGCTGACGCTGTCCTTCTGAAGCCAGCGGAGGAGGTCAGCCTGAACACTTCCCTGGTGGAGTGAGGTGGAAAACGGTGTTTCTACGCCCCTTTCAAGACAAAACACACATTTTTGCATCCATGAGCAAAACTGAGATTTGACGTTTGTCAATACGAAGCACCTCGATTAAAATCGATTCATTTTTCTATCGATATTTCTTCCTGTGTTTCCGGATCCAAACATCGCCGGTCCTTCCTGCAGCAGCAGCAGGCAGCCGGTCCCAGAGCAGGCCAGGGGGACGGGAGGAGAGGTCAGGGTGCAGTAATGACCGTACAGCCCTGCCTCCGTCAGCAGTGCTGGGTTTGTGGTGTGTGTGTGTATTTGTGGTGTGTGTATGTGTGGTGTGTGTTTGTGTGTGGGTTTGTGGTGTGTGTGTATGTGTGGTGTGTGTTTGTGTGTGGGTTTGTGGTGTGTGTGTGTGTTTGTGGTGTGTGTGTGTGTGTGTGTATTTGTGGTTTGTGTGTGTGTGTGTGTGTATTTGTGGTGATTGTGTATTTGTGGTGTGTGTGTGTGTATATTTGTGGTGTGTGTGTGTGTATTTGTGGTGTGTGTGTGTGGTGGGGGGAGCCTCCTATCCCGGGGGTTATTTCAACGTATGTCGGCTTAAAAATAGCACACACATCTAAACGCACATAAAAGGTATAACATGCATAGGAAGGCACACACACACCCCCCACACACACACACACACACACACACACACACACACACACACACACACACACACACACACACACACACACACACAGCCCCTCACACACACACACACACACACACACACCTCGCGCATCACATGTAGGTGGTATGGGCGCGGTAACCCTAGCCAGCCACGGCCTGCCGGGTGGGACGGGTCACATGACAGTAGCTCAGCTCAGCTGTCAGCCTCTAATTCTGTCCCCAGCAGCTGAGCAGGCCCCTCCCCCCCCCCCCCCCCCCCCGCTCCACTGACCCAATGACACCCAGTGGGTGACACCCCCACAACGTCACCCTGCACCTCCGGAGCTGGACGGACCTGAGAGCCCCAAAATCAAACAACACACTCGGAATATGGTTTAGAAGACAACTGTACACACGCACGCACACGCACACATCACCCAGTCCTCACAATACCCGCTCTGTATGGAAATGATTGTGGTGTGTGTGTGTGTGTGTGTGTGTATTTGTGTGTGTGTGCCTGTGTGCGCATGTGTGTGTGTGTGTGTGTGTGTGTGTGTGCATGCGCCTGTGTGTGTTTATGTGCCTGTGTGTGTGTGTTTGTGTGTGTTAGTGTGCGTGTGTGTGTTTGTGTGTGTTAGTGTGCGTGTGTGTGCGCCTGTGTGTGTGTGTGTGTGTGTGCACACCTGTGTGTGGGCGTGTGTGCGCCTGTATGTGTGTGTGCGCCTGTGTGTGTGTGTGTGTGTGTGTGCGTGCACCTTATGTGTGTGGGTGAATAACGGGCTGGAAAAGCATGAGTGTTTGACAGGAAGGCGTTGGAGAGCAAACAGGAAGTGGGAGCAGCGGGCCATTGTCCCGTGTTGCCCGGCGCGACGTCAGCACTCTGCTGGCTGTATTTATTAAAGACACACGCGCCCCGCCGCAGGCCACGCCCGTCCCGTCAGCAGCACACAAGACATGTGTCACCGTCACCGTCCCCCTCACAGCGCTTCCTCTCCGGCTCACAGACTGGGTCCCAGATCGGCTCACAGACCGGGTCCCAGACTGGCTCACAGACCGGGTCCCAGACTGGCTCACAGACCGGGTCCCAGACTGGCTCACAGACCGGGTCCCAGACTGGCTCACAGACCGGGTCCCAGACTGGCTCACAGACCGGGTCCCAGACTGGCTCACAGACCGGGTCCCAGACTGGCTCACAGACCGGGTCCCAGACTGGCTCACAGACCGGGTCCCAGACTGGCTCACAGACCGGGTCCCAGACTGGCTCACAGACCGGGTCCCAGACTGGCTCACAGACCGGGTCCCAGACCGGCTCACAGACCGGGTCCCAGACTGGCTCACAGACCGGGTCCCAGACCGGCTCACAGACCGGGTCCCAGACCGGCTCACAGACCGGGTCCCAGACCGGCTCACAGACCGGGTCCCAGACTGGCTCACAGACCGGGTCCCAGACCGGGTCCCAGACCGGCTCACAGACCGGGTCCCAGACCGGCTCACAGACCGGGTCCCAGACTGGCTCACAGACTGGGTCACAGACCGGGTCCCAGACCGGGTCCCAGACCGGCTCACAGACTGGGTCACAGACCGGGTCACAGACTGGCTCACAGACCGGGTCCCAGACCGGCTCACAGACTGGGTCACAGACCGGGTCACAGAACAGTAACAGTAACCACAGAGCCTCCCCCTGCTCAGGACGGGGCGGCCGTCTCGTTCCCCACTGGCCTCTATGGCAGCTCGTTAAAATCTGGTAACAGAAAAATATTTAGACCAACGGCCCAAACCAAACACCTCCACACACAGAGGGATTCCTCTGTTTTGGTTCCAGACGTTACGATGTCAAAAGAGGGGAGTAGTCTCTATCAAGCACCACCCAGGGACACATCTCACACACACACACGCACACACACACACACATCTCACACACACGCACACACACACACACACATCTCACACACACGCACACACACACACACACATTGAACACACACACACACACACTGAACACACGCACGCACATTGAACACACACACACACACTGAACACACACACTGAACACACGCACACACAGACACACTGAACACACACACACACACACACAGCCCTCTCTCCGTGTGTGAGTGACTCTTTGTCCCCCGACCCCTGATGGAGGACGGACACAATATCCACGTCTGGTAATGGAGGTTAGATTAATTGCTGACAAATCTGTATTCAGCAGTTCCCTTTCTCTCCGCATGACAGATTTATGACAGAGATGGATGGGGGGGCGGGCCGGAGACCCCCGAACGGGACAACAGGCCAGCAGCTCACAGGGACCCTGAGAGAGCAGGGAGGAGGGCCCAGCGCACATCCCGCCTGCATGTGGCCTGAGGGCCCGCAGAGCGCGCTCTGTAGAGGGGGGAGGAGGAGGGTGTGTTGGGGAGACCGGTCTTTAACCGGGGGGGTGTTGGGGAGACCGGTCTGTAACCGGGGGGGGGGGGGGGGGGGGTGTGGGGGGGTGTTTTGGGGAGCAGAGACCCATCCCTGGACCCACAAGCGTGTCGCTCCATGGTTCTACGTAGTCCCGCCGTACCAGACCTCACCGTGCGGCGTCGCGGTGGTTCTGTCCTGCCTCCATCTTGCCTTGGGACAGGACGGCGGGTCCCCTGCTTGGTCCAGGGACAAAGAGTCTGAGGCCTCATCCTGCTCCATTTTAAAAAGACAGAAATGTTTCTGTATTTTTCTGGGTAAGGTAACCACTGACCCCCCAGGGTGACTCTGTAGTTATTACACGCTGGCTCAGGGAGACGCAGGGCAGCCATGGTGTCAGGCCATGCCTATCTCACACATTTTAATCCAATTGCTTAGGCCTGAGAGCCATCTGAACATAAGTGCCTCCATCCATCTCTCTCTCCCCCTGCCCTCCTCCTGGCCCCGCCTCCCCTCCCCTGATGTCACCGCAACCCACCTCCCTGATTGGTGAAGGCAAAAGCCCGCCAGCTGTTTGTAATCAGTTCTAGCATTCACGAGTCAGGACTCCATGATGCCCTGAGGCAGCACACACTTACACACACACGCACACACACACTTACACGCACGCGCGCACACACACTTACACACACGCGCGAGCACACACACTTACACGCACACACGCGCACGTGCACACGCACACACACACACACACACACACACACTGTGTGCATCTAACCTCCGATTTCTTCCCAGAGGCAGAACAAGATCACTTCCAGATGTGGAGCAGAACACCACCATGTTGACACCTGAAGGAGCAGAACACCACCATGGTTCCTCAGTGAGGAGCAGGAGGAGGTCTGGTTCCTCAGTGAGGAGCAGGAGGAGGTCTGGTTCCTCAGTGAGGAGCAGGAGGAGGTCTGGTTCCTCAGTGAGGAGGAGCAGCAGGAGGAGGTCTGGTTCCTCAGTGAGGAGGAGCAGCAGGAGGAGGTCTGGTTTCTCAGTGAGGAGCAGGAGGAGGTCTGGTTCCTCAGTGAGGAGCAGGAGGAGGTCTGGTTCCTCAGTGAGGAGGAGCAGCAGGAGGTCTGGTTCCTCAGTGAGGAGCAGGAGGAGGTCTGGTTCCTCAGTGAGGAGCAGCAGGAGGAGGTCTGGTTCCTCAGTGAGGAGGAGCTGCAGGAGGTCTGGTTCCTCAGTGAGGAGGAGCTGCAGGAGGTCTGGTTCCTCAGTGAGGAGGAGCAGCAGGAGGTCTGGTTCCTCAGTGAGGAGCAGGAGGAGGAGGTCTGGTTCCTCAGTGAGGAGGAGCTGCAGCAGGAGGTCTGGTTCCTCAGTGAGGAGCAGCAGGAGGAGGTCTGGTTCCTCAGTGAGGAGGAGCTGCAGGAGGTCTGGTTCCTCAGTGAGGAGGAGCTGCAGCAGGAGGTCTGGTTCCTCAGTGAGGAGCAGCAGGAGGAGGTCTGGTTCCTCAGTGAGGAGGAGCTGCAGGAGGTCTGGTTCCTCAGTGAGGAGGAGCTGCAGGAGGTCTGGTTCCTCAGTGAGGAGCAGCAGGAGGAGGTCTGGTTCCTCAGTGAGGAGGAGCTGCAGGAGGTCTGGTTCCTCAGTGAGGAGGAGCTGCAGGAGGTCTGGTTCCTCAGTGAGGAGGAGCAGCAGGAGGTCTGGTTCCTCAGTGAGGAGCAGCAGGAGGAGGTCTGGTTCCTCAGTGAGGAGGAGCAGCAGGAGGAGGTCTTGTTCCTCAGTGAGGAGGAGCAGCAGGAGTAACCAGGTTCCTCCGTGAGGAGGTCTGTGTGGAGGAGGCCCTCTGTGTACAGGCTGGTGGAGTCATGCTCTGCTGCCCCCTAGTGTTCACTGGCGGCGCTCACAGGGACGGCCGCAGCTGTGTGGAGCAGGTGTGTGGTTCCGTTATCCCGCGCGGCGGTGTGGTTAATCGTCTTTTGTCCGGCGTATCACATACAGCATCCATATATAAATATATACGGCGTGTAAAGCCCTCTGAGACCCACGGCATCGAGGGCTGAGCACTCTGCGGACGCCACAGCTGCTCTTTAGAACTGTAAATGACTCCAGCCACGCCTCCTCGTTTCAGTCACGCTTTATTTCAGGTTTGGTTTTCATAATCAAAAAAATGACATTGAATATATATATATAGAGAGAGAGAGAGAGATTTTTTTTGCTGATATATAAAACAGAATGGTTTCTGCTCTGAACTAACATTCAGTATTTGTGTTGACAAGGTCTCTGGACTCCCTCTGGTTTCTCCCTTCCTCTAGTCTCTCCAGGCCTCAGTCCTCTGGACTGTTCCATATCTCCAGGCTCTGGGTCTGAGACACTGTCTCTCTCTCGTCTCTGAGAGCTGGTCTCTCTCTCATCTCTGAGAGCCGGTCTCTCTCTCCCTCCTCTCTGAGAGCTGGTCTCTCTCTCCCTCCTCTGAGAGCCGGTCTCTCTCTCCCTCCTCTCTGAGTGCTGGTCTCTCTCTCCCTCCTCTGAGAGCCGGTCTCTCTCGCCCTCCTCTCTGAGAGCTGGTCTCTCTTTCCCTCCTCTCTGAGTGCTGGTCTCTCTCTCCCTCCTCTGAGAGCCGGTCTCTCTGTCCTTGTCAACCACACCCCCCACCCCAGTCAATACGACCTTGTTGGCTGGAAAGGACGGAACACCATGTTACTGGTACGAGGTGGTACTGGTACGAGGTGGTACTGGTACGAGGAACCAAAGAGCTTTGTCCTGATGGCCAGGGTTGGTTCATGTTTCATATTGTTTATTGATCTCATTAAAAAACACAATGCAAAGGATTGATGGTTATTAGAGCTTCCATTAACATATAAAGTAGTAGTAGTCAGCAGAACAGGGGAAGCCGACATATGGGATTATGATGAAACAGACTTACGTATATATTAATATATCCTCATGTGGATGTCCAAACACACACTGGAACACGGACATGTGGTGTGCGGTCAGGGGCCCCTCTGCACTCTCTCGCCCACGATGTAATGTTTATTTACAGTCTGAGTCCGTCCTGCTCCTTTGCATCTTCCTCTTCGTCGTTCTGAGCGTATGGGGCCTCAATTCCAGGGTCTAGGCCCTAGGCAGGGTCTAGGGTCTAGACCTAGGCCTGCACAGGGTCTAGATCTAGGTCTAGGCCTACACAGGGCAGGTCTAGTAGTCTATTCAGAGGGTCCGGGTGGAGCAGGGCCTAGAACTAGGTGGTCTGGCCGGAGCAGGTCTAGGTCTAGGTGGTCTGGGTGGACCTTATGCCCTAGCTTGTCATCATCATGTTGTTAACCTACAGAATGGTCAAGTATCTGAGCTGCATTCGGAGGCTGCTTAAGGAGACTCAAGGAGACTCAAGGAGACTTGTGGACGAGACAATCATGGCTTATTGAAGCGATTCTGAACCCGTTGCATTTCTTGGCACAACTATATTACAACTGTTGCTTATTCAGACTTATTATATCTTCGATGAGTTATATACAGACGGTCAAAGTAACATTCAAGGCTCCTATCTAAAAATAAATTATTATAATAAATTATTGTAGGTATTCTGTTAAAAATAAGACATATTTATTATTACCGTATCTACAGAAAGTGCAAACTAATGTAGAGTAAAACGATTATTCATGAATCCTCAGCTGTTCCCTAAGCTTTATGTTTCCCGACGTTCCTGAACATAACAGAACCTTCTGTATCTCCAACGTGACCAATCTCATTCAATGGCACAACTCAAACAATATGTAAAGGCTTAAATCTTGTTTCTGTCTTATTGGCACATTCAGTCTGCGTTGGATGAGGAGTTCAAAGATGTCATGTGTCCGTCATCGGTTGTTTGTTTCAGGTTGGTCTGTATATTCCCAGTTCTCTCTATTTTTCTGTCTTAATATAATATATGTTGCCAACCTTTCACGGTGTTTTGACAATTTAGGATAAATCAGCCTCAATTAGCGTTAATTATTGCCTAATGGTCCTTTTTGGTTTATCTCAGCAAATATTCAAAGAGTGGTTTAAACAACTCGCATACATTCAAGCATATCGTACAAGTATACAGATTCAGAGAAATGGCTTACACACACACACACACACACACACGCACACAAACACACACGCACGCCCACACACACGTTAAATATCCGGTCTTCCCTGACCCGTGATGGAACCCAAAGTGTCTTGCAGGAGAGTTCAGTAGCTTATGTCTGAGGTAAAGAAACAGGACATTACACCGGGACAGAGTACAGGACATCACACGACATTCAGCAGATCTACACAATCAGTATCAAAGACACGGTCCAGAAAGAGACATGTTTAGATGTCATGAAACACGGATTATTAGTCACTGACTCCACTGAACTATTTGACGTTCAGTTCTCAGTGTACACGTCAGAACACCGATACACAGGTTGGTTTTGTGTCCCAAAGGACTCATTATCTATTATTTTGTTTCCACCTGAACGAAACATTGTAAATCAAACCACCGTCACGAAGAGAACACATCATGGTACGTATAAAATGGACTCAACGGAAATAACCTGGTTTATGTTGAAGGAATATTCACACTCCCTAAGTATTGCCCAGCGTGGCGAGAGACAATCAGAAATACGGACTTCAGGGGGATTGAGGAGTATTAGCAGGATGTGCATATGAGTGTGTGCGTGTGTGTGCTATCAATTTATCTGTAGCAGTTATTGTGTGTCCGGCTGCAACTGTGTGTTTGTGTCTAATGTGTGTGATGAGTATGTGTGTGCGTTTTCCATTGTGTGTGCCTACGTATGTGTATTTGTTTGTCCCTGTGTGCGTTTGTGTATGGGTATGCGTGTGTGTTTGTGTGTGCAGCTGGTAGTAAATCTCAGAGTCCCCTCGTCTTCCCTCTGTCACCAGCCGGCGTGCGCTGACGTCCCAGAATCCTTTGCGTCTGGACCTCTGAGATGGGCTCCTGGCCCGACGCCTCACTCGTCTATAAACTGGATGTCCTCAATCCTGCAGGAGGAGAATGACATCACCATGTGAATGACATCACCATGCAGCAAGGACAACACCATCCTCAGTCACGCAAATCACTTCAATTATTGTTATCACATTTGTATAGAATATTATCCTTTTTATAAATCGTTACAATAAACTCAATTCTATAAATTATTCGAATTGTAATTAATTAAAATATTTTTTTTCCATTATTTATAAAAACATGATTTTAATAAATTTGTATAATTTTTTATAAATACTGATAAAAAACTTCTCGGTTTTTTATATTCTTATAATCATTTTGTTGAACTGAATAAATATGAATATATCTGTGATACCAGTCTTCATTCACAGCAAAATTCATGGACGAAATTTGATAAGACGGAGGAAGAGGAGGAGGAGGAGCAGGAGGGGGTCATGTGGTAGGGGCCCGGGGGCCAGAGTGCTCCAGTCTTGCCTTCTTGGTGGGCCCTGGGCGCGGGTCCTTCGGGTTGGAGCCCAGGGATTTCCACATGGTGGTTTTCGACATTTCGTCAGAAATATTAATATCAGAGGGGTCGCGCCTGGGGACACAGGGGGGATGGGGGGGGGGGGGGGGGGGGGGGGGGGATGGGGGGGGGATGGTAGAGGGTGGGTTTGAGGGTCCGGGCTGATAGGGGAGTCAACACGTATGTAGGTTACAGGACATCAACATAACAGGAACACAGACTCAGGAGAAGACAGAGGAGCAGCAGCCAGCAGGTCCCTTTGACACCCTGGAGGGTCAACACTCTGGGGTGCATATCAGACTATCCGTGTTGTGTGGAGTGTGTGTGTGTGTGTGTGTGTGTGTGTCCTCGTGGTTTCTCATCGGGGGTTGTGTGTGTGTGTGTGTGTGTGTGTTCGGTGTGTGTCTCCACATGTGTGTGTGGTGTGATTGTGTGTGTGTCCTCATGTTCCTCACCGAGGGTCGTGTGTGTGTGTGTCTTCATGGTTCCTCACCATTGGTCGTAATTGTGTATGTGTGTGTCTCCATGTGTGTGTGTGTGTCCTGATGTTCCTCATCGGGGGTCGTGTGTGTGTCCTGGTGCTCCTCACCGGGGGTCGTGTGTGTGTGTGTGTGTATGTGTGTGTGTGTCCTGGTGCTCCTCACCGGGGGTCGTGGGCTCTCGGGGGCTGTGAGGTCTTCTCCTTCTCCAGAGGAACCTCCACCGCTGTGCTGTCGTCCCCCTTGGTGCTCAGCATGACCTGGGACTCCTGGAGAACACACGCACGCACGCACACACACACAGACACACACACACACACACACACACAGAAGAACACAAACGCACACAAAAGCAGGCACGCACGCACACACATACACACACACACAAACACGCACACACACCCACGCACACATTCGCACACACACACACACACACACACACAAACACAAACACGCACACATTCGCACACACGCACGCACATACAAGACCACACACACACACACACACACACACGTTACTCCTTGTTATCTTGGTGTTCCTCAGTAGAAGCTGAAACATCATGAGACCTCCAGAGGACCAGGGCGTGGTCCCGGTCTCCGCACTCTCTGACTGACCTCGCTGACCCCCGGCAGGACGCCAGGCCCCACCTCCTCCATCTTCTTGGAGGCGTCGTCCAGGCGCTTCTTCTTCCACTCTGGCATCAGGTCGTCCAGGTAGCTCAGCTCCCTCTTGGAGAAGCACAGGTCCAGAAGCTTCCGGATGAACACCAGCGCCAGCACCTGGTAGGGTTAGGGATAGGTGTGTGTGTGTTAGTCTTCTTGTGTGTGTGTGTGTGTGTGCGTGTGTCTGTGTGTGTGTGTGTGTGTGCGGCTGTGTTTTAGTGTGCGTGCAGTGTGTGTCTGTGTGTGTGTGTGTGTGTGCGTGTGTCTGTGTGTGTGCGGCGGTGTTTTAGTGTGCGTGCATGAGTGTGTGTGTGTGTGTGTGTGTGTACCATCATGGGGAAGACGATGGCGGCGGGCGAGGTCTTGATGACCCACAGCAGCACCAGACAGGTGAGCTGCGTCAGCGTGAACAGGTGCACCTTCCTCAGGGGCACGTGGCGCAGGTAGATGAAGTCGGGCTGGTGCTTAGCGGGCATCCCGAACAGCTTCAGACGGTCGAAGAACTGGAAGAGAGAGGGGGGGGGAGGGAGGGGGGAGAGAGAGAGAGAGAGAGAGAGAGAGAGAGGGGGGGGAGAGAGAGAGATAGGGAATAGGGAGAGGGAGAGGGGGGGAGAGAGAGCAAGAGAGGGGGGGGGGAGAGATGTAGTTATGTGAGGAGGCTGTGAGGAGGCTTGTGTGTGAGGAGGCTTGTGTGTTGACCTGTGTGTGAGGAGGCTTGTGTGTGAGGAGGCTTGTGTGTTGACCTGTGTGTGAGGAGGCTTGTGTGTTTACCTGTATGCCCTTCAGCGAGGAGGCTCCCATGTAGAGGAACACGCCGTACAACACCGGCATGGGGATGAACTGGATCGACAAGAAACAAAAGAACACAGTCAGGATCAACCACAAACACAACACCACCAACACAACACCACAAACACAAACACAACACCACAAACACAACACCACAAACACAACACCACAAACACAAACACAACACCACAAACACAACACAACACCACAAACACAACACCACACGCAACACCACACACACAACACCACAAACACAACACCACAAACACAAACACAACACCACACGCAACACCACAAACACAACACCACAAACACAAAGCCACAAACACAAAGCCACAAACACAACACCACAAACACAAACACAACACCACAAACACAAACACAACACCATACACACAACCCCAGACGGCCTGCCAGCGGGCCGGTCCGTGGGGGCCGTGTTCCCCGGAGCGGCCAGAGGGGGGCGCCAGACTCACCTGCAGCGCCCCGGTCATGAAGACGGAGCAGCCCATGAGCAGGAAGATCAGCAGGCCGGTGAAGCGCTGCTCCCGGATGCCCAGGAAGCGTGGCTGCTCGCCGGGGGCGGAGCTCTCCGACTCCAGCTTCAGGCTGTTGACGTGGGAGATGGAGAGCACCGTGGCCGCCACGAACCACGGCAGGCCCATGATGGAGCACACGGCCAGCATGATGGCCACCATCAGCAGGTCCAGGTGGTAGCCACAGCCCTTCTGCAGCACAGCAGGGGGTCGGGGGGTCGGGGGGGGCGGGGGGGTAATATCATCAGACAGCGTGGTGATAGTCCCTTTATCGTCTACCAAGCTGATGAAGGGAATCCTTCACACACTAAGCGCTTTTTAAGGTGCTCTAGTATGAAAGATATCATTTACTTATCTGTAGTAGATATATAGTATATAAGATGTCACAAAAGTCAGTTAAATATCAAACTGATGTCAGTTATTCTAAAGTCAGATAACACTCGTTTGAAACCTCATCACATGAAGTGGTTCTGTGTCATCATCACAGGAAGTGGTTCTGTGTCTTCACAGGAAGTAGTTCTGCAATGAGGTAAGGGACCCCTTCACAGTAAGTGGTTCTGTGTCACCACAGGACGTGGTCACTTGGGCCCCACCCACCAGCAGCTTGTGCTCCTTGCGGTTGATGATGACGGCGGTGATCTGCTGGTCCATGAAGATGAGGATGGTGCAGAGCAGCGCGGGGATGGAGGCCGCCAGCACCGTCCACCACGGGTTACGACCGATCGGGTTCATCAGCCAGCCGCGGTCGCTCCTGGTGGGCTGGGGGGGGGGTCACAGCACACGGTGGAGGGGTCACGAGGAGGGGTCTCCCTCCTCTCTCTCCTTCTGTCTCTCTCCTCCTCTATCTCCGTCTCTCTCTCTCTCCTCCTGTCTCTCTCTCTCTCCTTCTGTCTCTCTCCTTCTTTTCTTCTGTCTCTCTCTCCCTTTCTCTCTCTCTCCTTCCGTTTCTGTCTCCTTCTCTCTCTCTCTCCTTCTGTCGCTCTCTCCCTCTCTCTCTCTCTCTCCTTCCGTCTCTCTGTCTCTCTCCTTCTGTCTTGTTCCCCCTCTCTCTCTACCCCTCGCGCTCTGTCTCTGTCTCTCTGTCCCTCTGTCTCTCTCTCTCTCTCTCTCTGTCTCTCTCTCTCTCTGTCTCTGTCTCTCTCTGTCTCTCTCTCTCTTTCTCTCTCTCTCTCTGTGAGTGATGATAGTGTAGCACCTTGTTGTTTGATGCTACACCTTTCTAAAGGTGTGTCATTGATATCCCTACCGGTTTCATCTGGATCTCTGCCCCGCTCACCTCGAACTTGCTGGGCACCTGCAGCTTCTGGGAGGGAACCCCGATGACGTAGTCCAGCAGCACCATCACCACGATGGTCAGGAACACCGCAAAGTCACTGATCATGGACCGCACCTGGAGGCACACAGCAGGGCTGAGACCAGAGCTGGGCCGAGCCCTCGGGTGTAGCTGGTTTAAAGATGTAGCTGGTTTACGGTGGAGCTGGTTTAAAGTTCAGGTGTAGCTGGTTTAATGTTCAGGTGTAGCTGGTTTAATGTGTAGCTGGTTTAAGGTGTAGCTGGTTTAAGGTGCCAGTGTAGCTGGTTTAAGGTGGAGCTGGTTTAAGGTGGAGCAGGTTTAAGGTGGAGCTGGTTTAAGGTGGAGCTGGTTTAAAGGTGGAGCTGGTTTAAGGTGGAGCTGGTTTAAAGGTGCGTTACCTTGGTGGGGAAGTAGCGACTGGTCTTGAACTGCTTGAGGAAGGCGGACATGAAGAAGGTGGCGAAGAACAAGATGGTGGACCAGAAGAGCACGTCGGGGGTGTAGGGCCCGTTGTGGCCGCACGCCGTCCCCACAAACTGGCCCTGCATGCTGACACACTCCTGCAGGGGTCCACCACAGCACCCTTCAATACTTGATCCCATAACTGTCCAGGCTTGTGCGTTATGTTTCACTAACGCAAATTCAATAACCAGAATAAACCACTCTGCTTTGTGTGTGTTTATAGGGAGCCTGTATTTATAGCGAGTGTGTGTGTGTGTGTGTGTGTGTGTGTGTGTGTGTGTGTGGGGGGGGGGTTTATAGGTGTGTGTGTGTGTGTGTGTGTGTGTGTCTGTATATGTATGTGTATGTGTATTTGTATGTGTATGTGCTTGTGTATGTGTGTGCGCGTGTGCGTGTGTGTGTGTGTGTGTGTGTGTGGGGGGGGGGGGGGGGGGTTTATAGCTAGTGTGTGTGTGTGTGTTTATAGCAAGTGTATGTGTGTGTCTGTATATGTATGTGTATGTGTACATGTATGTGTATGTGTATGTGCTTGTGTATGTGTTTGCGTGTGTGTGCGTGTGTGTGTGTGTGTGCGCTGAGGTCACCTTGACGGTCAGGTTGTTCCAGGGCACGGTGGCGGCGCTGATGTTCTTCTGACCCCACAGCTCTAAGGTGTTGTTGCTGGGGTTATCTGGCTCTGCACACCTACAGCTGCACACACACACACACACACACACAGGTACATACACAGAGTGCATAAGTGGGCAGCAGAGAGTGCATGACAGGAGAGAGATCTAGAGAGAGAGGGGAGAGAGCTAGAGAGAGACAGAATGCTACAGACAGTCGAGAATATAAACACAGATGCGAGAGAGAGAGAGAGAGAGAGCTAGAGACAGAAGGGGGAGAGCTAGAGAGACAGACAGAAGGGGGAGAGCTAGAGAGAGAGACCGAAGGGGGAGAGGTAGAGAGAGGGAGGGAGGGTTAGAGAGGCAGGGCTAGAGAGAGACAGATCCAGTAAGAGGATAAGGAGTTATAAAGCCTCTCTCTCCATTAGCGGTAGAGAGCTCTCCATCCATGGGGTACACAGGTACACTCAGTGAGAGTGAGTGACGCAGGAAGGGCCCTGAGGGGGAGAGAAGGAGGAGAGGAGGTGGTGCTCACTAGGCCAGCGTCAGCTTGTCCAGCTCGCTGTGCGTGTTGATGGGGTAGATCTCCCCCAGGTGGATGAGCTTCTCCAGGGCCTCGTAGATGAAGATGAGGCAGATGAGGGCTGCGAAGGCCTCCTCGGTGAAGCGTGTGATGTAGCAGACCAGCGAGCTGGCGTCCGTGGCCACCAGCAGCAGGCAGAGCAGGGCGGTCCACAGCCCGATGCACGTCCTCAGAGACAGGTAGGAGAGGTCGTAGTCCCTGGGTGACGGCGGGTGGAGGAGGTGATGGAGGCGGTGGGTGGGGACGGGGAATGGGAAAAGAATTGCAATTCATTTCAGTCAGGACCACTTGCTTTAATTACAAAAACATGTACGCAAGTTTTTTTTTTACAGTTGCATGTGTTTGGCTGAGGAGAGAACAACGCAGAAACTCTCATAAACTATGCATGCTATCATACTTTTTTCAGAAATGATTATGTTAATAATGAATGATGAGATTATAATGAGATAATATCATTATTAGTTTTCCAGCATTTTCGTTTTCCATGAGACCGTTTTTGGTTCATTCAGAGATAATAACCTCAGTGATGCTGAAAAGCAGAAGACATTTTGTTCCAATGAAAGGGATCACAGAGTAGTGGGGGTGAGGGGGTGGGGGGAGTGGACCGCCTACTTGCAGAACTTGTAGAGGATCTTCTCAAAGACCAGGACGGGTCCGGTGCTGCCCAGGATGGTGAGGGGCTGGCCGGCGAACAGGGAGTAGGCCACGCCCGT